>NC_088798.1:69483057-69787673 GCF_011386835.1 Chrysemys picta bellii | reverse complement strand
ACAACTCTGTTAATGAACTTCTTGAATGCAATGGTTTCATCTTTGGTGGCTTCTTGTGTGTCCAGTACTTCCATTCCTTCAATTTATATGCTCATTAGTTCATTCACATGATCAGGCAGAAGGCGACTTCTTTCAGAACACAAAATTCTATTCAATGATGAAAAAGAACACTCAACTGTAGCTTTTGTGACTGGGAGTAGCAAGAGATGAATTCCTACTTCTTTCATCCAGAAACATAGCACAAAGATCGGGTCAAGCCACTAGTGATGTTAAAAAAGAACTTGAAGTCAAATCTTCATTCATTCATCCTATGATATTCCACTCTGTGTTCAAATTCTCTATTCTGTCCTGAGCACATAGCAGCCCCATTGCTGGTAGTGCCTCACTCCACTCAACTGTCAGTGTTTTATAGGACAGGAATTTGTAAAAGCTATGTAGAGGTCGAGTAGAATCTAGAAGTCGCTGTTGTAGACTTTTAAGGGCTGGTTTTGTTCAACATCTTCATTAATGATCTGAATGAAGGGATGGATTGCATGCTCACCAAGTTCGCAGATGATACTAAGCTTGGGGGAGAGGTAGGGATTAGCTTGAGGGTAGGGATAGGGTCCAGAGTGACCTAGACAAATTGGAGGATTGGGCCAAAAGAAATCTGATGAGGTTCAACAAGGAAAAATGCAGAGTCCTGCACTTAGGACGGAAGAATCCCAGGCACTGCTACAGGCTGGGGATCGACTGGCTAATTGGCAGTTCTGCTGAAAAGTACCTGGGGATTACAGTGGACAAGAAGATGGATATGAGTCAACAGTGTGCCCTTGTTGCCAAGAAGGCTAACAGCATATTGGGATGCATTAATAGGAGCATTGCCAGCAGATCGAGGGAAGTGATTATTCCCCTTTATTTGGCACTGGTGAGGTCACATCTGGAGTATTGCATCCAGTTTGGGACCCACCCCCCACTACAAAAAGGATGTGGAGAAATTGGATAGTCCAGCGGAGGGCAATGAAAGTCTTTAATTAAATGTTCACAGTACTTGTCCCACAGGACATTGCCACATTCATGGGTTGCCATTAGGCATTTCCATAATAAACATGATCAGTAATCATAATAATGAGCAGCTATTCAATAGTTTGTTTTCTCCTCATTTTTCAATGAAGGGCCCTAGGCACTATTTAAACGCTACTTGGAAGATGTTATTAAGAAATTATTAATTTCCTCACTTGGTTTTTTTATGGAACCTCATCACTATTGTATCTGAGAACTTCACAAACATTAATTAACATATCTTCATACCACTCTTGTAAGACGGCAGGGTATTATGATCCCATTATACAGATGAGGAACTAAGGGTCAGAAAGATTCAGGTCAAAAGTATCCTCTGATTCTGGGTGCCCAATTTGAGACACCAAGGACATGACTTTCAGAGTACTGAGCATTATATAGCATTTTATATTTTTGTAGCATTTTATTAAGTTTATTAAGCTCCCATTAAGTGAAGCTGCAGCTATGGGTATATCTACACTATGAAATTAGGTCGATTTTATAGAAGTCAATTTTTAGAAACCAATTTTATACAGTCAATTGCGTATGTCCACACTAAGCTCATTAAGTCGGCGGAGTGCGTCCTCACTACCATGGCTAGCATCGACTTACAGAGTGGTGCACTGTGTGTAACCACCCACAGTTCCCGCAGTCTCCACTGCCCATTGGAATTCTGGGTTAAGCCCCCAATGCCTGATGGGTCAAAAATATCGTCGCGGGTGGTTTGGGTACATGTCGTCAGGCCTCCCCTGCTCCATGAAAGCAACAGCAGATGCCATACCATGGCAAGCATGGAGCCCGCTCAGCTCACCGTCACCGTACATTTCCTGGGTGCTGCTGGCAGATGCTACACAGCAGCAGCGCCTTGCCTTCGCGGAAGACGGTGCAGTAGGACCGATAGCCATTGTACCTCTCCTGGGTGCTCCTGGCAGACCTCGGTGAGGTCGATCAGGGGCGCCTGGACAGACATGGCTATCCTCCTCTTAGAGCACCGAATGGGAGCCAGAGACTCCAGGTCATTCTCTTTAAGTTTCGTCTCATGGAAATTCAATCCTGCCTGGAATATCATGCGAGCTGGAGGCTTCTGCCTCAGGCTGCTCTCCCAGCTGGCAGCACCGCGTGGTCGCACCTACCCCAGCCTACCCCTTGTTCCCATGGCTCATGAACAGGGCTGGCTCCAGGCACCAGCCAACCAAGCACATGCTTGGGGCAGCATCTTGGGGCAGGGCGGCACCCAATTTTTTTATTATTTATTTATTGATTCAGCGGCGCGGCGCTTGGAGGGGGGGCGGGGGCTTCGGGCGGCATGGTGCTTGGAGGGGGGGGGGCTTCGGGGGGCGGGGGCTGGCGCGGCGCTCGGAGGGGGGAGGGGGCTTCAGGTGGCGCGATGCTTGGAGGGGGCAGGGCTTCGGGTGGCACGATGCTGGGGGGCGGGGATTTCGGCGGTGCTTGGGGGGGGGGGGGGAGGAGGTATGGCAGGGTGGCAAAAAAGTTAGAGCCGGCCCTGCTCATGAAGCCTGCACAGTAGTAAGGAACAGTTGAACTATAGGCTAAGCAAGTGCAGAATGGTGGTAGAATGTGCCTTTGGACATTTAAAAGCTTGCTGATGCTGTTTGCTGACTAAGTCAGACCTCAGCGCAACCAACATTCCCATTGTTATTTCTGCTTGCTGTGTGCTCCATAATATCTGTGAGAGTAAGGGGGAGATGTTTATGGCGGGGTGGGAGGTTGAGGCAAATCACCTGGCATCTGATTTTGAACAGCCAGACACCAGGGCAATTAGAAGAGCACAGCAAGGTGCACTGCGCATCAGAGAGGCTTTGAAAACCAGTTTCATGACTGGCCAGGCTTCGCTGTGACAGTTGTGTGTGTTTCTTCTTGATGCAAACCCGCCCCCTTTGTTGATTTTAATTCCCTGTAAGCCAACCACCCTCCCCCTTTTGAAATAAGGTAACTATTGTTTTGAAACCATGCATTCTTTCTTTATTAAGTAAAAAAAAAAAGAGAACGGACAAGGTAGCCCAGGTAGGGTGGGGGAGGAGGGAAGAACAAGGCCACATTGCTTATTGTAGCCACACTCTAAAATCAAACTCTTTGAATGACAGTCTTTTGTTTCTTGAGCCATCCTCTGCAGTAGAGTGGCTGGGTGCCCGGAGCCTCCCCTCCATGTTCTTGGGCTTCTGGGTGGGGCGGCTATGGAACATGAGGAGAAGGGTAAGCGGTTATACAGTGGATGCAATGGGGGTCTGTGCTCTTGTTGGCTTTCCTGCAGCTCCAACAGATGCTTCATCATGTCCATTTGCTCCCCCATTAGCCTCAGCATCGCATCCTGCCTCCGCTCTTCGTGCTCACTTAATTCTTTCCTGGCCCTTTTGAGGGCCTGAAACACCAATTGCACCATCTCCTCTCTCCACTGTTGAATAGCAGAGCTAAGTTTGATTCCACTAAGAGTCTAGTTACAGGCTGCTATGCTGAATTCACTTTGGGCTAATGGTGCACCAGCATTGGGGCTCCCCTACTACAAGCGGAGATCACTGACTGCTGTGTTAACTAGTGCGGGAGCCTGAAGATTTATTGCTAAACGGCTGGCAGAGCAGTTTGTGGGATGGTTGGTGCGGCCCACGGGACGGGGAGCAGAGTTGAGCAGTTTGCGGCATGGTTGGCGTAGCCCACGGGACAGCGGAGAGGAGCGGAGCAGTTTGTGGGACGGCGGGAGTGGCTCAGGATGGCTGGAGGAATGGAGCGGCTCGTGGTGAAGGCTGCAGCAGAACCCCATGGAGAGGCGGGGCAGTCGGCCTCGGACCACGTAAGGTGCCCCTTAATACCCTGTGTGCCCCTTTCTCCCCCCCCCCCATTTCCACCCAGGCTGGGGGTGCGGGGGGTAAGACTGTGCAGATAAACTTTTCAACTCTGGGGCTGCACTGACCAGGGACAGAGACTTTTGGGGTGTTGGACTTTTGGGACTTTGGGGGTGGGTCTTTTGCTCATGGTTTGTGTTATGAATCCTGTTTGTGGTGTTTTTCCAATTTAATGCTGATGTCGTTTACCTCATGTTATTAAACATTTTCGGCTACACTCAGACTCCGTGCTTGTGAGAGGGGAAGTATTGCCTCTTAGAGGCGCCCAGGGGGTGGTATGTAATTGTCCCAGGTCACTGGGTGGGGGCTCGAGCCGGTTTTGCATTGTGTTATTGAAAAGGAACCCCTAGATACTGAACCCGGCCCTTGTTACTGCCAACTAAGATGGGCAGAAGGGTTACAATTGTGTCCCCCCTTCCCAATATAGCAGTCATGCCTACAGGAGAAATGCCACTATGCCTATGGGAGAAATCTCACATGATTCTCAAGACTACTGCAATTATTGAGCGGAGTGGAGTATACTGTGCTGGGCGAAGCCTTGATATGGGTTGAGTTAAAACCCTATTGGGGTTAACAGATGTTAATTCGCCTTCAAAACATAACTTTAAGCAAAAGCCTGTGCCTACGACAAAAGGAGTGAGTAAACTCACCCAGGAGCTTTTGGCTAAATACTGTTTTGCAGGTGGGGTGTGGGAAGGCAGAACAGAAAATCCAGGAATGGATCTGGTGAAAGCTTGGTGGCTGACCCTGGAAAAAACCCGGGGAGAGGATTATGGATTGGGGTGTAGGCTGAAAAGAGTGCTCTTGGTGCTGTGAGCAAAAGAAGATATTTCCTGCTATTTGGTTTGTTCTGCATCCAAAGACACAGGACTTTGTATGGTCTTTGTAAATAAACAAAACTGCATCAAAGAAAATACCAGACTCCCATGATTGGTGAGAAAGGCACACACTCTAGTCTGAGACAATCTGTTTTATTAATTCAAACCTTTATTTTAACCAGAAGCATTCCTTGCAATGACAATTACTACTACTACTTAAAGGTAAGAAATGACAGACATATAGAAAAAGAGTAATGGCCAGTTACCTTCTCCTGGGACGTAGGTGGGTCATGATGGATGTCTCCTACGAACTCCAACTACCCTGTCCACCCAACACATTTTATCAAACATGCTAATTACATATTTATTATTTATCTTCCAAAAACATTTGGTATTATGAATATTAAGTATTACATGCAACATATAATATGCATGCATGAACTTTAATTGGCATGTAACTTTTGCTGCTTTTGCTAATTTCATTTGGTTATTCTTACTTCTGATGGGTTTATTACCACTGATTATACATATCTGTGCAAATTTGGCCAGGTCACCTTGACCTGTTTCTCTGCATAGGGGCTTTTTGCCTATTTTTCCTTTAATTGTCTCTTGGCAGTACATTTGGTTGAATTTAAGCTTGCCACCATATTCCATATAGCAACTTTTAATCACAACACCCAGGCCAAACAAAGTCAGCCTGTTGGAAAAATGTCCAAATTTATGCATAAGAAATTACTCTTAACATTATTTTCAGTACCATCAATTTCCCCTACCAACTGGAACATCCCCAGGGCCCCAAAACATCTTGGGTCAAAAAGGGGCCACAATAGCTTCATACATAAAGGTAGTGGAATCATAATAGCCAGATTGTTGACAACAAACATTCTCTTGAGAATACAGCAGAGCTGGAACTGAAGCTGTATCTGAAAAAACAGATGATATATACTGGCCAAACATGATCAATAACAATAATACACAGTCCGTGTGTAGCGCTTTTCATGACTACATCTCAAAGCACTTTAGCATCATTTTCCCTATCGTACAGATGGGGCAACTGAAGTACAGGAAGGTGAAGTACATGCCCGAAGTCACCTGGCAGGCAAGTGGCTGAGCTGGAAATATGATTCAAATCTCCTGAATCCCAGTCCAGTGCTGTATCTGCTGGGCCACATTGCCTCTGATCAGAGGCCTGGTGAGCAATTGTGATACATGTGGGGAAATGTAGGACAAAGGAGGAAATACAAAAACAACAGCAACAAGTAAAATACTCAGCTTCCCCAACATGCCTAGCAAAGTAGAAATTGACTTTTTCACAGCAAACCACATAGACTACCTCAGCAGGAATAGGATCCCAGACAGTGTCATTTCACACAGAGAACCTCAGTTATGTTGCAGTGAGTTTATACAATTTACCAAGGAATGGGAATTCAGTCCCATCACGTACTCAACATGTCACAGCCAGTCAAATGGCAAAGCCCAACTGGCAGTGAAAATTGCTAAGACTGTATTAAAGAAAGCTGTATATGTGGCAAGCCAGCCTTGAATGGAGAAACACTTCTTAGGCCTTAATAGCAGCCCGGTAGAAGGCTTGATGTGAAGACATGTGTAGCCTGGTACACCTCTACCTCGATATAATGCTGTTCTCGGGAGCCAAAAAAATCTTACCACGTTATAGGTGAAACCGCGTTATATCGAACTTGCTTTGATCCACCGGAGTGCGCATTATATCCAAATTTGTGTTATATCGGGGTAGAGGTGTACCTATAACTCCAGCATTACAACCATTGGTCATGGTGGAAAGAGTAACAGACTAAAAGGAAAAGAAAGATGTGCAAAGGAAGTGGTCTAGGGGATTAGAGCACTGGGCAGGGATTCAGCAGACCTGGGCTCTGCTCCTATGTCTTCCACTGGCCTGCTGGCTGATCTTGGACAAGTCATTTCACCTCCCTGAACCTCAGTTTCCCCACCTGAAAAATGGGGTAATGATACTGACCTCCTTTGTAAAGTACTTTGAGATCTAGTGATTAAATTATTATTACTATGACCAACAAGCTAAAGACCTCCCAGAACTACAACCATGAGAACCTGTAAGGATCAAATGATTTCCTCCAGACAAATTATGCCCTTGGAGCAAGCTACAGGTAAACCCTCACTCCTGTAATGTAGCAGTGGCTGGGCACGTTTCACAGGAACCACAAATCCATATGCCCAACTATGAACAGACGTGGAGGACAGTGAAATATGAGACTTGATCAGTAGGACACATCAGGAACACAAGTCAATGAGCAACTGATAGATGTTGGAGCAACTCTCAAAACACCACCATACCCTCACCTGTCATTACAAGACTTGCATTTGATCCAACATCAACCTGCCTGCAAGGGAGACAAGACACAGGCATGAAAGAACAACCCTCTCAAACCCAAAGGAAAAATACCTCAGTTCCTAAGCAAGTTAACAATTAGTAGAATAAAAAAAAAGACAATAAATGAAGAGTTGGTGTTAAGTCATACGTGATTAGACAGATTTTAAGGGAGTGTACTAGAATGTTCAATATGTGAGCAAATTATAAGATCTGTGTTTAATTTTGCTATCACAAATGTGACAAAAGGATGTTACAATAGATAGCTTCCCCCAGAGGGAGCACTATAGTATCATAGTGTGCTTATGTATATGGCAAATCTACACAGACACACCCATAGAATACCCCTGGTCGGGGCTCTATCTGCTATCCAAGATCCATAAACCTAGGAATCCTGGACGCCCCATCATCTCAGGCACTGGCGCCCTGACAGCAGGATTGTCCGGCTTTGTGAACTCTCTCCTCAGGCCCTACGCTACCAGCACTCCCAGCTATCTTCACGACACCACTGACTTCCTGAGGAAACTACAATCTTCCAGAAAACACCATCCTAGCCACTATGGATGTAGAATCATAGAATCATAGAATATCAGGGTTGGAAGGGACCTCAGGAGGTCATCTAGTCCAACCCCCTTCTCAAAGCAGGACCAATCCCCAACTAAATCATCCCAGCCAGGGCTTTGTCAAGCCTGACCTTAAAAACCTCTAAGGAAGGAGATTTTATGACCTCCCCAGGTAACCCATTCCAGTGCTTCACCACCCTCCTAGTGAAAAAGTTTTTCCTAATATCCAACCTAAACCTCCCCCACTGCAACTTGAGACCATTACTCCTTGTTCTGTCATCTGCTACCACTGAGAAGAGTCTAGATCCATCCTCTTTGGAACCCCCTTTCAGGTAGTTGAAAGCAGATATCAAATCTCCCCTCATATTTTCTCTTCTGCAGACTAAACAATCCCAGTTCCCTCAGCCTCTCTTCATAAGTCATATGCTCCAGCCCCCTCATCATTTTTGTTGCCCTCCGCAGGACTCTTTCCAATTTTTCCACATCCTTCTTGTAGTGTGGGGCCCAAAACTGGACACAGTACTCCAGATGAGGCCTCACCGATGCCGAATAGAGGGGAATGATCACGTCCCTTGATCTGCTGGCAATGCCCCTACTTATACAGCCCAAAATGCCATTAGCCTTCTTGGCAACAAGGGCACACTGTTGACTCATATCCAGCTTCTCGTCCACTGTAACCCCTAGGTCCTTTTCTGTAGAACTACTGCCCAGCCATTCGGTCCCTAGTGTGTAGCAGTGCATGGGATTCTTCTGTCCTAAGTGCAGGACTCTGCACTTGTCCTTGTTGAACCTCATCAGGTTTCTTTTGGCGCAATCCTCTAATTTGTCTAGGTCCCTCTGTATCCTATCCCTACCCTCCAGCGTATCTACCACTCCTCCCAGTTTAGTGTAATCTGCAGACTTGCTGAGGGTGCAGTCCATGCCATCTTCCAGATCATTAATGAAGATATTAAACAAAACCGGCCCCAGGACCGACACTTGGGGCACTCTGCATGAGCTATTGATCACTACCCATTGAGCCTGACGATCTACCCAGCTTTCTATCCACCTTATAGTCCATTCATCCAGACCATACTTCTTTAACTTGCTGGCAAGAATACTGTGGGAGACCATATCAAAAGTTTTGCTAAAGTCAAGGAATAACACGTCCACTGCTTTCCCCTCATCCACAGAGCCAGAAACTCTCTACACCAACATTCCATACAAAGATGGACTACAAGCCGTCAGGAATAGTATCCCAGATAATGTTACGGCAAACCTGGTGGCTGAACTTGACAATTTATACCTTCAAGTCAGCGGGACTACTATGGGTACTCACATGGCCCCACAGTATGCCAACATTTTTATGGCTGACTTAGAACAATGCTTCCTCAGCTCTTGTCCCCTCGCGCCTCTACTCTACTTATGCTACATTGATGACATCTTAATCATCTGGACCCATGGGAAGGAGGCCCTTGAGGAATTCCGTCAGGATTTCAACAATTTCCACCCCACCATCAACCTCAGCCTGGACCAGTCCACACAAGAGATCCACTTCCTGGACACTACACTGCAAATAAGTGATGGTCACATAAGCACCACCCTATACCGGAAACCTACTGACCGCTATACTTACCTACACGCCTCCAGCTTTCATCCAGACCACATCACACAATCCATTGTCTACAGCCAAGCTCTAAAATACAACCGCATTTGCTCCAATCCCTCAGACAGAGACAAACACCTACGTGATCTCTACCAAGCAGTCTTAAAACTACAATACCCACCTGGTGAAGTGAAGAAACAGATTGACAGAGCCAGAAGGGTACCCAGAAGTCACCTGCTACAGGACAAACAAAGAAAGTAACAGAATGCCATTAGCCATCACCTACAGCCCCCAACTAAAACCTCTCCAGCACATTATCAAGAATCTACAACCTATCCTGAAGAACGATCCCTCACTCTCACAGACCTTGGGACACAGGCCAGTCCTCGCTTACAGACAGCCCCCTAACCTGAAGCAAATACTCACCAGCAACTACACACCACACAACAGAAACACTAGCCCAGGAACCAATCCCTGTAACAAACCCCGTTGCTAACTCTGTCTGCATATCTATTCAAGGGACACCATCGTAGGACCTAACCACATCAGCCACACCATCAGGGGCTTGTTCACCTGCACATCTACCAATGTAATATATGCCATCATGTGCCAGCAATGCCCCTCTGCCATGTACATTGGCCAAACCGGACAGTCTCTACACAAAAGAATAAATGGACACAGATCAGACATCAAGAATTGTAATGTTCAGAAACCAGTAGGAGAACACTTCAATCTTCCTGGACACTTAATAACAGACTTAAAAGTGGCAATTCTTCAACAAAAAAACTTCAAAAACAGACTCCAACAAGAAACTGCAGAACTGGAATTAATTTGCAAACTAGACACCATCAAATTAGGCCTGAATAAAGACTGGGAGTGGATGGGTCACTACAAAAAGTAATTTCCCCTCTGCTGATACTCACACCTTCTTGTCAACTGTTTGAAATGGGCCACCTTGATTGCATTGGCCTCGTTAGCACTTAGGGTGACCAGATGTCCTGATTTTATAGGGACAGTCCCAATTTTTGGATCTTTTTCTTATATAGGCTCCTATTACCCCCCCACCCTCTGTCCCGATTTTTCACACTTGCTGTCTGGTCACCCTATTAGCACTACAAAAGTAATTTTCCCTCCCTTGGTATTCACCCCTTCTTGTCAACTGTTGAGAATATGCTACTTCCACCTTAATTGAATTGGCTCATAAGCACTGACCACTTGGTAAGGCAACTCCCATCTTTTCATGTGCTAGAATATATATTCTGCTTACTGTATTTTTCACTCCATGCATCTGATGAAGTGGGTTTTAGCCCACGAAAGCTTAAGCCCAAATAAATTTGTTAGTCTCTAAGGTGCCACAAGGACTCCTCGTTGTTTTTGCCAATACAAGTAAGGGAAGAAATAAAGCAGCTGCTGGGCCCTGCTGCACGGCCTCAACTCTGTGTTAACAAAGTTGTGTTAATGAGCTTCCTGTTCTGCTGTGCGGTGGAGCTGGCCTGCTGTGCCTTGATGCTCCTATTCTGTAGCCTGGAGGAGATACTAGATGAACAGGTCAAGACTTGATGCCAAGTCACATGAGTTCTTGCACCCAGGGTTTCCCATAAACTTGGGCTCATGGAAGTTGCCCACACCCTCAGAATGGCCTCTTGACATTCATCACAGAGTACTCACTCACCCTGGGTGGTGCCTCTGCCTGGCTGCTCTGAGGAATAGCTCTTGTCCAGGTCCAATGGCTCCCCTTGCAGTCTCTCCCCGGCATTCTCCTCTCTCTCACTCTGGGATCCCTCTCTCACTCCAGGAGCCGCAACTGCCTCTTGTTGACTTGGCTGGGTCACTATGTGGTTTCCCTTTTGGGATGTAGTGTCTCACTGGACCCACTGTCCAGGCAATATCACTTTGTCAATGGCTGGTAGGGGAACCTAGGCTCACCCAATATTCTGGGTCCCCAACCTTGCTACAGTCTCCCTGGGCTACTTCCTACTCCATCATCCCCCAGCCAGGCTTTCTTCTCCCATCATCTCTCTTCAAGGTCTGCCCTTCACTCAAGGCCAGGCTCCTACTTTTTCTCTAGGTTCCTTCCTTCCTTCTCTAATGCACAGAGGGTAGCTGCAGACTTCCTCACTAGGGCCATTTCTAATGCCAGTTTCCTAGCTTTATACTGGGCCAGCCCACACCTCTTCAGCTGAGCTCCATCTTCCAATCAGAGATTGCTTCTCCAACTAAATCCCTCATGTGCGGTCTATCTCACTAATTAGCCCTGTCTCAAGTTCCTTAACCCTTCTGGGGCTGATATGGGGTGAACATCAGTTCTGGTGAACTGGCTCTCCAGATTGCTCACATGCCTTGAGGTTCATATCTCACCCCTCTGGCCCCCCAATCACTTTACTTCACCCCACCCTGTCTCCCTCATCCCTCCACCTGCTTTTGCTGCATCCAACTCATGAGCATGGTCTCCCTCCCACCAACCTCATTCAGCCTGTCTTTTCTCCACAGTAAATCACATTACGCATACCATGCTCTTTAGCAAGAATGTGGTCAGGATCACTAATATTCACTCTCCTGCCAGCAGCCATTTGGCAAAGGAGGACTGTAGATTTTCCAGGCACTTATAGCTTGAAACTGTCTTTCTTCCTTATACTGGAATTCCATCTTCACACCTTAGCTCACATTCTCTAACTCACTGCAATTCTACTAGAGACAACAGTGTGACCCTACACCCCATAATCTTCATAGAGATATGCTTATGATATGAATATGGCATAACTAAGATATGTTTTATGCAAGATGGGTCACGTGAGGTATTAGTGGAAAGGTCATGATTTACTAAATATAATTATCCTATTTGTATGCATGTATCATTTCTGTATCAGAAGTTAGGAATATTGACTGTGTAACTATTACAACTGTGTTTACACTTGGGGAATGCCCACCAGACACTTCCATATTGGTGCATACAACAAAATTCATTCCGCACATGCGTGGGAAAAATTAGAGGGAATGCTGGGCGTAGCAGCATCTTCTGAGTGAAGGAAACTAAACATCAACAATTGTAATCCAGTTGTATGGGGGCAGGCAAACATTGATATGCAATCTGCAGCCAACTATTCACTTGCCTTCTTTAGATGTCATAGAATTATAGACCTGGAAGAGACCTTGAAAGGTCATCAAGTCGAGACCTCTGCAATGAGGCACAACCAAGTAAATGAGGCAGACCATCCTTGACAGGTGTATGTCCACCCTGTTCTTAAAAACCTCCAAAGACAGGGATTCCACAAGCTCTCTTGGAAGCCTAATTCCCAAGCTTAACTACCCTTACAATTAGAAAGATTTTCCTAACAGCTAGCCTAAATTTCATTGCTGCAGAATTATCAAACACATCGATGAACATGTTTTGTTGAGAAAGAGTCAACATGGCTTTTGTAAAGGGAAATCATGCCTCACCAATCTATTAGAATTCTTTGAGGAGGTCAACAAACATGTGGACAAGGGTGATATAGTGTACATGGGCTTTCAGAAAGCCTTTATAAGCTCTCTCATCAAAGTCTCTTGAGCAAAGTAAACAGTCAGGGGATAAGAGGGAAGGCCCTCTCCTGGATCAGTAACTGGTTAAAAGACAAGAAACAAAAGGTAGGAATAAATGGTCAGTTTTCAGAATGGAGAGAGGTAAATAGCAGTGTCCCCCAGGGATCTGTACTGGAACTAGTGCTGTTCAACATATTCATAAATGATATGGAAAAAGAGATAAACAGTGAGATGACAAACTTTGCAGATGATACAAAGTTACTCAAGATAGTTAAGTTCAAAGCAGACTTCAAAGAATTACAAAGGGATCTCACAAAACTAGGTCTCTGGGCAACAAAATGGACAAGGAGAACAACTGATTACCATCATGTTTATAACAGTCCTTAACCTATTTGAAGATTGTTATCAGGTTCCCCTCAGTCGTCTTTTCCAAGACTAAAAATGCCCAGTTTTTTAACTTTTCCTCATAAGTCAAGTTTTCTAAACCTTTTATCATTTTTTGTTTCTCTCCTCTGGACTCTAGAATTTGGTCAAATCTTTCCTAAAGTGTGGCACCCAGAATTTGACACAATACCAGTTGAGGCCTCATTGGTGCTGAATAGAGTGGAACAATTACCTCCCAGGTCTTATATACAACGTTCCTATTAGTACAACCTAGAGTGATATTAGCCTTTTTCGCAAGTGCATCACACTGTTGACTCATACTCAATTTGCGATCCGCAATATCCACCCCAGATTCTTTTCAGCAGTACTACTGACCAGCCAGTTATTCCACGTTTTGAAGTTGTGCATTTGATTTTTGTTCTTCCTAAGTGTAGTACTTTGCATTTGTCTTTATTAATTTCATCTTGTTGATTTCAGACCAATTCTCTAATTTGTCACAGTGCTTTGGAATTCAAATCCTGTTGTTACCCGGGGTTCTTTCAACCCAAAACTCTTGGTAACTTTTACTCTGTGAGAGGTGGTGTCAGGAAATAAATCACGGGAGACATGGCCGTCCAACCGATAGATGGCTGGCACAAACAGGACAACACAAGAGTGCTTTCACTTAAAGCTAAACTTTACTTAGTCTCAAGCACTTACACACATCCGCAACAAGTTAGTAAAACACCCCCAACCCTTGATAATTACCAAAGCTGAGTGTGGCTCTCGAGTGACACAGCGGCAGGCTTCCGGTGGCCAAATCTTCCATCTGCCGGTGGGGACCGCAAGATGTATCCAGAGGGAGAGTCCAAAAAGAGTCCAAAAGAGTCCCCAAATGAGTCCAACTATCTCAAACTTTTCCCCCTTATTTATACATTAGTAATAGAATGACATGTCCCTTAAAGAAAACTTGTTAAGTAAGCAGTTTCAATGGTCAAGCAAGAGTTTCCTTCTGATTATTTATTAACCAGGTGTGGGTTTTTCCAGAGTTTGCAGTCTTGAGACCCCAATTCCTGGGGCACATCCTGCTCTTTTAAAATGCATGTATCAGCAACTTCAACACAATTCTTATCAGGAAGGACATGGGGTCAAGCTGCCCTTTCTGTGGCACCCCAAACCCTCTCCTAGTGATTTCCGGCATTTTACTGGTTTGCCAAAATCTCCCTGGACACTATCCTCAAAAGTTCTAGTAACCTCTCCCACGAATTGGTGTCTTCCACAAATTGTATACGCCTACTCTCCCCTCCATATCAAAGTCACTAATGAAAATATTGATTAGTAATGGCCCCAGAACTGACCCCTGAGGAACCTCACTAGATATGTCCTCCCAGTTGGGCAGAAAACCATTGATAACTACTTTTTGAGTATGACCTTTCAACCAGTTGTGCACTCATTTTACAGTAATTTCAACTAAACCACATTTCCCAAGTTTGCTTAAGAGAATTTCATGTGGGATTGTGCAAAAGCCTTACTAAAATCAAGATATAGAATGTCTACAGATTTCCCCGCTCCACTAGGCCAGTAACCCTGTCAAAGGAGGAAATTAGGTTGGTTGGTATGATTTATTCTTGACAAATTCATGCTGGCTATTCCTTATAACTTTACTAGAACTATCATTGTCCAGGTGGTTACAAATTGATTATTTAATAATTTGTTCCAGTATCTTCCCAGATATAAAAGTTAGGCTGACTGGTTTATAATTCCCTGGGTCTTCTTTGTTCCCCCTTTAAAGACAGGTACTATGTTTGACCTTCTCCAGTCCTCTGGGGCCTCATCTGTCTTCCGTGAGTTCTTGAAGATAATAACTAACAGTTCCAAAATTGCTTCAGCTAGTTCCTTGAGTAATCTAAGAAAAATTTAATCAGGCCCTGCTGACTTGAATACATGTAACTTATCTAAATATTTCTTTAACCTGTTTTTTCCCTATTTTGGCTTCCATTCCTTCCCTCTTGTTGTTAATATTAACTGAATCATAGAAGATTAGGGTTGGAAGAGACCTTAGGAGGTCATTTAGTCCAACCCCCTGCTCAAAGCAGGACCAACCCCAACTAAATCATCCCAGCCAGGGCTTTGTCAAGCTGGGCCTTAAAAACCTCTAAGGATGGAGATTTCACCACCTCCCTAGGTAACCACTTCCAGTGCTTTACCATTCTCCCAGTGAAATAATGTTTCCTAATAGTCAACCTAGACCTCCCCCACTGCAACTTGAGACCATTGCTCCTTGTTCTGTCATCTGTTATCACTGAGAACAGCCAAGCTCCATCCTCTCTGGAACCTCCCTTCTGATCCCTGTCACTCTTCTCTTCTGCAGACTAAATAAGCCCAGTACCCTCAGCCTCTCCTCATAAGACATGTGCCACAGCCTCCTAATTGTTGCCCTCTGCTGGGCTCTCTCCAAATTGTCCACATCCTTTCTGTAGTGGGGGGCCCAAAACTGGACACAATACTCCAGATGTGGCTTCACCAGTGCCGAATAGAGGGGAATAATCACTTCCCTCGATCTGCTGGCAATACTCCTACTAATACAGCCCAACGTGCAACAAGGGCACACTGACTCATATCCAGCTTCTCGTCCACTGTAATTCCCAGATCCTTTTCTGCAGAACTGCCGCTTAGCCAGTCGGTCCCCAGCCTGTAGCAGTGCCTGGGATTCTTCTGTCCTAAGTGCAGGACTCTGCGCTTGTCCTTGTGGAACCTCATCAGATTTCTTTTGGCCCAATCCTCCAATTTGTCTAGGTCACTCTGGACCCTATCCCTCCAGCGTATCTACCTCTCCCCCCAGCTTAGTGTCATCCGTGAACTTGCTGAGGGTGCAATCTATCCCATCATCCAGATCATTAATGAAGATGTTGAACAAAACCGGCCCTTGGATCGACCTCTGGGGAATTCCGCTTGATACCAGCTGCCAACTAGACATCGTGCTATTAATCACTATCCATTGAGCACAACGATCTAGCCAGCTTTCTATCCACCTTATAGTCCAGGGATCGGCAACCTTTGGCCGCGGCCTGCCAGGGTAAGCACCCAGGCGGGCCAGTTTGTTTACCTGCCATCTCTGCAGGTTCAGTCGATCGCAGCTCCCACTGGCTGCGGTTTGCCGCTCCAGGCCAATGGGGCCCGCAAGGTGGTCGAATCCATACATCTTTAACTTGCTGGCAAGAATACTGTGGGAGACCGTATGAAAAGTTTTGCTAAAGTCAAGGTATATCACGTCCACCACTTTACCCATATCTACAGAGCCACTTATCTCATCATAGAAGGCAATCAGATTGGTCAGGCATGACTTGCCCTTGGCCAATGGCTCTGCAATCACATCAGCCAACTCTCTCAACACCCTAAGATGCATTGCATCTGGCCCCATAGACTTGTGCATGTCCAGCTTTTCTAAATAGTCCTGTTCTTTCACCACTGAGAGCTGTTCACCTCCTCCCCATACTATACTGCCCAGTGCAGCAGTTTGGGAGCTGACCTTGTCTGTGAAGACCAAGGCAAAAAAATCATTGTGTACTTCAGCTTTTTCCACATCATCTGTCACAAGGCTGCCTCCCCCATTCAGTAAGGGTCCCACACTTTCCCTGACCACCTTCTTGTTGCTAACATAACTGTAGAAACCCTCTTGTTACCCTACACATACCTTGCTAGCTGCAACTGTGCACTGGCATTCCTGATTGCTCAAGCAATATTTTTATACTCCTCCCTAGTCATCTGTCCAAGTTTCCATTTCTTGTAAGCTTCCTTTTTGTATTTAAGCTCACTGAAGATTTCTCTGTTAAGCCAAGCTGGTCGGCTGCCATATTTACTATTCTTTCTGCACATCAGGATGGTTTGCTCTTGCGCCCTCAATAAGGCTTCTTTAAAATACAGCCAGCTCTCCTGGACTCCTTTCCCCCCATGTTATTCTCCCAGGGGATCCTGCCCATCAGTTCCCTGAGGGAGTCAAAGTCTGCTTTTCTGAAGTCCAGAGTCTGTATTCTGCTGCTCTCCTTTCTTCCTTTTGTCAGGATCCTGAACTCAACCATCTCATGGTCACTGCCTCCCAGCTTCCCATCCACTTTTGCTTCCCCTACTAATTCTTCCCTGTTTGTGAGCAGCAAGTCAAGAAGAGCTCTGCCCCTAGTTGGTTCCTCCAGCACTTGCACCAGAAAATTGTCCCCTATACTTCCTGGATTGTCTGTGCACTGCTGTATTGCTCTCCCAGCAGATATCAGGATGACTGAAGTCCTCCATGAGAACCAGGACCTGTGATCTAGAAACTTCTGTTAGTGTCCGAAGAAAGCCTTGTCTACCTCATCCTCCTGGTCCGGTGGTCTACTGCAGATGCCCACCAGGACATCATCTTTGTTGCTCTCACCTCTAAACTTAACCCAAAAACTGTCAACAAGCTTTTCACCAGTTTCATACTGGAGCTCTGAGCAATCATATTGCGCTCTTTCATACAGTACAACTTCTCCACCTTTTTTCCCCAGCCTGTCCTTCCTGAACTGTTCATACCCATCCATGACAGTGCTCCAGTCATGTGAGTTACCCCACCAAGTCTCTGTTATTCCACTCAGATTATAGTTCCTTGACTGTGCCAGGACTTCTACCTCTTACTGCTTATTTCCCAGGCTTCTTGCATTTGTGTACAGGCACCGAAGATAACTAGCCAATTGCCCTTTCTCAGTATGAATCAGGAGGCCTCTCCTGTTGCACCCACCTCCTTGTGCAGAGAGAGGATAGCCTCTCTTTGCAGACTACCACTGAGGGCTATGGCCCTACTCCCAGCACAAGCTGACGAGGCCGCTGGAGTTGCGTTGGCCGGATTCAGGGACTCAGACATTCACAAGGATGAGAACATCCATGGCCTCACTGAACCACATAACACACCCTTCCTGCTTTGGGGCAGAGCCAGCCACTGGCTGGGGGCAAGAGAACACACCTTCTCTGCAGCACCCATACCAGCCTCAGTCCAGTTCAGCCACTGTGGTGCAGGTGTTGCCCTCAGGCCCTGCTGGTGTAGTGTGAGAAACTGCCATCTGTAGGAATTTGGTACATCAGATAACAGTTTTTTACAACAGCAGATTTTTTTTACAATCCCTTACATGAGTAACCGCTACAGGTAGCAAATTCCTACAGATAGCACTATACTCAGCCAGGTGTGCGGTGCCAGCAGCAGGGGCTGAGTCACTGCAGCAGCCCTGCGAGCCCGCCCACCGCAACCAGGCCATGTTCGCTCTGGAGCCTGGCTGGCCATGCTGAGGAGGGAGGGGGTCAGGCTCCCAGTGCTGATGCACACTCAGAGGGCACTGGGCAGCCGCGTCCCTGGGCCTGTGTCTCATCTAGGGGCGGGACTCCACGTAAAGTGTTGCCAGCCGGGATCGGGCCTGGCTGTTGCTATAGTGCAGCGCGGAGCTGGGACAGGCACAGAGCCTCCCTTAGCCCCAGTGACCAGGAATGCATGAGGTAAGCCCATGCCCAGACTTGACCCCCCCCAAACCCAGAGCCCCCTCCTGCACTCCAAATCCCTCACCCCCAGCCCAATCCCAGAGCCTGCACCCCCAGCCAGAGCCCTCAACCCCCCACACCCCAACCCCATCCAAGAGCCCCCTCACACATCTGAACCCCTCATCCCCAACCCCATCCCAGAGCCTGCACCCCCAGCCCAGAACCCATACCCCCGCCACACCTCAACCCACAGCCCCCTCCCACCCTCCAAATCCCTCAACCCCTCCCTGAAGTATGGAGCCCCCTCCTGTACCCCAAACCCTTATCCCAACCCTAGAACCTCACCCCCTCCTGCACCCCAGGGAGGGGGAAATGTAATAAACTGGGGTCAGGGCCTCAGAGAAAGGATGGGGCAAAGGTGTTTAGTTTTGTGCCATTAGAAAGTTAGGAACCCTATCAGCCACCATCACCTGGGTGAATGGGCTCCTGCTCCAGCCACCCACCGGTCCTACAGGGCCCCACAGCCCGCACGTTGCCAGTCTCCGTGCGAGTGGGGCCGATTGGCCTGCAACCTCAGGTTCTCTCAGCAGTCTGTCTCTCCAGGGCCCGGGATTTCCTCTCTATGGCATATGGCTCCTCTAGCCTATGTGCCTCCTTTATGGTTCTGGCTTAGTCTATTCTAGATACTGCCTCTCTATGGTCCCTCTGGTCTACGCACCTTATTTATGGTTTCGGAGGTGTTCTATCCTTCACACACCCTCTCTGGTGTGTCCCATCTAGCCTTCACACTGCCTCTCTATGGGCTCATTTGGCTCCCTCTAGTCCTCACTTTCCTTCTCCATGGTTTCTGCGGGGCCCCTCTACCCCTGACGTCTCCTCTCTGTAGTCTCTCGCGTGGTGGCGTCTGAGACCCGGGACCGAGATGTGGCGGCTGCCGGGACTGCTGAGCCGAGGTCAGGGCTCTTGGAGCGGGGCTCTCACACCCGCTGTGTATCGCGAGAGTCGCGACAGGGCCGGGCCGGTGCTCGGCAGCGCTGCTAGGGCGGGTCTAGGCGATGTCCCGACGCCCGCAGCGGGGGGCAGCCTGGGCGCAGGCACAGCCCGGCGAGCCCTGCCCCGCACTCCTGGGGCGCCAGCAGCCCGGCCGGGCAGCTCCTGCCCCCAGCGCGGCGGGGATGGGACGGGCTGCGCGGAGCTGCCGCTGGGGCGGGGCGGGGCTGGAAGGGCTGGCCCGGCGCGGCCCGGCCTGGCCGGCCCGGCGCGGCCAACTTCCCACCGCAAGGTCGCATTTTCTTCTTAGCAAGTTTCCATAGACTCCCCCGCGCTGGCTGCCTCAACTCCTATCCTGAACCCTTAACGTTCCCAGAGCCCATCCGGGCCGTCCAGCCCTGTAATCCGGTCCTAGCAATCAGCCTCCCCAGCCCCGGCCTGAGCTTCCTCCCCTGCCTGTCGCTGGCTCGGTAAAGCGGTGCTCAGGACTCAGTGGCTCAATCACACGTGCAGTGTTGGTTAGTGTAATAAATGAAAAGGGGGCTGGGGGGGGGGAAGAGAGCTCTCTTTCATGAGCACCCAGCCAGTTAGCTATAAAGTCCCTCTTAGTGGCTGTTTTCTGCTTGCTTTACCTGTAAAGGGTTAACAAAGTTCCCCAAGTAAAGGAAAAGGAATGAGCATCTGACCAAAAGAGCCAATGGGAGGCTAGAACTTTTTAAATGGGGGTAAAAAAAACCCTTGAGCCACAAGTCAAAATAAAGAAATAAACCTCATTGTGTCTACTTAAACATACCTTGTCCAATGATTTCTTCTAGGTATGGAAGATGAATTTTTATATCTGGTTCAAGCCTTACATCGCATTACTGCTTGTAGCATTGATGCTCTGTGTCTCCTCCTCCAGAGAACAACAGACAAAAAGGAAGGTTTTTTCCCCCCATTTTAAAAAGTTCTAGCTTCCCATTGGCTGTTTTGGTCAGGTGCCCACTCCTTTTCCTTTACCTGGAAGGGAGCTTCCCACCCCCACCCCCTTTTATTTATTACATGCTCACTACGCTGTGGCAGTTCTCTAGTAAATTCAAGTACTTGCTAAATTTCCATTTCAATTAACCCTCAATTCAAAATACCCCATTTTTAGGGAACTTTATGTAGGGTTACCATATTTCAACGATCAAAAAAGAGGATGGGAGGAGCCCTGCCCCCGTCCTGCCCTAGCTCCGCCCCTGCCCCTTCCACTCCCTCCCACTTCCCACCCCCCTCAGAACCCCCAACCCTCCTCCCCCACTCCTTGTCCCCTGACTGCCCCCTCCTGGGACCCCTCCCCTAACTGCCCCCCAGGACTCCACCCCCTACCTAAGCCTCCCTGCTCCTTGTCCCCTGACTGCCCCCTCCTGAGACCCTCCCCCCATCCTAAGTGGCCCCCTAGGACCCTACCCCCTACCTGTCCCCTGACTGCCCCAACCCTTATCCACACCCCCACCCCCAGACAGACACCAGGGACTTCCATGCCCCATCCAAACACTCCCCACCCCCTGACAGCCCCCCCCCCGAACTCCCGACCCATCTAAACCCCTCTGCTCCCTGTCCCCTGACTGCTCCGATCCCTCTCCCTACCCCTGCCCCCTGACAGCCCCGCCCCCAGAACTCCCAACCCCCCCCCTGCTCCTTGTCCCCTGACTGCCCCCTCCTGGGACCCCTGCTCCTAACTGTCCCCCAGAACCCCACCCCCTACCTAAGCCTCCCTGTTCCTTGTCCCCTAACTGCCCCCTTCTGAGACCCCCCCCACCCTAACTGCCCCCCTAGGACCCTACCTGTACCCTGACTGCCCAAAACCTTATCCACACCCCCAACCCCCAGATAGCATCCCTCCCCCCGAACTCCCGACCCATCCAACCCTGCTCCCTGTCTCTTGACTGCTCCCTCCAGAACCTCCCTGCCTCTTCTCCGACCCCCTGGCCCCCTTACCGTGCTGCTCAGAACAGAGTGCTGCGGAGCGGCGCTGGGCAGCAGGGGAGGGGGAGCAGGGGGAGGAGCTCCAGACTGCTGGAGGCCCGATGCGAGTGGCACAATCCGGCCGGCTGCCCTGTCAGCCGCGCGTGCTCTGCATGGGGGGGAAATCCGGACATTTACAAATTCCCCCCGGAGGCTATTTTTAACTCAAAAAAGCCGGACATGTCTGGGAGAATCCGGACAAATGGTAACCCTACTTTATGACCGCCACGGCAGAAGCATAACAGAGCCGCTGCTGCCCACATTGCTTGAGCCAGTTTTGGTTGCAATCCGTCCTTCCTCTTTGGATGGACGCTGAGGCTGGGAACTTCTGCCCCAAACAAGATTGTTCCTGGAAGTTCCGCACCAAGTGGGGATTAGACTGGAAATGCTCCGACAGCTTCCACTTCAGGCTGCTTGATCCCCAAATAACTAAAGATGGGGGCTTGACTTTCCTTGTGCTAGCACCAGTTCACTCCTGACGGGAATGGAGAATGGGGTCTCTGGCTCCCTGTGGAGCAGAATGCATGCCAGTGAGGCAGCACAGACATCCTTATGTAGCCAGACCCAGTGTTCCCGAGGGGACAGAGCATGTCCTAATGCTGGGAAGGCTGCTTTGTCCTCAAGCTACATGCTGGAGTGTCTGGAATCTCTTCCCAGCAGAATCCCAATGCATTGGTCCCCTCTCCTTCTAACTCCACATGCAGCCCTTCACCGCCTCCATGCGCTGAATGCTTCAAGCTCTATCCATGGGATCCCAACCCTTCCCAGCAATGAGGAGCTCTGGAACGCCACCTCAGCACTCAGTGCTGGACAGACTCCATCTGAACAGAGGTGAGAATGGGTAGCCTTCCAATGGGGGAAGCAGGGAGGAGACCTGGGCAGCCCCTACAGTGGCTAGAATGCAGAATACAGTGGCTAGAATGCAGAATGAGGGTCAGGGAACCCAGGGAGAGCCCTGCAGAGCCCACATGTCCCATTCTGTGTTGGGGGAGAGGCAATTGAGGGCTCTCCCATAGTCCTCAGTGCCCACTATGCCTGTAGGCATCAGGGAAGCAGCTTTTGGGGGTCTGCATGGACTGGACTTCTTAGCCAAAGGCAAGAACTGTAAAGGGGAGTCCTGGGGAGTGGTTCCCATTTGGGTTTGGCCCGGTCATACCATCCCTTCACCTCAGCCAGTGTTGGAGACAGCAGCAAACATGCCCCAAAGGCCATCCTGTTCTCAGGAACTGCAACATGAAATCCCTTTTCCTGATGGTGATCTAAGGAATTGCTGAAGTCATCGTATTTTAATCCAGGTCCTGGTTTTCTCTCTGTTTTTCCCTTCTTATAACCTAACTCAGCTTCACCTCTGGTCCCAGGCTCCTACCCCATGTCTTTCTCCCTCCTGCCCCAGGCAGAGTTCCAGTGTAGTCCCCTCTCCCTGTGTCTCTTCCCCTCCTGCCTCAGATGTCCACACTAGGGAGAGTGTTCTAGCTAAACCCTTTGCATACCCTCCGGAGTTCAGTATGGGTGGCATGCATTTGACTGAGTGAGGTGTCCATGGTGCTCTGGAACCCCTTTGGCCAGCCTGTGCAGGCCCAAGGTCTGGGTGCATGCCTGCTCTCTTCCCGAGCACTCCCATTGGTGAGTCATACTGGTGCTGCAGCATGGGTCTGACAGTGTGCCACAGCCACTCTCCCTGTGCTGCACTCTGGCCATGTCTACACAGGAACCTCATCACCATCATTTGCAGTAGGTGCTGCTCCAAAGCTGCAGTGAAGTTGGAGCTCTGCCATCTTATCATGCAACTTTGCCTATTCAGAGTAGAACTAGACACCAGGGTAGTGCTTGCCTGCTGCTGCTCCCCCAGCAGCAGTGAATGGCACCCAGTGCTAGTGCAGCTGCTTTATGCCTCACACACTCTCTTCTCCACTCCTCTCCTCTCCCCTCCAGTCCTGTGTTGCCCTTTGCCTCATCTTCCTGAGGATGGTGATTTACTGATATGAAGCTGCTGTCTGAGTGCCTGGAAACAATGTAAATGTTCCACAGTGGCTCTCCCAACTCAACCCCCCCATGCATGACCCATTTAAGGCTGTATACATGCCTGGAAAACATTACTGAGCACTGCTGGCCTGAAGACTGAGCCTAGTGGCTCGGTGCAATGGGCATGTCATCAGCACACCAGCCAGTATAGTCTGGCAAACTACCAGCAGGATTAGAATTTATATACAACTTGTGTTTGCTGCTGGCGATTGGATGCCCAGGTGCTCTTAGCTGATGAGGGCAAGGATCCAATGCTGTGGGGCTAGGACCCTTCTCACTGGCCTTGATGCAGGATTAGGTGATGGGGTCCTTATGGCCCAGTCTTATTGGAAAACCTGGGAGGGGGGAAGAAATAGGTGTCCCAGGGAAATAGGACAGGGCTAGGGAAGGGTTTAGAGTGGCTGCTCTTCCAACCCAGGGGGAACAGAGGGTGAGGGGTTCAAAATTCAGTAGTGCTTAAGATTGAATTTTGAAACTGAAATGATCCCAGAGAAATCAGGGTGAGAAAGGTTCACGCAGCCCAAGCAAAGCCTCAAGTTGCTAAAACGTTGCAGGAGTTTCCATCCGTTTCTCCCCCTGGCACACGCTTGTTTCTGTCTGTATCCCCCTGCCACCACCCCCTCCCCACCAGTTCTGTCGCTGATGGCCCTGGGTTTCATAGAGTAAAAATTTTAAGGCCATTAGAGCATGTAGTCTGACCTGTATAACACAGGCCCTTGAATTCCACCCAGTTACTTCTATATTGAGCCCAGCAACTTGTATTTAGCTAAAGCATCTTTCAGAAAGACAGCCAGCCTGGATTTGAAGCCATCAAGTGATGAAGAATTCACAATTTCTTTTCCTCTCTAGTTTGTTTCAATGGTTTATAACCTCACTGTCTTAAAAATCTGTGCTTTATTTCTATTTTAAACGTCTGGCCTTATCTTCCAGCCATTGGTTCTTGTTTTGCCTTTCTCTGCTAGATTAAAGAGTGCTTTAGTACCCAGTGTCTCAGTCTTCTTTGTGATAACTTTAAACAGACTGATCTCTTTGAGTCTGGCACTGTAAAGGCATTTTGTTCAGCCCTTACATCATTTTATGGCTCTCTTCTGCATCCTTTCCAATTTTTCAACACTTTTAAAATGCAGACACTGAAAATGGATGTAGTATTCCATATCGGTCTCACCAATGTCCTATACAAAGATAAAATCATCTTCCTGCTCTCTACACTCATGTTTATATCTCCAAGGACTGTATTGGCCCTTTTGCCACAGCATCACACTGGGAGCTCATGTTGAGTTACTTGTCAACTATGACCCCTAAATCCTTGTCAGAGTCCCTGCTTTCCAGGATATGCTCCCCAGGGCTTTGGACGGAGCCCGGAGCGCGGAGCAGTGGAGCTGCAGGTTTTTGCCCAGAGCTGGAGCAAAGCTGTAGCAGAGCTGTAGCAGTCACTATTGGTGCCGGAGCGGAGCTGGAGCAGAGCAATTCAAAAATTTGATTGCTCCAAATCCCTGGCCTCCCTTAGTCTGTAGGTCTGACCTGTATTCCTCCTTCCTACATGTATAACTTTCTATTTGGCTGTATTAAAAAGCATTCTATTTGAATGGTCCTAGCTTACTAAGTGATCCAGGTTGTTCTGTATGGCTACCTTGTCCTCATCATTATATGCCACTTTGTCAGTCTCTTTGTAATCTTCAAATCTGATCAGTGGGTTTTTTATATTTTCTTCCTGGTCTTTATAAAGATATTGAATGGTGTTGGGCCTAATATCTATCCCTGCAGAACTTCACTAGAAATACCCCCTTCCAGGATGATCTGTCAGTTAGCCAGTTCTTAATCCTTTTAGTGTGGCTTGATATTGTATAGTGCTCATTTTAAAACCAGAATGTTGTGACATACCAAGGTACAATCCAGACCAATGAGTATCTGTCACCCCTGCCCTGTAACCTGGGGTGCCCTTTGCACTGCTTTGCTGCTGGAGCCGCCAACCTGGACTGCTCACAAACAGCCTGCAGTATGTAAGTCACTCCCAGCTATGTCTGTGTGTGCTGCAGTCAGCCAGCCACCCCTTGGCTCTTACCAGCCTTACAGAGTCCACAGGGTGAGCCCAGCACATTCTCAGTCCCAGATCTTTCCCCAGAAACATATATCTGTGCTGTCCAGCCATCTCCTGGACAGTGCAAATATATTGAGTCTGTTCTTCTTTTGAAAAAATAATATGCACACAACTTGTTACCCCAAATGGTGTTCCTGGACATTCCAGCGAACACATTAAAACAAGTTTATTAACTGCAGAGAAAAAGATTGTAAGTGAGTACAAGTTATGAAGTGTAAAAGTCAGAATTGCTTACAAGAAAAATAAAGGTAGAATGCTATCTGGGTGCCCAACCTAACTTTGCTTTGAATCTAATATACACCTCTACCCCGATATAACACGACCCGATATAACATGAATTCGGATACAATGCAGTAAAGCAGCGCTCCGGGGGGGGGGGGGGCGGCGCACTCCGATGGATCAAAGCAAGTTCGATATAAAGCAGTTTCACCTATAACGCGGTAAGATTTTTTGGCTCCCGAGGACAGCGTTATATCAGGGTAGAGGTGTAGTTTGTTTTCTCACCACATGCTTTCAGCACTCTTACTAACCAAACTCATAGGTCGTGACCCTCCCCCAGAATCCAACAGCTGCCTCCTTTGTCTCTTCAGGTGCAGAGAAAGCAATAGGCAGGGAGAGAGAGAGGGGTGCCTAGGATGTTTGTCCCAACTTTTTATAGTTTCAGTCCCCTCTTGAAAAACATTTCTAGCTGAGACCCAGAAGACAAAGAGTCTGTGTGGAAGGATATTCCCTGCTGGGCTTTTTTCCACATGTTTGAACTTCTTTGTTTTCTCTCCTTGCTTGATTTACTACTTAAATCGAAATTAAGCCAAGTAGACATTCCTTCCTTTATTTAGGACAGACCTGACTTCTATCTGGGCAGAGCTGTGTGATTTGGAACATTTAGGCTATGTCTGCACTACAGACCTTACAGCGACACAGTAATGCTGCAGCTGTGCCACTGTAAGGTCTCCCGTGTAACTGCTCTATGCCAACAGGAGAGAGTTCTGTCATCGGCATAATTAAATCACCACCAATGAGCGGCAATAGCTGTGTCAGCAGGAGAGCGTCTCCCACTGACATAGTGCTGTCCACATCAGCGCTTCTGTCAGTGAAATTTGTCGGTCAGGGGAGGTGTTTTTTTTGCACCCCGACCGATAAAAGTTTTTCCAACAAAAGTGCTAGTATAGACATAGCCTTAATAACATCATACGAGGGAATCTTAGAACTTCATATACAATGTTGCCACACATTTTATCAGGACAATACTGACCGGCAAATTGAGTTTTCAAATGATACCTTACAAGGCATACTTTGTACAAAGATTATTACAATAGTGTATTGGATGTGAACATAGGAGTGTATTATATCATAGTGGTACTAAGTCAAACTCTTTCTGAACAAAAACCTGTATGTTACATCTGTGCAGTTACCTGTATCAACCAAACTTGTCATCTCATCAAAGAATGAAATCAGGTTTGCTTGACAAGACCCATTCTCCATAAACCACTTTGACTGGCCTTAATTGTGTTAACCTCCTTTAATTCTTTAAAAAGAAGAACAGGAGTACTTGTGGCACCTTAGAGACTAACAAATTTATTAGAGCATAAGCTTTCGTGGACTACAGCCCACTTCTTCGGATGCATAGAAGTGGGCTGTAGTCCATGAAAGCTTATGCTCTAATAAATTTGTTAGTCTCTAAGGTGCCACAAGTACTCCTGTTCTTCTTTTTGCGGATACAGACTAACACGGCTGTTACTCTGAAACCTTTAATTCTTTAGTCATTGAATCCCAGTTCAGCATTTCCATTATTTTGTATGGGACTGATGTCTGACTAACTGGCCTATAGTTACCCAGATCAACCCCCTTGCCCATTTTCAATATTGGCACAACATTAGCACTCTTCCAGTCTTCTGGCGTTTCCCCAGTATTCTAAGATTTGTTAAAAAATAAAATCAGCAGGCCACAGATATCTTCAGCCAACCCTTTTAGGAATGTTGGTTGCAAGTTATCTGGGCCAGATGATTTAAACATATCTGTCCTTAGTAGATGTAGTTTAATATCCTTTTTAGTTACTAATGTACTGGAAAGTACTTCCTCATCCTAATGTTATGTGAGTGTGTCATTCTGCTTCTTTCCAAACACAGAACAGAAACATTTATTTAACGCTTCTGCCTTATCTGCATCATCATTAACAATTTTACCATCTCCATATAGTGACAGGCCTACGCCATTGCTTGGATGCTTTTGTACCTAATATACTTTAAAAAATTCTTTCATACTGTCCATATGAAGTCCTGTCAACCATGGATTTTTTCCATCTTTAGCTTCCCTTATATTTCTGCACATCATAACTTTTGATTCATAATTATTGTCTATTTCCCCTTTTACCATTTGTTATATGTTGCTTTTTTATATCTAATTGCTGCCTTGATTTTGCCACTGAACCAGGATGGGTTAGCCAATGTTATCCTTTTGGGTTAGAAAATTGTAATGTTTAGAAATTAATGATGTTTTACTGTTGACTGTAGGACACCTTCCAACATGTCTCCTAAACTAAAGGCCTCTCAAAACAACATAGTTTTTCTGTCCATACATTACAGACAGGAGTAACCATCTGTCCTCTGGTTTTATTTGATGGTCGGTAACAGACCCTCACCAGTACCTCTGCTTCCCACAGCTGATCCTCTCTTCTGCCCCCGTCCCAGTCTGTTCAGTTTGCTGCTCTGCCTTTGGGCTCTCAGCTGCTTCACTTTCCTACTCCCTGCATTGTCCTGAATGGAGAAGAGGTTGCAGATTTGCTGGAGCAGGTCACCTCATCGTGGAACCCAGCACTCAAGCCATTTCAGTGAGGAAACTCAGCCCAGTTACTCATCCTCATTTTCATTGCCCTAAGCCATTGGCTGAGTGGAGTTTTCAAGCCATGTTTATAGGTCACCAGTAGGACCTCAGATGTCACTAGAAAGGAATCAGCAATCAGTGTGGCCCCTGGCATGAGGCACTGCTTAATTTGCAGGCAGGCATCTGCAACAGTTGGTGAATGCTCTTCAGGCACGTTGCCCTGCAAAGAGCAATACAGCAGTAACACAGGGGCCTAGAAGCCCTGGGAAGGCTGGACTGGAACATTCTTGCCAAGCCCAGGCAATAAAGAGTGCTCTTGGCAACAGCTGCAACTATGAAATCCAGGAACAGAGGGAGTAACAGAGAGCAGGAAAATGCCCAGATGCCCTCTAGTGCTACTGCTGAGATCATCTCTGCAATCCTTGCCCTTCCAGCTAAGCTTTATCCATGGCCCCAGAGACTGTCCAAATCATGGCTCCATCCCAGATCTATCCTCTCTGCATTCCTTCCCACCCTCACACTGGGCTCCCCTCACTGCCCCTAGTTGCTGTGGCTTGCCCTGCTTCCCACCCAATACCTCTCAGGGAGAGCACCAAGCAGCACCACCTAAAGGGAGGGAAGTGAATAACAGAGCTGTAGTTAGTGCTGTGGAGGCAGGAGCAGCCAAGCAGCAGCACTGGATTCCCTCTGCCAGCTTGGCGGGGATACAGAAGGAGAATTGGTGAATAGTGGCATTAAAGTTTTTAAAGCTCTGATCCCTACAACTGCAGCCATGAGCCTCCTGAGATGTCAGTGTCAGGTGTGGAGCACCAGCTGCTGGTGGTGTTCCCTGATGCATCCTGTGACATGGGCATCAGGAGACATGGATGGGAATGGTGGGTTGGAGCTGTGCTGGGCACAGAGAAAATGGCAGGGTTAGGAAGGGGTGAGGTTATGTTTCATTCCCATGGCCTACTGCTGGCTCCCTGGGAGCAGGGTTAAGGGGAGTCGAGACCCCACAGCTGCCAGCTCTGTCCCTGTACCTCCAGTAGCAAGCCTCCAGAGAAACTGAGCTGGTAGCTGCTCTCCTGACACAGCTTTAGCACCAGCTCCATGTTCACTCCTTTTCATGCTTATACTTTGGGGCCTAATAGCTTGGGAGTCCCCTTAAATGATGCCAAGTTTCCCACATAGCACATTATACAGGCATTCAACTGGCAGGTCAATTTTCATGCGACCCTGCTCTTGCAGATAGGTCATTTTGAGGGGGCTGCATCTCAGGAACCTCTGTGCAAATGCCCCCAGATTTGTTCTCTTTAGTCTATTGCTGGTCCCTACCCGACATTCACATTTTCAAGTCAATCTAACTCTGCATGTAAATTTTAAAACAGGCTGATAAACAGAGCCAGGTCATTGTTGGGTGTGTATGGATGGGAGTGCCTTATCCTGGGAACCACCTGACCTAATGACCCTGTGTTTGTGCCATAACCCCTGGTCTGAAGTGAGTTTCAGGCTGATCTGTAGAACTGAGCGCGCTAACGAACATGTGCAGTCGCTTCCTGTCTCCACTCCGGATTGTTGCATGCAGTAGCTCAGTACACCGCTGGGAGAACCAGAATGGGGACATCTCTACACTGCAGTAAACCACCCAGGTCTGGCCTATGTCAGCTGACTCGGGATTATAGTAGCTCAGTTTAGTGCTGGGAGAACCAGAATGAAAGTCCAGTAACTTGAAATATTGGTTTACCAGACAGGTTCTTGGTGCTGGACACTAGTTTGGATCAAGAAGTCCTACAATGCTAGTTTTATGTGGCTCGTGGCCATAGTTTTTTCCCCAGGTCTTTGCCAAAAGCCTCATAACCTGAAAATTTTAAAAGCAGGTTGGGAAGGGTGGAGTCCTGTATTTCCTGAACCCCTGCATCAATGGACCTCAGATTTGCACTGCAAACCCAGCCTCAGGTCTCCAATCAGACTTTTTTGTCTGCCTTGCATTGTAGAGCCCTTTGAAAATTCAGATCTAAATAGAAAACTCTGGTTGACTTAACTGTGGTGTGGGTTGGGCCCCTGTAGTCTAGAGAGCTCATTATCTCACCCAGTTTTGCAGGGAAAGGAGTTTTACATTATTGTTTGTTTTCCAGTTATTTTCTCTCACCTGGCTGGCAGAGCGGACGGGGTCGAGATGATTGGGAGCAAGGGAATGCGCAGCGACCCTTCTTGAACTTGCAGCCTCACTACACAGTCCTGGATGCCTTCACCTGGGTGAGGGACAGTCTCTTCTGGTGTGGGGGGAGGGAGCTGCAACCAAAACATGCCTCTATAAAGGGACTGTGGCCAAGGCACCTGTGAGGAGGGAGTTGGCGGAGCTGTAGCTGGGGGGTTGGAGGGAACTGTGATCAAGATGTCTCCTGCAGGGATGTGGGTAGTTGGAGGGAAGAAGCTGTGGCTAGATGGGATGCTGTGGAACTGTGACCCAGAAGCCCTGCAGAGGTGTGTGGGATGGACACCCTGTGGGAATGGGGTGGGCAGCTGAGTTGGATGGGGAGCAGCAGATGGAATGCTCTCCGGGAGTGAGGTGGGGAGCTGAGCCTGGGATGCCCTGCGGGAATGGGGTGGGGAGTCAGGGATGTCTGGGGAGCTGTGGACGGGATGCATATGGCAGTGTGAAGGGAAGTTGCAGCTGGGATGCTGTGTAGGTGGGGAGCTGTGGGCAGGATGCTCTGCTGTGTCTGGGCACCCAATGGAAAGGGAGAGCTGTGTGCTGCAGGGAGGGGAGAGAGGAAGGGGTGGTTGTTTTCTCTGACTTGTCTTTTCCTTCCTTTAGGGCGCACTAGCTGTGCTTGTTCTGCAGTTGGCCAGGCAGATCCCATGGCTGAGCCCCGTGCCAGGGGCAGGAAGAGAGGATGGGCATCCCCGTGTGGGTGGGCTCCTCTCTTCTCTGCTGCCCCATCAGCACTCAGGTCAGTTCTGCCTCCTGCAGGAGGACGGGGGCCCAGGGTGACTGTCGGTTGAGAGTCTCTGCTGTGGGAGCGCTGTGAGGGTACAGGGAGGGCTGTGCTGCCCCTGTGCAAAAGGCACCTGTCAGTCTGAAATTGGGAGCCAGCAGGGTGTGAAGTCCTGTGAGCCTGGGGGTCATGTCGCTGGGAAATACCCTATCCCTTCACACTGGCTTGGGCACCTTCTGGGTTGAGACACACAAAGCAGGTTCCTTGTGTTCCCTGCCCATGACTCTGGAGTTCTCTCTTCTTCTGCCCTTTGGCCCCATGCTCAGAGATGGGAGAGCTCTGAGCAAATGCTCAGGGGGCCCCAGGCACTGCAAACATGAAGGGGCGACCCCAGGCATGTCCCACAGGTGACATCCTGCATGGCTTTCAGGTGTTGGGGCTTGTCTTCTGTGTTTCAGTGCCAGCTGCAGGCTCATCCAGTTGCCACAGTAACCAAAAGGTGCCCTGCTTCCTGCTGGGAGGAATTCCAGACGCTGCACCAGAGAATCCATCCCCTGGCATCCCCTCAGGGCAAGGAAAGCCTCAGCGCTGCCCAGAAACAGGTACCAGCCCAGGGTGTATGGGGTAGGGCACCCAAGGCAGAGGGATTTTTTGGGAGTCTCAAGGAGCCCAGAGTGCAGGGTGTCTCCTGGAGGTGGGGAAGGAGCCTATGGTGCAACTGAGGGTGGGTTTGATTGGCCTTGGCACCTGGGATTCTGCGTCCAGTTTGGTGTCCTTGCTTCAGAAGGGGTGTTGACTTGGAAAGGGTCCAGGAAAGAGCCTCAAGAGCAATTAGAAACCTGCCTCACAGTCAGAATTGTAGGGAGTCCCATCTTTTTAGCTCAGGGGTTCTCAGACTGGGGATCAGGACCCCTCAGGGGTCACAACGTCATTACAAGGGGGGTCGCGAGCTGTCAACTTCCACCCCAAACCCCGCTTGCCTCCAGCATTTATAATGATATTAAATATATTAAAAAGGGTGTTTAATTTATTAGGGGGGTTGCACTCAGAGGCCTGTTATGTGAAAGGAGTCGCCAGTAAAAACGTTTGAGACTCACTGCTTTAGCTTATCCCAGGTTAGGAGATAACTTTGATCATGAGCAGCTTGTTGTGCACAAGGAGATTTTGGAGAATGGAGGACTCCAATGCAGCAGTCAAAAGCAGCAGGATCCACTGGCTGGGAGCGTAAAACAGACAAATCTATAGTGGAAATAGATCGCATGTTTTTAACAGTGAGGGAATTGACCATTGGGAAAATTGCTCTCAGGCTGTGATGGATTTTGCATTCTCTGAGCCAGCTGTGGGAGCATGGGATCTCACCCGGCTTTATAGTGCCACTATGATTCCTAGTAATCCTGTACACAATGAAATCATCATTGCAACCTCCCCATGCCACTTTCTGCCCATTCCCAAGCGCTCCTGCTGTTCAGGAGAGGATGTATGGGTGCCAGCGGAGGGGGAAGGCATCTGCCAAGAAGGGCCTGGGAAGAAGGGTGCTAGCAGCAGAACTGCCTCATCCTCACAGCCAAATCCCTCCCTCTGTGAGGGTCATGGCAAGGGGCTGTAAGGAAACAGCTGTGTTTTCCCAACAAGGCTGGGCAGTGGTGGGGAGAGTGAGGAAGTGCTGCAGGCCCCTCTCAGTTCATTGTGGGGCTGGTGGGAGAGGAAGCGCTGCGGGCTCCTGTCAGTTTGCTGTGGGAGGGGTGGGCCTGCAGAAGAGCTGCATCCCCTAACGGTTTGCTGTAGGGGGCAGTGAAAGTGGTGTGTGTTGGAGGGTTACCTGCCAGTGAGCCATCATTGGGTCTTGCTGTTGTAGCCATGTCAGTCCCAGGATATTAGAGAGACAAGATGGGTGAGATAATATATTTTACTGGACCCACTTCTGCTGGTGAGAGAGACAAGTTTTTGAGCCACAGAGCTCTTTTTCAGGTCTTTGAAAGGAACTCCCAGTGTCACAGCAAAATGGAATGTCAACAGATTGTTTAGAAAGAAAGAAATCTGATGAGGTTCAACAAGGACAAGTGCAGAGACCTGCACTTAGGAAGAAAGAATCCCATGTACCGCTACAGGCTGGGGACCAACTGGCTAAGCAGCAGTTCTGCAGAAAAGGATCTGGGGATTACAGTGGACGAGAAGCTGGATATGAGTTAGCAGTGTCCCCTTGTTGCCAAGAAGGCCAACAGCATATTGGGCTGTATTAGTAGGAGCATTGCCAGCAGATTGAGGGAAGTGAATATTCCCTTCTATTTGGCACTGGTGAGGCCACACCTGGAGTATTGCGTCCAGATTTGGTCCCCCCACTACAGAAGGGATGTGGACAAATGGGAGAGAGTCCAGCGGAAGGCAATGAAAATTATTAGGGGGCTGGGGCACATAATTTACGAGGAGAGGCTGAGGGAACTGGGGTTATTTAGTCCGCACAAGAAAACAGTGAGGGGGGATTTGATAGCAGCCTTCAACTACCTGAAGGGGGATTCCAAAGAGGATGGATCTAGACTGTTCTCAGTGGTGGCAGATGACAGAACAAGAACAAGTTGCAGTGTGGGAGGTCTAGGTTGGATATTAGGAAACACTATTTCACTAGGAGAGTGGTGAAGCACTGGAATGGGTTACCTAGGGAGGTGGTGGAATCTCCGTCCTTAGAGGTTTTTAAGGCCCGGCTTGACAAAGCCCTGACTGGGATGATTTAGTTGGGGTTGGTCCTACTCTGAGCAGGGGATTGGACTAGATGACCTCCTGAGGTCTCTTCCAACCCTAAGATTCTATGATTAGCATAAGTCGTTAACACACTTTGTATTAAACCATTCAAGGTGAAGTGGCCCGTTAACCCCCCTGTACTCATAAGACAAAAAGAGGATATTAATGGGTTACAAATTGTTGTAATGAGCCATACATCCAGATAACCCATCATGGCAGTTTCTCCATGTGGAGAGCTGATGTCACTAAGAAGAGGAGGATTCATAGATTCCAAGGCCAGAAGGGACCATTGTGATCATCTAGTCTAGTGGTGGGCAACCTGCGGCCCAGAGGCCGCATGCGTCCCATCAGGGCAATCCGCTGGCAGGCCGCAAGACAGTTTGTTTACATTGACTATCCGCAGGCACGGCTGCCCACAGCTCCCAGTGGCCACAGTTCACCGTTCCTGGTCAATGGGAGCTGCGGGAAGCGGCAGCCAGCACGTCCCTGCAGCCTGCGCCACTTCCTGCAGCTCCCATTGGCCAGGAACAGTGAACCGCAGCTACTGGGAGCTGCGTGCGGCCATGCCTGTGGACAGTCAATGTAAACAAACTGTCTCACGGCCAACCAGCGGATTACTCTGACGGGCCGCAGATTGCCCACTACTGATCTAGTCTAACCCCCTATATAACACAGGCCAGAGACTTCCCCAAAACAATTCCAGTTGGAACTAGAGCATATGTTCCAGTTCCTGATGTCAATGAGTGTGAGGCTGTGTCTGTGAGTGCCCTGGAGCAGTGGTGCATCAAGGAGGGACGCTGGTGACATAATCCAGAATACTGCTACAGAAAGGTGTTCACTGAATGGCTAGCTACCTGTTCAGTATATATTCTCACTGCGGTCTCTGCCTTATTTGCTGCTACCATCCAAACCCCACACTGAACACAGCAGAATTCATTGCTTCCTGGCACTTGTCACTCCAGTGTTTGAGCACTTCACAGTCCAGTTTGTATTCACAATGCCTGTAAGGCGGTCAGGGGTTATTATCTCTGCTTTACAGATGAGGCACAGGAAGATTAAAGTCAAAAGTGTTCATTAATTTTGGATGCCTGATTTTTAGAGTACACAGCATTACATAGCACTTTTTGTGTTCAAAGCACAGCTCCTGTTGAGTTCAGTTACAGCTGTGGGTGTTCAGAGCTTCTGCAAATCAGACCCAAAGGGCTCAGGTTGGGCACCCAGGAAATGAGGAACACACAATGAGTGTGAAAGTTTGGTTGCAGTGATTTGCCTGGCATCCTATAGGAACTCTATTGCAGAATAGGGATAGGATTCAATTCTCCAGAGCGGGGTGGAGTGGAAGGAGGGAGGCAGAAGGGTTGTAGGATTACTGGTCTGTCTCAGGCCCATGTCTCACCCTGATCTCTCCTTGCAGGGGAGCGTCCATTCCCTGAGAGCTGCAGCACCAGCCTGGGACCAGCCCACTGCAGTGCACAGGTACAGTCTCTTTGTTTCTCTGTGGGTCTTTGGCTTTAGAAGGAGCTTGTCCCAAAGCACATAGTCAGTGCTCTTTCCAGTACAGCCTGACTGATGCACCATATCCCGGGAGAGTCATGGTCACAGAGCAGGAGTCATAGCTTTGGCACTTCCACCCCCTTTCCACAGATTGTGTGTAGTGGCATCCTGCCCTTAGGAGTCTGCACAGCACACACACTAGTGCTGTGGGAACGCGCTACCGATAGGGCCCAGTCGGGATCGGGATCAGGACCTAAACCACACAGCAAACTATCAAGGTGCAGGTGCGCAGCCACAGGGGCCTGGACTGGAGAGGAGTGAGGTAGGGGGCGTGCAGGAATGCGGCGGGGAGAGGCGCCTCTCCCACAGCCCCAGCCCCAGAGCTGCCACAGTGGGGAGAGGCACTTCTCCCCCACAGCAGCCTGCACCCCTAAACCCCTCATCCCTAGCCCCACCTCAGAGCCCCCAACCAGAGCTCACACACACACACCCCCTGCACCTGAACCCTCTGATCCAGCCCTGAGCCCCCTCCCGCACCTCAAATCCCTAATCCCCGGTCCCACTCCAGAGCCTGCACCCCAACCCTTTGCCCCAGCCCTGAGCCCCTCCCACACTGAACCCCTCAGCCCCACCTCTGCCACACATCACCTCCATATTGGTGCACATAACAAAATTCATTCCGCACATGGATGTAAAAAATTAGAGGGAACATTGATCAGGACCCCATTGTACGTACATATCACACAAAGTGCACTCAAATAACATTAAAGTTGCGAACTCAAGCACAAAAAATTAGGAAATATCAGAATCAAGACTGCCTTAGTTCAAGACCTCTTCCTGTATCTGTATTATTGTACTGTCTTTAATTACATACTTCTGCACTATTTTTTCCCTCCCCTGTGGCTGAGCTGGCTCTGCAGGGCCCTGAGGGATGGACCCAGCTCCCTGTTCCATGGCTGGGCTGGCTCTGCAGGGCTTGCAGGAGTGAAAAGATCCCTATATTTCTGTTTACTGAGGGTTGCTCTGACTGACAGGTGGGAAGCAAACCTGCTGGAATCCATCCTTCCTCTCCTGATTAGAACTGCATTGTAAATAGTAGTGTGGAGCTAATCTGAAATTAGCTGAAGTGTGCACTGCTGCCACTTGGTGGCACCAAACTGTATCCTAGATACTAGAAAACAATTACTCCAAGCCTGATTCCCTCCCACTCCTGACTAGGCAAATTAGGGGATGCTGCTAATTAGCAGGGAAATTAGGAAAAAGCCATAAAACAAGGACAATGGGGAAGGATTTATTTAGCTGACAGGCTATTTAAGTTTGAATGATGTAGAGTGCCAGAAAATGGGCTGCTCCATGTTCGCTGTAGGGAGATGCTGCCTATGCTGCTGAACCTGACCTAGGAAGGGGAGGAGCGGGTGGTATTTCTGTGTGGGAGAGTTACTGACTGCCTTTTCAAGGTTCTCCTGGATTCTACTGACCTGCTGCTGAGTAAGAGGTGGCACAGCGCTCCCCTGGCCTGAGGGGTCTGCCCCGGGCTGGAGAAGGGTCTAGATGGCACTGTGCTGGGGGAACGTCGATGCGGCTACCCCGGTCTGAGGAGCCTGTATGGGAATGTTGAGCTGGAACCTCTGGCTTGCAAGGGCTGTTTGGGTGGGCTAGGGGAGCGTTGAGGTGGCTTACCTGGCCTGAGGAGCTATTTGGGGTTGGAGGTGCTTCGATGCAGCTCCCCAGCCTGAGGGTGCTGAGCAGGGTGGCGTTGGGGGGCTGTTGAGACTGGTGGGGAGCTCCGTGGCCTGATGGGACTCGTGGGGAGGTTTTTGTCACCTCTTAGAGCACAAACGCCACTACACCCTACTTTGGTATAATGTGGCCCTAATGTGGGGAGGTGCTCTGGCAGCCATGACAGGAGCTGTCCTGAGACTTGAGGGGGTTTTCTAACACTCCTCTAATTCCCTTCCCTCCTAGGGGCTGTCATTTTCCACTCTGCAGGGGAAGCCAGCACAGCAGGAATGCCTGGAGGAAGCAGCTACCCAGCTGCAGGAGGTGTTCCGGGTCAGCGTTTCCACTGCGCTCAATATCCGTGGTAACGTGGACCGGGCTTCATTGTGTCCTATACTGCAGATATCAGGAATAGAGACAGGGACACCCACACACCCTCTCCTTTTTGGAGGACCTCAAATATGTTGGGAAGCCTCTTGCTATTGTAGTCTATGGAATCTGCAGCACTAATAATGGTTCCCAGGTGTTCTTTGTGTGAGTTGGCTGTTGTCACGGTCCCATTACCTGTCCAGAGGGTGGAGTTCCTGCAACCATTGTCAGGCTTTTCAGATTCTTCTGTGCCACCTCTTACTGGCATTCACCCTGCTTTGCAATGAACTCTGGGAAATGAAATGACAGGAAGCCTGGAGCATTGGAGAGGCTGGTGATGAGGCCAGAGAACCCCTCTCTCAACATAGGGTCGGGTCATTGGTCCCTGCCACCTCCTAAACTCCATGGCTTGAGGTGGGGCAGGGCCAAGAGTTGGCAAACTTGGCAGGGTGCAGTGAGGCCAGCTGCCATGGGTGGGGCACGATGAGTTCCATGATCCTGGCCTGCCTGCTGCCTTTATGCTGCTTTGCTGAACATGCACTGTTCCCTCCCCAGGGATTGAGAGTGTGAGTGATGGCCACTACAGGGCAGCCTATTCCTGCTTCAAGCTGGCAGCAGATCGGGGCTACAGCAAAGCCCAGTTCAACGTGGGCCTGTGTTATGAGCATGGCAGAGGCACGGAGAAAGACCTGGCAAAGGTACCTGGTGGCATGCAGAGAGAGAGACACACACACATAGACACCTACCAGGAGGCTGGGGGAGCGCTATTAGCCCTGTTTCACAGCAGCATGAGTAGGAGCAGTGATGGGGAAGGAGTGCCTGTGAGACACTTTGCTCCAAAGTCCCTTGCCGCAGGGACTGTTCCCATCTATACCCTTGTGTGCATTGGTGAATGCCTGTCAGTGCAGGGGCACCCCGCAACCCTTGGGTGTGTGTGGGGGCCCTCAGAAGTCCTGGGGTAGGAAGTAGAGCCCTGTGCGGGACTATTTTTTTAATCCCACTGTTCAGATCCATAGTACCCACTATCACATTGTTTCTTGAATTTTTATTCCGCTCCTGCTATTATGGCAGTGGATCCTGTGGGACCCGCGGGATTCCAGTCCCACTGCAGGACTCTAAAATTGTCCCAGCAATGGCTGGATGTGCTGCTCTCAGCAGATGTTTCCCCACCGGCACCCACCCACTCCCTACATCCCCATGCAATGGGATGGGGACCGCCCAACCAGCCCAAATCACCCATACAGTGGGGTCAGAGTCCTCATGCCCTCCTATGAGGGGATGAGCAGCCCCTGTGTCTTCCCTTCCCCACGCAAAGGGATTAGAAACCCCCATCCCTCCATGCAAATGGCTGAAGAGCCACTGCATTATCATGCTAAGGGGATGGAAGGCCTCCATGCCCTGCCATCTCCAGACATAGATAGTTTGGCAATGGGGGCTCTCCCTTACTTCTGCACTGCTGCTGGCAGCAGCACTGCCTTCAGAGCTGGGGGCCAGAGTGCAGCCACTGCTGGCTGGGGTGTTTATGTTTGTGGTGATGGAGGACTGTTTTTTTTAATCCTACTCCTATCCCGCCCCGCAGTACCCACTCCCACCTGCTCCCGCATTGTTCCTTGAATTTTTATCCCACTCCAGCTATTATGGCAGCGGGTCCTGTAGGACCCGCAGGATTCCAGTCCCGTTGCTGGGCTCTAGTGGGAGGTATTGTACACATAAATGCAAACTATTAATTATTCCAGCCAGGAAACTCCTAGGAGGGAAGGTTAGGGCTGCAGAGTCAAACACCTTCCCATCAGGAGATGCTAAAGCTAAGGCTGCACTTGTGCCAGTGTAGGCTTTAATTGCATGGGTGCCTAGGGAAGACTGCCCCTCATGGGAGGAGACTTGGCTCCTTTGCAGCCCTGTCCTTTTCAAATATACCTTCCCAGGCCCTGTTCCATACACTTATATATGTAGTATTAGTAGTGGCTGGGAGAGTACTGGGGAATCCTGTTACCATACGGTACATATGTAAAACACCACCACATGTGCAGGAGCCATGTCCTGCCTGGACCACCTCCCAGCAGCTTTGTGTGGGTGCACTGAGATGCACATCTTGAACCTAGGGAGTATTGTTTGTAGGAGTGCCCCTGCTGTGGCTATTTTGTGCCACTCAGCTGGTGCAAAGGAACTGCAGAACCAGCTTAGTTGGGCATTGTGCTAGTCCCAAGGCATAGAAGAATCTGGTGTAGCTGGCCCTATGCCACCCGCTATGGAATAGGGGTTGTGGCTAGGAAAAGAGGGAATGGGTGCAGTCCCCAGCTGCCAATCATCCCATTTCCCTACTTTCACTCTCCTATGTGAGCAGTTGCTGCAGCTAGCACAGGGCTGTAATGTGATGGCATTTGGATGGTAGGATGGGTATGATTGTGTATGGGGCAGTGGTGCAGGCATGTGCTGTGTGTGCTTGGGGTTGGGTTGTTCCTGAGGGATGGTGCACACTTGGGGAGAGAGAGGCTGCATGTCTCCCATAGTCAGTTCTCTCCCTGATGATCATACCCGAGAAGCAGGATCTCACCCGAATAGTCTTATGTTTCATAGAAGCATAGAATATCAGGGTTGGAAGGGACCTCAGGAGGTCATCTAGTCCAACTCCCTGCTCAAAGCAGGACCAATCCCCAACTAAATCTGGTCCATGTCTGGGATCTGCAGGGCACTGAGTATGAAGGAGGCTGCACAGTTAGGGAGGGTATTTCTGCTAATGGCTGCCTGGGGGAGTATGCATAGCTTGTGATGAGAACCGGCAAGGGGGTTTGGATGCAGATGCATGCTATGGTGTCCTTGCCAGGCTGGGTAAGTATTGGAGAGTGTCAGCCTCCTCACAAAGATGCCTGGGACAACGCGGCCTGGCATGCATACCTCCGGGCGCTCATGATGGTGTTTCTCTGTTTCCAGGCAGCTCTCTATTACCATCGTGCAGCCAGCAATGGGCACCCCACGGCCCAGTACCGCTATGCCAGGTTCCTCTTACGCCATGGGCTCAACACTGAAGGGGCTGACATGCAGAAGGCTGTGACTCTGCTGGAGCAGGCAGCAGCAGCAGGGCTAGTGGAGGTGAGTGTCTGTAGCACATGAGTTATTGCTAAGGCTGAGTGTTTGAGTAGCATGGAGCCACCAGGGAACCCCCTCTGCACAGCACTGGGTCCTCTGTAGGGCAGTGTCCATGGGGTTGCGGGAAACCCTGCCTGTGTCCTTGCTCCCCCCCTCCAATATACGGGGCATGCCAGAGTCAGCTAGCTGCAGTGACGCATTAGCATCACCTCCTCAGCAAGGTTTGTTCCTGCCCTTGTATTTTTAGGCGTGTAGAAGCCTTGGGGTTTGGCACTATGCTAGGTTGTTTTGGCTCCTGTGTGTCAAACTTGTGGTGAGCTTTCCCCACTCCAGTGTGCAGCTCTTTGTTCAGGTAAGTCCAAGCCCCCTGCTCCCACTATGGTGCTAGGCCTGTGGTGGACATGCACACTCAGTGCCTTTTCTGTCAGCATTGATTCCCCTTGGATTAGGCCTTTACTAAGCTCAAACAAGGAGAGAGACCGGAGGAGCCAGTTGTCGATAGGCCCTCAAAGAGGGCTCCTCCCCAATGCCGAGCATCCAGGAGTCGGTGTCAAGATCTTGGTCCTGCACTGTGGATTCTCACACCAGCAGCCTTTTATATTCCATGCCCAGAAGACGCTTGCCAATAGGGACACATCCCCCTTTCAGCTGCCAAGCAGAGACCCACGACAGCGATCTGCACAAAGGCAACCAGAAGGCAAAGGACAGGTCTCACTATCACTGTCTGTCTCAACTGGCTCAGCTCACATGATGGTGTGTCCATCATCACATCAGACTCACCACTTCTCATCTTTTCTGGGCAGAGAGCTGCTTGGGATGTTGCCACAGCAGAGAGTGCTCAGACACTCACTAACCAGTGCTCAGATCTTGGAATGGGGAGCCACTCTGGTGCAATAGCACAGAATGCCACCTGCAGCCAGCTCTGCTCCTGGGGCAGAAACAGCCCTGGGTCTCTAGCAGACCCACTCCTCCTGGACTGAAACCAGGCAGCCCCCAGTCCTCGTTACCAGCAGTGGACCGGGCCAAGGTGCTGCTCTCTTCCCAATATGGACTTTTCCAACCTGCTGGACCTGCCACTGGATTCTTTGGTCCAACCTGGATCTGCTGTCTCATGGGTAGAGCCAGATTCTGCATCCTGCCCTGAGTCTGAGACGGATGCTGCTTGACCCACTGAGATTTTAGCCTTCTACCCACCAGACAGGACTTTACCATGTCCTCTCACCTACAGTTATAACATTCTGACTTCTTCAGGAACCACCTCCATACTGGAACATCAATGTGACACCGCCCCAGTCATTGTCGGGGTATCATCATTTCTCTCACTGAAGACTGAATTCCTTCTGGGAATCACATTGGCCTGGAAAGTCTGAGATACAGGCACTACTGGTTCACCCAGCCTATGCGGTGCCCTCTAAAGACAAGGTGGTACCTATGCCCACACCCTAAAATCCATCAAAGATGTCCTCCAGTTTCTACCAACCAATCAGTCCATCAATCTACCTGTATTTTTCCTAAAGCCCCAGTCACTTTGGTTCCCTGCAGTTTCAAATCAGCACTGTGATGCTGGCGGGCCAGGCACCAGCTTGAGCCAAGGCCCCTAGGTCTCAACTGAATACTGATCAATATATAGTTGGAACCAGTTTGGCTCCACCTGTGTGTTGATATTGTTAAAATAGGTATTAGAATTATAAGAATGTGTTTAGTGTTCAGACTTTATGAAATGCTTTTAAGTTGCTGCCTGCATTAATCTCACTTATAATACCTGTAACCCCTGTTCTAAGGTAATGTTTAAGTGTTTCATAGACTCATAGAAGATTAGGTTGGAAGAGACCTCAGGAGATCATCTAGTCCCAACCCCCTGCTCAAAGCAGGACCAACCCCAACTAAATCATCCCACTCAGGGGCTTTGTCAATCCGGGCCTTAAAAACCTCTAAGGAAGGAGATTCCACTACCTCCCTAGGTAACCCATTCCAGTGCTTCACTACTGGAATTAGTTTTTCCTAGTATCCAACCTAGACCTCTCCCACTGCAATTTGAGACCATTGCTCCTTGTTCTGTCATCTGCCCCCATTGAGAACAGCCGAGCTCCATCCTCTTTGGAACCCTCCTTCAGGTAGTTTGTTCTGTATGTAAATCACCAGAGAGGAAAGAGACACTGAGTGTGAAATACTAGTTTCCAACAAGAGGTGTTATCTATTGCCCAGCAAAGGAGGCCCATCAATGCCTGATGAACTACTGTGGAACATCAGAGGACAAAAGACTTTGTTGATTGCCCTTTTCTTCCCCCCCGCCTTCCCCCCCCCCAAGGGGAGACAAACAAGTGGATTCCTCCCAACAGCCAAATTTGCAACTTAAAGCAGAAGGGGGAAGGAATAAAAGCACTATCAAGTATCTTTTGATGCTGCTTGGTTTCTGAGGGGCAAGGATTACTAAGCATAAACAAAAGATCCCCAGTGTTTGGCCTGGGTTAGCCCAAAAGGACACATAGAGCTTGCTTATTATAGAAGCTTCTATTACTTTTTGAAATTTAAGATTGGAACTGATTTTTATGTATATATGTTTAACCTTTTGAATAACACTCTTATTTCCTTTTCATAGTTAATAAATCTTTAGCTAGTTTATTATAGGACTGGCTACAAGCTTTGTCTTCAGTGTGAAATTGAATGTGCAATTGACCAGGGTAAGTGACTGGTTCTTTAGGACTGGATATAACCTGAATATTGCTGTGATCTTTGGTGTAAGGGACCATGTGTCACAAAGGCAGGCTCTGGGTAGCAAGATAGATCAGAGTACCCAAGGGGACTGTCTGTAACTCCATGTTAAGGCTATAGTTTAGGTTATAGTGCTTGAGGAGTTCACACTTGAGTGGTGAAATCTAAGTATAGAACTCATAACCAATTTGGGGTTTGTGCCCTTTTTCTTAACAGTCTTCCCTGACGTTGGTACTTATGGTCTTGAGTCACTGCAGGACAGCTTGACAAGCACTGCAAGCCCCTCACCTCTCCACTGCAAAGGGACCCTTCACTGTGTTTATCCAACCACCAGACGATATCCTTCTCCTGTTCCCTTTTTCCCCGCTTGTGCAGCATGGCTTAGTGCAGGGAGAACCCAGACTTCAGGGATGGTAAAAAAAATTGTAATCTGCCAAAGAAGAAAGGACTGCTGTGACTAATTTTTCTACAGACAACAAAAGTTTTCTACAACTGTGTTCTGTCCCCTTCTTTCTCGAACCTAACTCCCCGGCCCTGTTCTGCTTGTCTCCTACTTGTAAAGGGGCAGTAAGATCAGTGGGGTAGGAGAAGCACTGAAACTGTGTAATCTTCCAGGGGACAAAAGACAGCTGTGACTAACTTTAGACAACCAACTATAAGTTTTCTACAACTTTCCCTTCCCCAGTCAGGAGCTGTGTAACCCATCCACTCCCATCCCTCAGTCTGCTCAGCGCTGGGACCATTGCAACCTGACCACTGGCTGAGAAACACAGAGACACAGGAGGCTGGGGAGATTGAGGAGAGGATTGTGAGCCACTCCAGACTCTGTACTGGGAGCCCATGACAGCATTCGGACAAGCTCCTTGTAGAAGGGATAGCTCAGTGATTTGAGCATTGGCCTGCTAAACCCAGGGTTGTGAGTTCAATCCTTAAGGGGGCCACTTAGGGATCTGGGGAAAAATTGGTACTTGGTCCTGCTAGTGAAGGCAGGAGGCTGGACTCAATGACCTTTCGGGGTCCCTTCCAGTTCTAGGAGATAGGTATATCTCCATATATTCAGGGGCATGTACAGCGAACCCTCCTGGAGTGATTGTTCAAATCTTTAGCCCTCTTGCATTTGAACTCAAGAGCTTGATACATTCCAGGCACTAGGCCAGAGTCTGCTGAATGCCTGCCTGGTCCTACTTCCATGACGTTTCCTGGTACAGGTGCATGTTCCTGCCACTCCAGGTGACATTGTGGAAGATGGTGTACTCCAACCACATGTTGATTGACACCCAGGTGTGGTCGTTGGACCAAGTGACTGCTCTTGGAGCAGGATCCATTTTCACCTGGATTGATCTGTGCACCAGGAAGCTGTTCTTATGTGGTTAGTGCGGCTCACGACCACTGGTGAAAACAGGGGGACCCGGGACCTTTATAGATTGGGTAAGAGTCAGGAAGAAAAGAGTTCAGTACATTGTGGGAATGGGGGTGGAGGACTTTTACCCCTGTCCATACTGCAAACTGGCAGTCATATGGAGCTATGCCACAGCCTGCAGTGTGTACTTACCCACTGCCGTCAATGGTGCTAGCCTTATACGTACCTTTTACTCGCCTTCAGACGTGATTGTGAGGTTTAGGTGTGGACAATAGGGTTATGGCATAACCAAGTGCAGACATACCAACTGTCTGAACAGGATGAAGGAGTTTCATAAATAACTTAGATTACACTGCTCTACAGCCAAAATGCTTCTGAAATAAATGTATTCAAACTTTACTAATTCTGGGTCACTGAGAACGAAAATGATGCTTAAAATTGTTGATTGGCTCTAGTTTTCAAGATATGCTATTGGGTCAGTATATACGACTCTTGACTTGGGAATGGCGGAGGATAAGTGAGTTATAAAGGGAAGGGATCTCAATTTAAACCAGAAATGACTAAAATACATCTTTGACTGGATCTATGAATAAATCTATGACTGGATTTGGACAGTACTTGCTTTTTAGGCAAAACAATGAATGATGCAATCTGAAGCAGGTATTGCGTCATACATGATATGAATTGCATCATGTTATTCCTAGAAGTCATGGATGATGCAATCATAACGAAGCTTACATCACTCTGCTGAACAAATTGCCCTATATTCAGCTCTAGAAATCATACAGTCTCATGCTCTCTTATTTGTCAGTGTTTGATTTTGCAAAGGGACACATTTCTGTTTAGCCAAAGTGAGCAGAGATGCCTCGTACTTGTGTGAACAGTGCAGATCACTTCTGCTATGTTTGTGGTAAAGTGACTTTTGCATCACAAAAGCGCAGTATAACCACTATGGTTAAGAAAGTCTATCACCTTTATTTTGGCTGCAAAATTGAAGATCAGGACAAGAGATGGGCCCCACACATATGCTGCAACACTTCTGCAACAAATCTTCGCCAGTGGTTGTACAGGAAAAGGAAATCTATGCCTTTTGCAGTGCCAATGATTTGGAGAGAGCCAACAGATCATACCAGCAATTGTTACTTCTGCATGGTGCCTCCAGTTGGGAAAGGTGTGTCAAAGAAGAAAAAGTGGACTGTGCATTATCCAAACATTCCATCAGCTATACGCCCAGTACCCCACGGAGAAGGACTGCTGATTCTTGATGCACCAGAATCATTCTCACTTGAGTCAGACGAGGAAGAGGAAGAGGATGAAACTTCTGGTCCTGAACCATCAATGTCACAGGACCCACATTTTCTCCTATCCTCCTCCTCTGAACCACACCTCATAACACAAGGTGAACTGAATGACCCTGTCAGGGATTTGGAACTACCCAAGAGTAAGGCAGAGCTGTTGGGCTCCAGACTACAGCAGTGGAATCTCCTGGCAGGTGATGTTAGGGTTTCCATGTTCCGTGACCGTCAAAAGGATCTTGTCCCATTCTTCTTCATGGAAGGTGATCTTGTAGCCTGCAACAACATCGATGGTGTGATGGCAGCCCTCAACATCGTTCACGATCCAGATGAGTGGAGACTGTTCATTGATTCATCAAAGACGAGTCTTAAAGCTGTTTTACTGCATAATGGCAATGTTTTGCCATCAATTCCAGTTGGTCATGCAGTCCATATGAAGGAAACCTATGACAACATGAAACAACTTTTGAGGTGCATAAACTATGACCAACATCAGTGGCAGCTTTGTGGCAATTTGAAGGTTGTTGCTCTCTTGCTTGGTCTGCAGACTGGATACACAAAGTACTGCTGTTTTTTCTGCGAATGGGATTGTCGTGCAAGAGATTCCCACTACATCAGGAAAGATTGGCCACTCCGACAGTCATTGGAGCCTGGGAGGAAAAGTGTTCAGCATCCACCACTTGTTGAATCAAGGAAGATTTTGTTACCACCCTTACACATCAAGCTGGGTCCGATGAAGAACTTTGTCAAGGCCATTGACAAAACACAAGCAGCTTTCAAGTACCTCCGTGGAAAATTTCCAAGGTTAAGTGAAGCTAAGATAAAGGAAGGTGTCTTCGTTGGTCTTCAGATTCATGAACTTCTTCGAGATGATGCATTTGACCATGCACTGCATGGCAAGGAAAAGACAGCATGGAAAGCCTTCCAGTTAGTGGCAACAAATTGTCTCGAAAACAACAAGGCAGACAACTACAGGTTGTTGGTGGAAAACCTCCTCAAGGCATACAAAAGCCTTGGTTGCAACATGTCACTAAATACACATTTTTTGCACTCTCATCTAGATTTTTTCCACAGAACTGTGGAGCAGTGAGCGACGAGCACGGCGAGCGATTTCACCAGGACATTGCAACAATGGAGAAACGCTATCAGGGCAAATGGAGCCCATCAATGCTTGCAGACTATTGCTGGACAGTGACAAGAGATGCTCCATTTAATGAATACAAGAGACAAGCCAAGAAGCGCCAAGTAGACACTGAATAGGACTAAACTATGTACATAATAGTTTTTTGCCTTTTGTTTCATAATAAATTTTATTTATATAACCCTTTTCCTGATTTTTAAAGTGTTACATAAACAGGACAGGTGAAATATTATCATGTAAAGCAACCATAAACACATGAAAAGACCTAGGTTTACAATTTATGATTAAAACTCTACTATCTACACAATATACATAGACATAAAATGTAAAAACTTAAATATCTTAGAAACAGTAGCCAATCAGTTGTTTTAATTGTCATATTTGAATTCAGCACATCAAAATACATAATAAATAGCACATTTTATCTCAGAAGCAGACGACTTCTCAAAAATTGTAGACCAGTGTTATTGTAGCGCCTGGGGATAGTACAAGGGGTCAGTAAAGTTCCACACAGACTCCTTCCAAGGAGATTACATTTGCACTTTCTTGCTATGAAGTAGCTAGGATCCCGGTACTAGAAAAAGAGCACATGCCACCAGACTGCATGCTTTCGAAATGCCTCCACTTCTGAGTTATTAGAACATGCAAGGTTATTATCTGGAGTTCCAGCCACACATGCCCCTGGCCAAGTTCACCAGATTTAGCCTCTAGGACCTAAACCAACCTGCAATCTTAACTCTCAACTGAGACTCCTAAACCTCGCTTCATTGAAGCCTTGCAAATCCCCACAAGGAGGGATTCCTGCAGGCTATGCTTGAAGGAAGAACAGTTACTTACCCAGTAATTGTAGTTCTCTGACATGACTCACCTGCATGAATCTGTGCTCCCTTCCCTCCTTTTCTATTAGTTTGGGGTTTTATCGAAGTGGTGATTCTGTGGCAGGCACTGAGTTGTATTTGGGGCTCTGCTCCCTCATACGTATCTTCAGATGGGGGAGGACATGGCAGTATATAGGAACGGTATATGCCAGCCCCAGGGACACTGCTTCCCAGAAAGTTCAGAAGTGTTGTGTGGAGCACTCCATGCTGGCGGTGTTCAAACACGCATAGCTACTGTATAAGTGACAGTCTGTAGGGTTTGGGGTAACAGCTCATGGTCAGGACTCCTCCATGGTCATGCACACATGTGGCTCTGTTTGCCCAGGGCAGTGGAGTATGAGAGCGTAACCTGGGTGTTAGTGCAGTGGTTTTATTGCAAAGTAAAGGGTATTTACCTCCAAGCACCCTGCTTCGGAGCCTTTTGCCTTTTTTTTTATACAGTTGTGCCTTCCTCATTTTTATACACTTGTGGCTTCCTCATTTTTTCCATGACAGAGGCCCAGGTTTATCCTCTCGGGACAACCTCTTCCCCTTCCATGGGCTGTGCAGCAGGGAGGATGTTCTCCCCTCCAGTCTACTGGTGAACATCTTGCCTGTGGCACCGGAGACCATGGTTTGACACCCCACAGGGAGTGAGTCACTAGGCACACAGATACCATGGTGATGGGCATGATCTATAATAAAGTCAGATAATCCCTAGTGATTTGTGCTGTGTGGTTTTGCTGCAGGCACAGGCCTACCTTGGGGTGCTCTACATGAAGGGGCTGCAGTCTGCAAAGCAGAGGGCTCTGAAATACCTGTGGCTGGCGGCCAAGAATGGGGTAAGTGCTTTCTCTGCCTGCAGAAGGTGATAGTTGCTCTGGATTTGGGCTCGCTGGGTCTTCTCAATTGAGCTCAAAAGCCAGGAGCCAGGATTGCTGGAAGTGAGATTCTCTCTAAAAATTTGCAGTGTTTTTGTAGCTGTGTTGGTCCCAGGATATTAGAGACGAGGTGGGTGAGGTAATATCTTTTATTGGACTAGCTTCTGTTGGTAGAAGGGACCAGCTTTTGAGCATCACAGAGCTCTTCTTCAGATAAGGAGAAGGTAACCAGAGTGTCTAAGCTAAATACAAGATGGGACAGATTGTTAAGTGTAAGTGGTTCATACATGCTGTAGTAGACCACTTAAAATTAAGTGGGCAATTAAGAGTTACCAATTGTTGTAATGAACCATAAAAACAGTGTCTCTGGGCATGTCTACACTACAAAATTAAGTCGAAATACAGCCACCACAGTAATTCAAGTGGTGGTTCGTGCCCACACGTGCTCCTTCTGTCGGTGGTGTGTGTCCTCACCCGGAGCACTTTCGCCCACTAAAGTGGGGCAGTATGGGGCACACACAGCTGGAGCCCCCTCACCCTGGGGATGACAGCCCAAGCTCACAGCTGGAGCCTCCCTGTAAGCAGGCGCAGACTCACCCAGCGGTGCCTCCTGCTGGTCGTCCGCGGGAATGCTCTCCAGCCCTCTGGAGCGCCCTCTGTTGGCCGGTGATCTGCTACCGCTGGGCCTGTGTCTCTCCCAGGACCCCGGTGTCCCTTTCTCAGATTGCACAGGGAAGCACCCAGAAATTGGGATACCAGAGCTAAGGGGACATGTGCAGCCCTATGTATGTCCCCTTGTCCATGAGCAGAGCAATCATTAATGCACGGTCACACACAAAGGGTGCTTGTCCCACAGGACACCTTGCCTCCTGCACAGAGGACACACTGAATTGTGAGGATTTACAAAGTCCTGTAAAGCTGTAGTGAGTGGCAACTCACAAGCAGCCCACAGCTCTGACTCAGCAGCCACAGCTCCCCATTGGCAACCTAAACACTATAGCTTGCCTGCCTGCCACACAATGGACAACCACACTACTGCTCAGTCAAGCCTAAAAGAGGATTGCTAGGAACTTCAGGAGATCAAATAAAGCTAAGCAAATAAGTAACACATAGGGACAATCTGGATTACCCAGATCCCAGATTTACTGACTGGCTCTAAATAAACTGTAATCTCTTGAGTAAAAGTAGGGTTACCATATCTAATAAATAAAAAAAGAGGACCCTCCACGGGCCCTGGCCCCGCCCATTTCCCCACCCCTAGCCCCACCCCAACTCCGCCCCTTCCCGCCCTAACTCCGCCCCCTCCCACTCCCAGCCACGGGGAAAGGGCTGCCCCAGCACTACCGGCTTCGGGGTTTGCCAGGCAGCCCCCAGACCCTGCACCCCCGGCCGGCGCTTCCCCAGCGCAGCTGGAGCCCGGGAGGGGAAGCGCCCAGCTGGGGGTGCAGGGTCTGGAGGCTGCCCAGCAAACCATGAAGCCGGTAGCGCTCGGGCTTTGGGCAGCCCCTATGCCTCCGGACCCTGCGCCCCCAGCCGGGCACTTCCCCTCCAGCCGCAGCGGCTCTGCTCCTCCCCGACTCTTCGGCTCTGTTTAAGAGCCGGGCTGCCCGAGCGCTACCGGCTTCGGGCAGCCCCCGTGCCTCCGGACCCTGTGCCACTGGAGCCCGGGAAGGGAAGTGCCCGGCTGGGGGCGCAGGGTCTGGAGGCACGGGGGCTGCCCGAAGCCGGTAGCGCTCGGGCAGCCCGGCTCTTAAACAGAGCCGAAGAGTCGGGGAGGAGCAGAGCCGCCGCGGCTGGAGGCTCTGCTCCTCTTCGGCTCTGTTTAAGAGCCGGGCTGCCCGAGCGCTACTGGCTTCGGGCAGCCCCCGTGCCTCCGGACCCTGCGCCGCCGGAGCCCGGGAGGGGAAGTGCCCGGCCGGCGGCTGGGGTCCGGAGGCAAGGGGGCTGCCTGAAGCCCATAGCGCTCGGGCTGCTCGGCTCTTAAACAGAGCCGAAGAGTCAGGGGAGGAGCAGAGCCGCCATTTTCCCGGACATGTTCGGCTTTTTGGCAATTCCCCCCGGACGGGGGTTTGACTGCCGAAAAGCCGGACATGTCCGGGAAAAAGAGGACGTATGGTAACCCTAGTAAAAGACCTGGGGGTGTCACTGTAAACAGCTCACTAAAACAACACCTAAATCACCACTATTCTGGATAGATATGCAGGTCTGGGCAGCCCATCCCAGAGATCTAGAAGGAAGAGAGGGGGCCTAGAGATGGTCCCTGCAGAGAGGGGTTGGAAAAAGTAGGACTGCTTAGTACCGATAGTTGTGTAAGAAGGGACATGACAGAGACATACAGAAGAACCAGTGCGCTAGAGATGATCCCTTGGGCTCTATTTATCCTCTCTTAATGGAAGAACAAAGGGATATTTACTGGGTACATCTATGCTGCAATTGAACACCCACGGCTGGCCTGGGTCAGCTGACTTGGGCTCGCAGGGCTCAGGCTATGGGGCTGTTTAATTGCAGTATAGATGTTCGGGCTCAGGCTGGAGCCTAGGCTTGGGACTCCGCGATGAGGAAGGGGTGATGGGTGAGATGGGTGAGTGTAGTGGGGTGGTCCCCCGCTCCTGCCCTGAAGGGCTTGAAACAGCCCAGAAGAGGGCTGTGGCTGGGGCAAGAAGCCTTGGCTGATTGGGGAAAGTGGGCTCAGCTGGCCCCTATAAGAGGCTGTGAGCCAGAAGCCCACTCAGTCTCTCTCTGTGTTCAGGGAGACAAGGGCCTGACTGCAGGGAGCTTAACCAGGTACCTGGAGTGGAGCAGGGCTGGGGAAAGGCCAAGGGAGCTGGGGAGCTCCGGCCTAGGAAAGCCCCAGGCTGCAGGCCTGGTAAGGCCTATTAGGTACTGGATTGCAGGGGGCAGCCCTTGGGTAGCCAGAGGCAGTAGGTCCAAACCCCTTTGCCTGTGATGAGTGGCTTATACTGCAGTCTGCCCCAATGAACGGGGGGCTAGATGGAGACTGGGCAGTAGCCAGGGCCGGCTCTAGCGTTTTTGCCACCCCAAGCAGCAAAAAAAAAAAAAAAAAAAAAAAAAAAAAAAAAAAAGCCGCTTCATTCTACGGCGGCAGGTCCTTTGCTCTGAGACGGAGTGACAGCCCTGCCGCAGAATTGCTGCCGAATGGCTGGAGGTGCTGCCCCCCTCTTCATTGGCCGCCCCAGGCACCTGCTTGCTACGCTGGTGCCTGGAGCCGGCCCTGGCAGTAGCCAAGACTGAGGCAAAGTGGGGATAGTTGGTGGGGTTTGGTTTGTTCCTTCAGCATAGGCCTAGAAGTTGGGGGGAGCAATCAAATTGTTTAGCAAGGGATGGTAAAAGGAACAGACTGGAGGTGTCTGACAAATTCTTTCTCAAGAGATGCTCAGAGGAGTAAGTAGCAGTCTAGGAGAGCCAAGATGAATGATAGAGGAGCAAAAAGAAGCCTCAAGACTTGGGCTCCCCTGTGTTTATTAAAGCTTGTCAGTTCCACTTTCATGTAGTCTGATCCTGTAGTAGATCTTATATTGCTTTTCTTAAATTTTGGCCAAAGGTCTGTACTCTTCCAGATTATAGATTGTCCTATCTTTGTTCCTCCAGGAAATGGAGGAATAATTTGTATACTCCATATTTCCATGGTATAAGACCTTCCAATTTATTATAGCTAGGTTGGGGTTTTCTGTTACTCACAGTAATAGCGTGGCACCCACCTCTCATGAGCACCCCTTCTGGTTGGGTGTGCCTGCAGTCTTTAAACCAGTCCCAGCCCTGGTATTGGGCCGTACCCCCAGGGCTTCCTCCCTGAAGGCAATGGTTTCACTCTCTTGATCTACTCTGGCCCCAGCTCTCCAGCCAGGTCACTAAGTAGTTCTTTTCCCCTTCTGAGGGTTTCTCATTGTCTGGTTGTAGGCCAATTTCCCAGTGATCAGGGGTGGGGGGACCTGGGCCCACCCATTTCTCTGGGTCCCAGCCCCGGGACCCTAAGAATAGCAGCCATACATTGCCATGTCCCTTTAACTATGTTGCTTTCAGTTCCCTGGGCCACTTCCCCATGGCCCCAGCCTTTACCAAAGGTTCACCCTTAGCTCAGGGCTCTTTTACATTCAGGCCCAGCAGCCAGCCAATACTCTTCCTTGCTCCCCAGGTCCCTGCCAGCACTGAGCTGTCTGTGTTGCTACAGTTCCCTTTAGCCAGCCAGGAGTGCCATCTGCACTCATCTAGCTCCAGCAAGAAAGTGCTTATCTCTGGCTCTGCAGCTCCTTTTATATGGCCCTCCTGGGCCCTGATTGGCTGCTTCCTGCAGCCTCTCTCATTTGCTGCTTCCTGCACTGTCCCTCTAGCCCGTTTGGAGGGTCTCTCTACTGCTCCTTTCCTGGGACAGATGTGGCAGGACCCTGAGGCCTCTAGCAGGGGGCCTCTGGACCTAGTCCACCCTGTCACACTCAGTTATTATTGATATCTCCTGCATCCATGATCATACATGGATGCAGGAGAGTATATGCTCAACAAGAGAGTGACAGATATTACCCAACAAGATGATCTAGTATGAGTCATGAGTCTTAGTTTGCCTTTTGGTTTTCTATTTTGAAGACAGTCCATGCTTTTTAACCATATTTGAATGAATTATCAAATCCTCATTTACGTAAGGTATATAAAGTATATACTCAGTAAAGATCTCACACCATGGAAACTACTGTCCTTAAAGGTAAATACAGAAAAGTCCCTTTATGTCTGTGTTTTTGCCCATGTAAATCTGGAGTGTTGGAAGATTTACCTCATTATCTTTTGGACTGTAGAATTTTCCAGCTTTTGAAAGCACGCTGAATTTTACTCTTTTCGATAATAAATAATTTTTATCATCATCTCAGAAGATAATGTTTTTAGTATGTTCTCAATCCCTGGTAGTAATGAAATCGGTGGCAATTTTTGCCCTTTTAGCATTGTCTTGAAGAAGAGAGGTTTTTAAAGTTCTGATTGACATGTTATTGTATTATATGGATGTTGGTGTTGTTTTTAGATTGTGAATGTTTTTCTTTTTGTATTTGCCAAGGATGTATGTCATATCAATTGAATTGAATAGTCTGACCCCCCTCCTCCCTGACTGCTGTGTGTATATTACGTCTAGGATTCCCATAGCAGATACCTTGTTGGTGTTTGCTATGAGAAGGGCCTTGGAGTACAACAGAACTTCGCAGAAGCAATGGAGCATTACCAGCACTCGGCTGCTGCAGGAAACAGACATGCTCAGGAGAGAGTGCAAGTTGTTGAGCAGGAGATGGCAGGTACTACAGCATCAGAGGTTCAGGGCAAAAGGGACATGCCAAAGGCTCAGGTAGCATTCCCATGTAGGGGGAAGCTCCTGTCACCAGAGGCTGGGACCCCATTAGTGGGAAGTCCCTGTCACCAGAGGCCCTGACAATGCTGCCGTGAGGGGAGACACCGCAGCTGTCGATGTTGCTGCAGTAAGGGTCTCTCCTCTTGTTCTCCACCCTGCCCTGTGCTCACTGGTTGGTTGTTGAGGATGGTGAATGGTGGGATTGCTCACCTGCAACCCGAGGGTTTCAGTAACGTCTCCTCTTTGTGGGCTTGACAGCTGCAGAGAGCAGCCATCCAGCACCTTCTGGAATGAGAGCGTTCTCCTCCAGCCCCTGCCTCTGGGTCCTGGAGCAACTAGCAGAGCAGCGCCAGGCCTCTCCGATGGGATGTCGTGCTTTACCCCTGCCCCATTCCTGGAGCACAGGCAGCCTGGCAGGGGCTGACGTCAGCTGACTGAGATGGAATCCAGCCCCAGAACACTCGGCAAGTCTATTGGATTCTTCCCGCCTGGAGCCACAGCCAGTGCTCTATTCTCAGGGGATAGCACTTGGCTAGTAGGTACAAATGGAAACAATCCCTTCCTGTGGAAATCATGCCCAAGAGGTGCAGTACCGTTCTCCCGTAACTCCACCTGCCCTTGGGGAGAGGCAGCAGTGTGGAGGGGACGGGGTGATGGCGGAAGGGGGTGGGCTATGGTGTATGGAGAGGAGGGGGCAGTGCAAGTTCTCTAATGGAACAGGAATGATACAGGTGCTTCCAGAGCAGTCTCCCTGTGCCCTACTGGTACTACTCTGCACTACCTGGCCTAATTTCACACTGCCCCAGCCAACCCCGGGCCCCAGCTCCTCCACTCTGACATGGCCCAGGGGCCTAACTACATGCATTCACACAGCCCAACCCTAGGGTTACCATATTTCCACAAACAAAAAAGAGGACACTGGGGGGGGGGGGAAGCCCCGCCCTAGCCCCGCCCCGCCCCATCCACTCCCTCCCACTTCCCACCCCCTGACTGCTCCCCTCAGAACCCCAACCCCCCCTGCTTCTTGTCCCCTGACTGTCCCCTGCTGAGAACCCCCTACCCTAACTGCCCCCCCCCCCCCAGGACCCTACCTGTCCCCTGACTGCCCTGACCCTTATCCACTCGCATGGGTGGCAGGGTTGTAGAAATTTTGGTGGTGCCCAGAACCCCCCACCCCACCTGCCTAAGGCTCTGGGAGGGGGGTTGGGTGGGGGGAGGAGGTCTGGGGTGCAGGTCCTGGGCTGGGGATTAGGGTGCAGGAGGGGTGCAGGTTCTGGGATAGAGTTTGGGTGCTGGGTGCAGGCTCCGGGCTGGGGCAGGGGGTGGGTGTGCAGGAGGGGGTGAGGGGTGCAGGCTCTGGGATGGAGTTTGGGGGTGAGAGGCGGTGCAAAGGGAGGGGGTGCAGGCTTTAGGAGGAAGTTTGAGGGCAGGAGGGGGTGTGTGGGAAGAGGGAGGGGGATTGGGAGGGAGTTTGGGGATAGGAGGGGATGCAGGGGTGAGGGCTGTGGGTCTGGGGATGAGGGGTTCATGATGCAGGAGGGGGCTCAGGGATGGAGCAGAGGATTAGGGTGTGTGGGGATGAAGGCTGGGAGGTTTGGGGTGTTGGAGAGGCTCAGGGCTAGGGTGGAAGGGCAGGGTAAGGTCAGCCTGTCTTCCCATTAGTGGATGGGGGCACTAGGACCCGGGGGCAGCAGACAGCAGTTGTCTGCCTGTACTGCCAGAGCCAGCACGCAGACAAGGGAGAGGCAGACAGGGATGGGGGACCCACCGAGGGGGGAATGCACGGAGGGGGGGTGGCAGGTGGAGGCTGGGGACCCATCCAACACTCCCCCACTCCCTGACTGCCCCCCCCCCCACTCCTCTTACCATTCTGGCTCCACGTGGGTCAGTTTGTGTGTTACACAGGACTACAGAGAGAGGGAGGGGGGAGCAGGGGAGGGCTCTGGCTGCTGGAGGCCAATGGGAGTGGGTCAATCGGCCTAGCCGCCCAATCAGCAGCCACACTCTGCATGGAAGGGAGGGAGGGAGGCAAGGAAGAAAAAAACCCCGGACATTTTAACCTTGTTACCAATTCCTCCCGGACGGCTATTTAGAGACGCAAAAGCCGGACATGTCCGGGGAAATACGGACGGATGGTAACCCTACCCAACCCAGCTCAGCCCCCATGCTTTGTGAACTGGGCCAGCACCTCACTATCTCTGCTGGCCTGAAGGCCTTGCTGGAGGCTCCTCTTCTGAACACCAATGCTCTGCTCCACGCTGGAGCTGCACTTGGATCGTTGGTCCATCCCCAACCTGTACTGTCTGGCAGTGTCTGGCACCATGTCATGACTTGCCACCAGGGCTGCAGGTCACACAGTGGCACTACACACACAAGTTGCAGCAGTTTAATTAAATCAGTTAAAAGCCGATTAAGTCAAACAGATGCTAATCTCTGCCTGCGCCTGTACATGTACCCACACAAGCTAAGCCTATACAAGCAGGGTTTAATCTGTGTTAAGAGTATCTACACACAAATTGGACTGTTTTAATTCAGTAGCAAATTCTCCCTGTAGTCAAACTGGTGCATCTCTGCGTGTAGGCCTGGCCTCACGACAGCAGCTGTCCCCTGGCACCTGCTCTCAATTCCAGCCTCCATTCTGCAACTGCAGGGTACAGGCTCCCCCTTTGTTCCCAGAGCCTGTGGCCTTGCATTCAAGGCCACTCAGTTTACTTGCTCTTCCTTTGTGAGGCAGGATGCAACTGGCAGGAAATCCCTCCGACGGATTTCCCTACTCTCATAATAACCAGGACTGCTCCTGAGCATCATCTCCCTGCTGCCGGGGGGAGGGAGGGCGGGGGAAGGAGGAAGGGGGAGCTGCACCCACCCCCTTCCTTTGTTATAGGACTTACTGGGGGGAAAATGAAGCATAGCAAGGCTAAGCTAGGGGAATGGAATTAATCTCCTCTTTAATTCACTAATTTATTGTCATCTACAAATAAATCCAGTGGCTACATGCAAATAGTGCAGGGTGAAAAAGTTGGGAGGTGGTTCGCTGTGTTTGTGGGACGCCTTCAGTCTGAGATGAGAGCAAGCCCTCCAGTGCTGAGCTCCCCCACAGCCACAAGCACCTCCCCTGTAGCTTGCAAAGGAGTTCAGGCCTGTGGCTAGGCCAGAATTTGCCTCACAGTCATTTGGTTGCTGAGGAAAAACAATTTTGTTTTCAGCAGTCAGCAAGTAATGAAGAATTAGTGGTGTAACTAATAATAAGATGGTGCAAGCAGCAAAGAATGAGCCCCATCCTTCAGGTCACTGTTTTTTCCTTCCGAGGATCTTTGAACTTTTCTTAAAGTATTTTAGAGAGTCCAGTGTTAGAAGTATTTGATTTTTTAAAAGTTACAGAACTCCAAGTGCTAGAGACTTTTTGGTTGCATTGCTCTATCACCTGTGCCAGCCACACCATGTAGAAGGCACTCTCAAGGGGATGGACAGTTGGGAGCAAGTTCCACTCCCCAAAATGACTTTTCATTTTCACTCCTTTAAATGGACCCTTCCTCCCCCCAGTGTCTATTCCTGCTGTGGGTTGCTGTGCTCAGACACACAAAGCAAAGCTTTGTAACTGCTGTGCACGTGGGAAAGGTAGTGAGAGGGCAGGGCAGGTGTGGGCATTCACTAGACAATTTTGGCCCTGTACTGATACTACTAGATCTTTGCCAGCTCTGGGGAAATGCCATTGCTTTGGAGAGCCCACCTCAAAATTTGTAACAAGAGAGACACTAAAGTGGAGCTATCAGTACATCTAAACAGAAAGTGCTGCTTAGCCTTAACCAGTGATGAGCTGCCAAAATATTAACAACAGGTTCCCTCCTCCTCACCCCATGAGGGGGTCATATCCCCCCACCGGAATCCTGCCCTATCCAACCCCCCATGTTCCTTGATGCCCCCCCCAAGACCCCTGCCCCATCCACCCCCCTTCCCTGTCCCCTGACTGCCCCCTGCTGCCCCATCCAACCCCTCCGCTCATTCCTGATGGGCCCCCGGGATCCCTGCCCCATCCAACCACCCCTTCTCTCTGTCCCTGACGGCCCCCGGAACCCCTGCCCCTCACTGCCCCATCCAATCCCTGCTCCTTCCTGACTGCCCCCCCGGGACCCCATTCAGTCCCCCTGTTCCCTGCCCTCTGACTGCCCTGACCCCTATCCACCCCCCCACAACCCCCTGAACTCCCCTGCCCTCTTCCAACACCCCCCTCCCAGCCTAGAGCTGCTCGTCTGGGTCCGGGCCCAGGCCGGAGCCACTCGGCCAGGGCCAGGACCGGCGCCACGGGGCCGGAGCCGCTCGGCCGGGGCCGGCACCACAGGGCCCAAGCCAAGCCGGACCAGGCCAGGACTGGCGCCACGGGGCCCGAACCGAGCCGGGCTGGGCTGGAGCTGGCGCGGCTGGGGCTAGAGCCGGGGGTGCTCGGCCAGGGCTGGGACAGGCTGGGGCACTCGACGGGGCCAGGCAGGGGCCGGGGGGCCAGGCTGGAGGGAGCCGCTCAGCCGGAGCTGGGACCAGCGCCGCGGGGCCCGAGCCGTGCCGGGCCACAGCCGCTCGGTCAGGATCGAGACCAGCACCGTGGGGCCCAGGCCGGGCTGGAGCCAGAGCTGGGGGCGCTCAGTCGGGACCAGGCTGGGGCCCTCCTCGTGCGTCCCCACCCCAGTTTACCTGCCTGCTGCTTGTTTCAGGCTTCTCACAAATATCTGATTCGCGGGAAGCAGGGGAGGGGGAGAAGGGGGGCGGAGCGTTCAGGGGAGGAGGGGGAATTGAGCTGGGGCCAGGGGTGGGGTGGACTGTTGCCGAAGCTTTTGTTAAATTTAAAAGTCCTTTTAGAACCGGTTGTCCTGGAACAACCAGTTCTGAAAGCACTTCTAAATTTAACAACCAGTGGGAACCGGCTCCAGCTCACCAGTGGCCTTAACTAGGCCCCGGCCATTGCTAACAAGCTGCCTCCAGCTCCAGATTACAACCACCTCAGTATTAACCTGTCTGGTGGAACTTTGAGCAGGTGACAACTGTCAAATATTTGGGTAGTGTCAGTGCTGGAGGATGCTCAAAAGACATGGACACTCATACAGCAGAAGCTACTGCCATGTTTTGGGCCCTTCACGTGGCCTCTGTGGAGATGTTTGGACATAAGTTTACCACAAAGCTGTAGGTCTATAGAATTATGGTTATACCAATTTTATTCTATGGAAGTGAAACATGGACGCTGAGGAAGACTGAAGAGCATGGACTGACGTTTTCAATTCTTGTCCATCATCATCAACTGCTTATTTAAGGCAGAACAGGATCAGAAATGGGCAGGGGTTTGGTTTTGACAGTTATCTTGGCATGGTCATGTCAAGATGGAAGATCAATGAATTCTGAAGCATGTGTACCAATGAATGCCATGAACTGGCTGGCGATTACATGGGTGCCAAAAGCTTCAGTGGTATAAGTGCCAGTGATGGACAAACTGTGAACATCCAGCCAGACCAGAGATCAGTTTTGGTGGTGCTTGATCTGCAAGGAAGCCACTCCTACCCAGGGCTCATCCACTCTCCCCACAGCCCTATGGCATATGGCTCACCCCACATCATAAATACATGCCCCCAAGACTTAGCTCCCTCTCTTCCCCCATGTTCTAGTTCTCACAAATGCACATGCACACTTCTAAAGCTCACCATCCACCATGACTGACCCTCCCTTACACCCTATGGCTCATCTGTCCTCCCATACCCCTATGGCTCACCCCTTCTACATACACCCACCCCTTAGTGCCGAATTGAAAATGGTCACTGGGGTGAGGCTTGTGAGTATTTTTACAGCTGGGTTTCCATTGTGCTTTCCAGGGTCCTCTGCTCTGCTCCCTTCCTCCTTACTGGTCAGCTGATTTCCAGGCCAGGCTTCTATCTAGCTGGGCTTCTTGCTCCCCCACCCCCTGGGCTGCACGCTGGACCCTGATACACCTCAGCCTGGCTCCTGCCCCTGTGGGAAAGCTGGAGAACATGAGGCAGCTGTGGGCAGTTCCCAGCCAGGGATACAGAAACCACAGTGTCAGTCATCTGGTGCAGCACCATGGGGGATGTGGGAGGAAAATGCTGAATTCTGAGGCATCTTGGCAAAATGTATTAGTCCACAGCTGTGGAATCATAAAGCCCATGAACTCTGATTGAGAGGAACAGGACAGGTCTCACCTCTCCAAGCTGTACTTTCAGTCTCTCTGAAGACTCAGGCAGGCATTACTGTATTGGTTACACTTGATCACATTTATGAGGCTTTTGTCACAACCATAAAGGCTAAAAATATTTTAATTTTAAATAAAATTGAAGGTTCTGGAGCCTGATTCTGCGGCAATGTGGTGAATTCTGCAGCTGGGGTCTTGTCTGTGAGCTCAGGATTGCTGAATTTGGGTCTCAGAATGAAGTTTGCATGTGATTGGGTGAGTTCTGTTCATTGTTTCTCTAGCACAATCCATTCTGCCCTACCTAGACTGGGAGGAAAGGGCCTCGCTGACTTATGACCTCTGCAAGAGTGTCACTGCCTGTCAGACACCCAGGTGGCTTCAGTAACTGCAGTGTCTACTGCACTTGCCATAGGGTTTGTTGCATAATTTTCATGTCCTCCTGCTACCAGAAGTGAAAGCCCAGGACCAGCTGGGATATAGGGCAGATTGCAGTTTGGTAAATGCTCTCCTAAGTTACCTTCCCATGTCAGCAAGGGAAGAACTTGAAAGAGGAATGCTGGGCCTGAGGCAATTGGATGGGAGGTGGGGGCAGGCCGTGAGCAGGGAGGAGGTGCCCAAGTAATGGGTGGAGAGATGGGGCTGGGGAGGCAGGTGGTGGATGGGTAAGTGGGACCTGTAGCTCGGCCATAGATGGAGAGGAAGGACCGGGGGCTGGGCCATGGGTGGAGAGGGAGATATGGGCAGGGCAGGTGGGTCCAGATGCCAGGCTGTCAAGTGGGAAGTGGGACCAGACACTGGGCTGGGATGTTGGGGCAGGGAGATGAGCTGTGGGCAGAGATGCAGGGCTGGGCATGGATGGGGAAGAGGGACCAGGTACCGGGCTGTGAATGGGGAGGTGTGTGCAGAGAGACTGGACTGTGGGCATGGAGGTTGGGCTATGGGCTTAGAGGTGGGGCTGGTGCCAGGCTGTGGGTGGGAAGGAGAGGCTGAGTGCTAGGCTATTCATGTGCAGAGAGATGGGCCTGGTGCCAGGCCAAGGGCAGGGAAGCAGAGCTGGGATATAGGGGGAGGAGAATAGGAACTCCTTTGGGAGGGACCAAGAGATGGAAGGGGATTTGGGGGAGGTGGGGTCAGATAAGGGAAGCAGGAGGGCAGATGCATCTATTACAATCTCTACTGAGGTGTGGTTCACGCAGGAACTGTTCACCAGCATCAGTCACTATTTCCATTTGCAAAGAGCATTGGTTCTGCTCATGTGTCTGCTGCAGCCGTCAGCCTTCCCACATGACCTACACAGCAGAAGCATCGCCATCCACCCCAAAGGGCTTGCTATGCGCAGAGAGCTGCTGCAGGAGCCCTGAGGCCGTTGTTGCATGGGCCTGTGCTTTCTGGGATAAGATCATTTCAAATAGGGTGCTCATCTCGGAGAGGAAAGTGCTGGCCAGTCTCGTCCTGGCTGCGTTTGGGTCAGATCCAGTAACTTTGCCAAATGTCTCAAAGGTTCTTGGTTTATCTTGCCCTTCATCTTCCTGGTGCTGAGAAGAGTGCAGAGAAGCAGGGGAGAAAACATTGTCCTTGTAGCTGCTGGTGAGGGACAGGGAGAGCCGAGCCATCCATGCAGGGTCTGCCGTCAGCCTCTCCAGGGCCAGCCCTGCAAGGAGCAACACACCCAAAAGAAACAGAGATGGTGAGAGCTGGGGTTGAGCAGTCCATGGGAGAAGAAAGAAAAGACAGGAAAGTGCCCTGGGCCAGCTGGGAGAAGGCGATAGGGGTGAGAGGGCGCATTCCTGGCTCCAAGCTTTCAAACCTTGTGCGTCAGCCAGCCCAAAAATCATGAAAGTGGCTTAAAAGTAATGAGATTTTAAAATAAAATAAATGTGGGGCTTCTTCGCCTTGGTAGTTTTTAGTGATCACATTTCAGACTTTATTTCACAACCACAAGGGCCTAGGAACATTTATTCAATCAAGAGGTGAGATTCTGGTGTCATTACATGGCTCCAGCATCTGGGAGCTTTAAGGAAAACACCAAATAGCATGAGAGTCACTCTAAAATGGCAGGAGGTGTCATCACTGTAATAATTGTGTGCCCCACACAGCCCTTTTACAGTCAGCAGTCCCCTAGAAAAGTTCTTTCTAAAATGGTGGCTCAGTTTCATTCACTTAGCCAGGCTGCCTGTCAAAAAGAAACAGCCAAATCTCTGTGTTTGGCTATGTTCTCATGCAATCCACTGTGTGATGTGCCTCCAACCAGTGAATGGTCCACACAGGATAGCAACCTACTCCTGCTGCCAGCAAAGTTGTTAAAGGTGGAGCATGGAGATCTAGAGGCACAGCACAGAGTTAAGAGTGGCACATAAAATGATATGATTGTTTTGTTTTGTTTAAAAAAAAAACATAATACCCAGCAAATGGCTTATGAAACCCTGTTAAGTGAATTATATTAGAGTTGCAAAATCAAGCATTTGCACATTAGGAAATGGCAGAATTTTGACCATCCCTTTGCTCTTGTAAGAGGGTAAATGGGGTACCCAATTTCCAATGTGCTTGCTTCAGATCATTCATTATTCTGTCTGTCATATCACCGCTTGTCTGCTCTCTAAAGTAATCATTTCTGACCTTTTCACTCTCCCCCATGGCGATCTCTCCAAGCTCCTAATCATTCTTATTGCCCTCCTCCTACCACCTCCAATTCTGCAAACTCTCTCTGCAGTTGAGTTCCTAGTGCAATACACAGGATCCTGGGGCGGGGAGCCCATGGATTTAGAAAATGGTAGTACAATAGTGTTCATCTTTTGATGTTCCAGTGCAAAAACAGAGCAGATAAGCTAGTTCCATACTGGGGCAGAACTAGGGTCGTTTGGGTACTGTCAGTCTGATTCTCCTCTCACTGGTTTTACTCCAGTATCACTCCAGTCTCCAGTGGGTTTGCTCCTGATTTACACCACTAGGGTGAGTGAGAGAGGGAAAATAGAGCTGAAGAACAGGTTTGCTGAGTTGCAAAATGAAGAACGGGCACAGCAGGCAGTAAAAGAAGGTGGGAGGGCAATGAAGAAGAGAAGAGCAGCTAGTCCTATAAGAAAGCCAGAGTTTGGAATCACAGGAGGATAGAGGATGATTGACAGAAGACTGCAAATAAGAGCAAAGGCTGAGAGGACTTGCAGCCAGAAAAAACTGGAGGAGGAAGGCCAAGGAATTGCACTAACACCAGGAAGAGGCAGGTCTATGTGATTGGGGACTACCTACTAAGAAAGACAGGTCTGTCACCAGAGCTGATCTAGGGAACTGAAGGGTGTGGTGTATGCTGGGAGCTAAGATATGGGATGTGGACCTGAGGCTGCAGAGAATCCTAATGAGACCAAGAAAGAATCCACTGATTGTCCTTCACACCCTACACACTATCGTAGTAATCTTTTTGTACAAAGTATGCCCTGTAAAGTATCATTTGAAAATTTATAATTTGCTGGTCAGTAATTATGGTTGTAAAACATGTGTGGCAACACTGTATGTGATGTTATAAGATTCTCCTGTATGATGTTACTAACGTGATCCAAATCCCACAGCCCTGCCCAGGCAGAAGTGAGGTCTGTCCTAAACAAAGGAAGTAATGTGTGCTTGCCTTAATTTTAATTTAAGCAATAAACAAAGTCATCAAGCAGGGAGAGAAAAATGAAGTTTCAACAGGTGGCGGCGGGGGGAGGACAGCAGGGAATATCGTGCCACATAGACTCTTTGTCTCCTTGGTCTCAGCCAGAAATGTTTTTTTCAAGAGGGCAACTGACATTATGAAAAGGAGAGACAGCCCAATACACCTCCCCCCTCTCTCTTCCTGCCCATTACATTCTCTGCACCTGAGAAGAGGGAAACAGCTGTTGGACTCTGGGGGCGGGGTCGTGCCCTGAGAGTTTGACCAGTAATCTGCTGGAACATGTGCTGAGAAAGTGTGCTTTGCAACTAAGATCATTTCTTAAGTAGATATTAGTAAGTGTTTTGTCTCTATTTTTCTTGTAATCATTTCTGGCTTTTATACCTCATTACTTATAGACACTTCAAATCTCTCTTTGACTCTCCCCATAGATTCACGGCTCCTCCTCCTGCCCCAGGCGGCTAGAGAGCGTGGGGGGCGGATATATGGGCTGGGGGCTGCTGCCACAGCTGCCCGAGCTCCATAGCTCCTGGCTGGTGGTGGGGCCTAAGGGGGAAGAGGAGGGGAACGAGGGAGGGGTCCATCTGGGCAAAAAGTGGATGGGCAAGGCCTGTGGGATGGGCCAGGCAGGGCCACACTGGCAGTTTGGATAGGCTGAGCCTTCCCCTGCCGTTCATACCTGCCACCCATGGGTGTTGTGGTGCTGAGTGTCACAATGAATAACTTTCAGGCACCTAGAAAATCACTGGAACAACAGTGGGATCCACACAGCCTGAGTTAGGAGTCCAGGCTCCCTGTGCAATGCAATCCACAACAGTCAGCATGCTAAGTGGGAAGTCACCTAAGCTAGCCAGTGGGAAGTGCCAAGGGGGGTTGGCCTAAGCCCCTGCCCCCTCACAGAATTATGTGCCTGAATCCTGGCTGCAGGTGGAATCTTCTCCTGGAGTCAGACAGCTTACCCACCTATGTTGTTCTTTTCAAGAATAAGTGAGGCATGTATCATGAATAAGACTATGTTTTAGTCACAGGTATTTTTAGTAAAAGTCATGGACAGGTCACAGGCAGTAAACAAAAATTCACAGCCCATGACCTGTCCATGACTTTTACTATATACCCTTAACTAAAACTTGGGCCAGGGTGCCTGTGGGTGGGGGGCTGGCAGGATCCCTACATGGCTCTGACTGGTGTGTCCCTGCAGCTCCTAGGGGAGGGGCGGCCAGGGGGGCCCCCCCACCTGCTCCTCCCACAAGCGCCGGCTGCGCAGCTCCCATTGGCCAGGAACCACAGCCAATGGGAGCTGCGGGGGCAGCGCCTGTGGGTGCAAGCAGCATGTGGAGCCCCCTGGTCTCTCTGTCTAGGAGCTGCAGGGACATGCTGGTGGGAGCCAGGAAGCCCCTCCCCCAAGGGTAAGCACCCCAAGCCCAACCACCTGCCCCAGCCCTGAGCCCCCTCCCACATACCCAAACTGCTGCTGCTGCTGGTCCAGGGGCTGCCTGGCTCCGCCAGCACCAGCCACTTCGAAAGTCACGGAATCTGTGCAGCAGCTGGCAGTGTGAGCCATGGAGCTTGGTCTGGGGTCCCTCTGGAGTCCTAGGTTTTGCATTCCTAGCCCAGTAATGGACCCGGTGGAAGGAGGAGTTCAAGCTGTATGCAGACCTGGCCATCCAGGACGACGACAACAGCAGGAAAGTAAAACTATTATTAATAGGGAACAGCTCCCCACTGCCTCAAGCCTAGGAGTCTTGGGGAGCTATTGCTCCACAAAGCAGAATGAAACTGTGGAATGACACAGGTTTTTCACTAAAGACCAATCTGAAGGGGAGGGGATGCAGAAGCTGAACAAGACTGACAGAAAACAAGCTTTTCAGCACTGATGCAGGAACAAGCACATAAAACTCAACCCAGAAAATACATGAGGTGAAATACATTGCACATCTGCTCTCAGGCAGAGAGACAGAAATCAGATCCCAACAAGACTGAGGTAGAGACACGCCAGCTCCAGTGGATGTGAAAGGGGTACAGAGCTTCACAGGAATGATACCTTTTCTTTCCAAGTGCTGTTCACACCTGCAGTAGCAGAACCCATACATCAGCTCATAAGGCAGGAAATTGACTGGGACTGGGCAAGTCCCTAACAGCAAGTATTTGACATGCTGTAATACCTGATAATGGCTACCCCTGTCATGAAGTACTGTGACCCCCAGTGTCATACATCAGAGAAAGGACTGGGTGTAGCTCTTTTGCAGGAGCAGCTGGTTGCTTATGCCAGCAAATCCCTGTCAGAGGCAGAACAGGGATACATTTAAATAGAAAAATAGCTTTTGGCTGGGGTATTTGGAGTGAAGCAATTCCATCAGGACATCCAATCTGACCACAGCCCCCTAGTGACAATTCTGGTAAAGCCCCTTCTCAGGCCTGGTCCACACTAGCAACTTACATCAGTATAAGTACATCACTCAGGGTGTGGGAAATCCCCCCTCTTCCCCAAGCAATGCAGTTACACCAACCTAACTCCCAGTGTAGACGGCACTATGTCAATGGGAGGGCTTCTTCCATTGACATTGCTACCGCCTATATTGATGGGAAAAGCCCTCACTGAAGCGCTACAGTGGTGCAGCTGCAGCTTTTTAAGTGCAGACAAGCTCTTAGTGCTCTAAAGAGATTGCAGCACATGTTTATGCATCTCTGGCACTATCAGGTAGAGATCAGTAGCTGTCCAGCATGAACTGGTGTTGGCTGACACCCTGAAGAGAGCATGTACAACCAGAATCAGCAAACTGGGGGAGGTAGATAAGGACATTGACTTCATTAACATGCTGCACTATCTCCGAGTTTCAAAAGGGAAGGTGATGGAAATCAAAGAGGCTATGGAAAGCACATCCAACTACAAGCACTCCCAGTAGGGTGACCAGAAAGCAAAAGCCAAGTACTAGTAGGAGCAGAGCCAGAAGGACAGACACCTCTTGTTTCCACCTCATTACAAAGTATTTCATGCACAAAATACCTGCCTCACACCTGGGCATTGACAGCTGTCTTAGATAGGCTCAAGAATATATTTACTGTCTGAGAATAAATACACAACTCTGCTCCTTGACAGAAAGGTGGGGCACCTGTCAATCATGTGATAACTGCCAGCAGAAAGAGGCTGTTAACACATCCAACTATGGGAAAAGGTGGGCGCGCACTTATTTACTTTCAAGGAAAAGCAATACTTGATTACAGTGGACTTACACTTACATTTTTGGGAAGTCAGTGTCCTGCCTCACTCAAGAAGCAAATCAGTGATAGGCAAACTGAGCCAACTTTCTGAGATATGGCATTCTGGACACTGTATTCCCCATCCAGACCCCAGTTTGCCTCAGAAGAATTCATAGATTCTAAGGCCAGGAGAGGACCATTGTGATCATCTAGTCTGACCTGTATAATACAGGCCAGAGAACTGCCCCCAAATCATTCCTAGGGCAGATCTTTTAGAAAATCATCCAACCTTGATTTTAAAATTGTCAGTGATGGAGAATCCACCACAACCGTTGGTCAATTGTTCAAGTGGTTAATTACTCTCACTGTTAAAAATTTACACCTTATATCCAGTCTGAATTTGTCTAGCTTCAACTTCCAGCTGTTGGATTGTGTTATAGGTTTCATTGGTAAATTGAGAAGCCAATTATTAAACATTTGTTTCCCATGTATGTACATATAGACTGTGATCAAGTCACGCCTTCACCTTCTCTTTGTTAATAGATTGGACTCCTTGAGTCATCACTGTAAGGAATTTGCATGCAATTGGAGTTTGACCACCACAATTCCTCCCCAGCGCACCCACAAAGTGAAAGTAAGGTGGAATCAGCTATGCAAACAGTTATGAGACACTGGGTATGTCTACACTTAAAATGCTTCAGCGGCATAGCAGCAGAACTGCAGATGCAACATTTTAGTGTTTCAGTGCAGACACTCACTACAGTGATGGGAAGAGTTCTCCCATCAATGTAGTTAATTCACCTCCCTGAGAGGCAGTAACTAGGTCGATGGAAGAATTCTTCATAAAGCGGGACCTGTCTCTCTCCCTCACTGGATTTTGAATGGGTCCCAATCTGGTAGGCCTCTGAGCACACCTGTTGGATTTGACCCCATAGGTGACATAGAAACTCCTGCCTTTATCTTCCCCCAGGTTGTGCATCACCTTGGTGCATAAGCAGGAGACAGATGTCTAGAGGCCTGGAGTGATGCAGCCAAAACTTAGGCATCTAGGGGACTTTTACCTTAAAAATGTAGGCACCTTCTGGGTTTGGTGCAGCTGAGTGGGGGTTTTGTGGCTCACAGTGGAGGCTAAAATGGAGACTTAGCTACCTAAATACCTTTATGGATCAGACCCTAACTCTCTTTGGGGGGGCAGGGCATAAGCCCCACACCTCTCCTCAACATTTCCCACTGGCTTGCTTAGGTGAGTGTGCTGGCTTCTGTGAATCCCATTGTTAGGCACCCAACTCTCCCCACGCAGTGTATGGGGAGCCTGGGTACTACACTCAGGTTTCAGGATTCCACTGGGTTGCAGGGTGCTAAAAAGTTAACACACCATCACCACAGGTGGATCCCCCCTTTTGGGATCTAGCCTAGGTGCTCAGCAGTTATACAGTCTAAAGAAGTAGCTGTTTGGTTGTGGAGTTAGCTTCGCCACACTGTGCTGTCTACACTAGGAACCTCATGGCTCCCGGACGTGGCCGCCAAGTCCCTGCAGTCCCTAGATGGAGGGAGGCTCCTCATGCTGACCCTGCCTCTCCAGCTCCCATTGGCCAGGAATCGTGACCAATGGGAGCTGTGGGCACGAGGACAGTGCGTGGAGCCTCCCTGGTCTAGGGGCTGCAGGAATCTGGAGGCCGCTTCCCGGGAGCCGCGGTAAGTGCTGCCGGGACCTCACACCCCAAACTCCCTCATGAACCCCAAACCCATCCTGGAGCCTGCACCCTGCAACCCCCCCACACACCCCAACCCTCTGCCCCAGGCCTAAACCAGCTCCAGCACCCCAAACTCCTCATCCCCAGCCCCACCCCAGAGCCCACACCCCCAGCCAAAGCCCTAACACCCCCAACTCCCCAACCCCCTGTCTCAACCCAGAGCCCCCTCCTGCACCTCAAATCCCTCATCCATGGCCCCACCCCAGAGCCTGCACCCCAGCCAGAGCCCACACCCCATCCCACACTCTGAAACCCTCAGCCTCAGCCCAGAGCCCCCTCTTACACCCCAAACCCCTCATCTCCGGCCCCACCCCAGAGCCTGCATGCCCAGCCGGAATCCTCACTGCCCCCATACAACCCAACCCCTCTCCTGCATCCTGAACCCCTCATGTCTAGCCCCACTTGGCACCCACACCCCCAGCCCAGAGCCCACACCCCCTTGTACCCCAACCCCCTGCTCCAGCATGGAGCCCTCTCATGCACCCCAAACCCCTCATCTCTGGCCCCACCCCAGAACCTGCACCCCCAGCCAGAGCCCTCACCCCCCTCCTGCACCCCAACCCCCTGCCCCAGTCCAGTGATGAAAGTGAGTGAGCGTGGGGGAGAGCGACGGAGGGAGGGGGGATGGAGTGAGCAGGGGCGGATACTCATAGAAGGGGTGGGGCAGGGGCGGGGCCCCTGGGAAGGAGCGGGGTGGAGGCGGGGCAGGGCAGGGCAGGGGTGTTCAGTTTTGTTTGATTAGAAAGTTGGCAACCCTAAGTCAAGCTGGTGTATTTTGCCATGCAACTCAAAACAATCACACAAAGATCACAGTGACAGACACCATGTGTGCCCATTTCAGAGACGGGTAGAGTATGGACTAGGAGCCATCCCCAAGATACCATCCACAATGAACAGCCAACTCCTGAGCCTCATATCTGATATTTTTAAAAATATGTTGAAAAATTAGGGAGGGTCAAAGAGGAGCAGCAAGAATGATTCAGGGGCTGGAAAATCTGCCTCACAGAGAGGGACTAAAGAAGCTCAGTCTATACAGTTTATTGATGAGAAAGTTAAGAGGTGAATTGATCACGGCCCATAAGCACCTACATGGGGAGATTTCTGCTAGAAGAGGGTTCTTTAATCCAGCAAACCAGTATAACAAGATCCAGTGGCTGGGAATTGAAGCTAGACAAAATGAGACTGGAAATAAAGTGCAAATTTTTCACAGTGAGGGGAGCACTCAAGGACGATAAGGCCGGAGAAATTAAATGAATTCTTTGCATCGGTCTTCATGGCTGAGGGTGTCAGGGAGATTCCCAAACCTGAGCCATTCTTTTTAGGTGAAAAATCTGAGGTACTGTCCCAGATTGAGGCGTCATTAGAGGAGGTTTTGGAACAAATTGATAAACTAAACAGTAATAAGTCACCAGGACCAGATGGCATTCACCCAAGAGTGCTGAAGGAACTCAAATATGAAATTGCAGAACTACTAACTGTGGTATGTAACCTATCATTTAAATCAGCTTCTATACCAAATGACTAGAGGATAGCTAATGTGATGCCATTTTTAAAAGAGTACTCCAGAGGTGACCCCAGCAATTACAAGCCGATAAGCCTGACTTCAGTACCAGGCAAACTGGTTGAAACTATAGTAAAGAACAAAATTGTCTGACACATAGATGAACATAATTTGTTGGGGGAAGAGTCAACATGGTTTCTGTAAAGGGAAATCATGCCTCCTCAATCTACTATAATTCTTGGAAGGGGTCAACAAACGTGGACAAGAGGGATCCAGTGGATATAGTGTACTTAGATTTTCAGAAAGCCTTTGACAAGATCCCTCACCAAAGGCTCCTAAGCTGTCATGAGATAAAAGGGAAAGTCCTCTCATGGATTGGTAACTGGTTAAAAGATAGGAAACAAAGGGTAGGAATAAATGGTCAGTTTTCCAAATGAAGAGAGGTAAATAGTGGTGTCCCCCCGGGTCTGTATGGGGACCAGTCCTATTCAATATATTTATAAATGATCTGAAAAAAGGGGTAAACAGTGAGGTGACAAAATTTGCACATGATACACAATTGCTCAAGATAGTTAAGTCCCAGGCAGACTGCAAAGCGCTACAAAAGGATCTCTCAAAACTGGGTGACTGGGCAACAAAACAAAAGTTTAAATTCAATGTTGATAAATGCAAAGTAATGTACATTGGAAAACATAATCCCAGCTATACATATAAAATGATGGAGTCTAAATTGGCTGTTACCACTCAAGAAAGAGATCTTGGAGTCATTGTGGATAGTTCTCTGAAAACATCCACTCAATATGCAGGGGCAGTCAAAAATGCTAACAGAAACTTGGGAATCGTTAGGCTAGGGATAGATAATAAGACAGAAAATATCATATTGCCTCTATATAAATCCATGGTACGTCCACATCTTGAATACTGTGTGCAGATGTGGTCGCCCCATCTCAAAAAAGATATATTGGAATTGGAAAAGGTTCAGAAAAGAGCAACAAAAATGATTTAGGGGTATGGTGCAGTTGCCATATGAGGAGAGATTAATAAGACTGGGACTTTTCAGCTTGGAAAAAGTCGACTAAGTGGGGATATAATAGAGGTCTATAAAATCATGACTGGTGTGGAGAAAATAAATATGGAAGTGTTATTTACTCCTTCTCATAACACAAGAACTAGGGGTCACCAAATGAAATTAATAGGCAGCAGGTTTAAAACAAACAAAAGGAAGTATTTCTTCACACAACGCACAGTCAACCTGTGGAACTCTTTGCCAGAGGATGTTGTGAAGGCCAAGATATAACAGGGTTCAAAAGAGAACTAGATAAGTTCATGGAGAATAGGTCCATCAATGGCTATTAGCCAGAATGGACAGGGATGGTGTCCCTAGCTTCTGTTTGCCAGAAGCTGGGAATGGGCGACTGGGTATGGTTCACTTGATGATTACCTGTTCTGTTCATTCCCTCTGGAAATTGGCACTGGCCACTGTCAGAAGACAGGATACTGGGCTAGATGGACCTTTGGTTTGACCCAGTATGGCCGTTCTTATGTTCTTATGTTCTTATGTTCAATAACTCACCAAGGGTTGTGGTGGATTTTCTCTGACTTGGGGTCTGTAAATCAAGATCGGATGTCTCAGTGCAGGAGATACTGGGTGACATTCTCTGTCTGTCTCTGCAAGAGTTCAGACTGGATGAGCAGAATGGTCCCTTTGGGCCTTGAAAAACTCTGGATCAGTGAAAATTGTTTCCTGTGGGTCTCTATCTGGGTAGAGTAAGAGCAATTCAGTGTAAACTGTCTTTCCTTCTTATTTTCCAAAAAGCCTTTGTAAAGACACCTGCCCACCATGGCAACCTTCTCTGTGGCTCTATAAAGTTAATTTGCCCTTGTAACAATAAACCCTGCTAAGGTGAGAACAACCAGCTATTTAGTGCTTCTCTGGTGCCTTTCTGCCTTTTGCCCTAACGCAGTTCCTATAGTCTATAGTTCCTATAGGTTTCCCTTGTTGTTCTGAGTTCATTCAATTTATTCAAAACTTCTTTAAAGAAACAATGTTGTGGAGATTTATACAGCATCTGCCATTGTGGGGAGCAGCTCCCATGAACAGAGAAGAGAGACTAGCAGAAACAATTCTCGACCCTACTCACCTCTGTTAAGTACAGGAATGGAGTGAGGAGCAATAAGTGCCTTGATGTCACGCTATGTCCTGGAATTTTCTAGAGCCCTGCCCAGCTCCTGGAGTGAATTAGAGCAACCTCAGGGCTGCGGGCATTTATACTGAATGGAAAAGCCCTAGAGGCTGCTTCATCAGAATAATCTTAGTGCAGTGGTGCTTTGCCATGCTCCTTCTGCCCCTGGAGTAACCCCTCTGCTGGGGGGAGGGCATCAAGACAGCTGTTCCAGTTCTACACCATTGGGGAAATGCCTATGCTAGGAGTGTTAGCCAGGGGCTTAGCTGCTGCCTTATGGCCCCCTATGTTGCTGGGGGTGTGGAGGAGGGGAGATGGGCAAGGACTTGGAATAGATTTAGTTTTGTTTTTTGTTTTTCTCCCCCCGCCCCACCTCCCGTTTTGGGAAAAGTGCTGTAGAATGTAATAAAAATTGTAGCCTTTCTACAGTATGTTTAAACACCCTATGGAATTGAATGGAGAATTCTTGCTATAAAATTCTATAGACTGAGCCCAAATCCCTATAGAAAATATGCTATTCTCCATGCAGTAACTTCTCTTGGTCCCTTTCCCATTTTTATAGAACCCCATCAGTTTTGTAAGACTTTTCCAAATGGTTCCTAGGATTATTTAGACTTTCTCCTCCCGCATGGAATGATGGCTACTTGCAGTATATTTGACCACTAGATATTTCTGTCTGCATGAAGTTCCAAATAGGGTAACTAAGGGAGACAAAGCCAGGACTCATGCTGTGGCAAAGCCTCTGTAGGCCTGTCATCATAGTCATTTTCTTTGATACACCCTTCCTATGTAGCATGGACCATGGCTCCATCTATCATGATGTAGTGTCAGAGGAACTCTAGGAGAGGTTGATAGCTCCTCACTACAACCCTGTTTGCTGCTCCTGAGTGGTTCAACTTTTATCAGCCCACAACCTGGGTGGAGTGAAAGCATCAGCACTGAGCTCAGAGGGAGGAAGATTAGGCCATGGTGTGCACTTGGTGTGCATGCCAGGGGGAGGGAAGCTAGATATGTTTACAGAGCTTTAGTGAGAGAGGAGCAAGTAGGAGTGAATGCCTGTGAGACAGACTGTCCTTGAGAAATGTGGGTTGGGAATCCCACAGGAGCCCTGGGCAGTTGGATGCCAAACTCCCTTGGAGCCTTCTGAGGCCCCAGCTGGTTATTTCCTAGACATACTATCCTCCTGGAGGGCTTATTGTCACTAACTCAGACACCTGCAGTATCAGCCAATCTGTTTGTTAGAAGCCTATATAAGTTAGCAGGGGGCTGTGACTTGGGGGTCAGGAACCAGGAGCTCTTTTAAAACATTCCAGAGAGCACTGTACTCAGAATTTATCTGGGAAGATGAGATCCACAGCAGAGTGCTATTGAGATGGCGCAGTGCTCAGATACACTTATAAGCCTGGTGACCAGGCCTGGGGCAACATTCCTACCATGGGAAAGGAAACAGACAAACGTATGCCTGACCCAACCAGACTGCCATGCTTCCATGCAAAGATATGGTTTCCAGCCATCCCATCCTCAAGCAAGTGACTGTGGCAACAGCTGAGGAAAATCCATTCTTAGCTTCATCCACTTACAGAGCAACTCTGAGTGCATCAGCTTAACTCAGCTTCACTGATGCTGGTAGGCAAATAGCAGCAGCTCCCAGAATGGAGTGAGATTTGTTCCTACATGGACAGAGCCTACCAGATTCTGTAAGATGATGAACCTGCCTGAGGAATAGGAAGATTATTCTGACAAGCACAGTTCAGCAAGGCCCCACCCTGAGCTGCAGCCTGGAGAGGCAGTCAGAGTCAAAGGGGACAGGAAGAGAAAGGCAGGGCAAGGTCCACAGTAAAGAAGAAGCAGCGTGTTTCACACAGACCCTGCTAGGCAGAGACTGCAGGGGAAAGGGCATTGCAAAAAGAAATGGGAGACAGGGTGTATGCTTGAATCTGCAGACAGCCTGGAACAATAGTTCTGGGGGGGCTCAATAAGGGGTTAAAGAAGATGTCCCATAATGATAATTTACAAGATAACATCATTAACCCTTTCTCGTGTAAGGAGGAAGAGGGAAAATCACAGCATTACACAATTTCTCCCCCCACCAGGGCCGGTTCCAGGGTTTTGGCCACCCCAAGCAGGCAAACAAAAAAACAAAACAAAAAAAGCCACGATCGCAATCTGCGGCAGCAATTCGGCGGGAGGTCCTTCGCCCTGAGCAGGAGTGAGGGACCGTACGCCGAAATGCCGCCGAACAGCTGGACGTGCTGCCCCTCTCCGAAGTGGCCGCCCCAAGCACCTGCTTGGTAAGCAGGTGCATAGAGCCGGCCCTGCCCCCCACTCAAGGAGCCCAGCACAGTCGAGCATATGGCCATGTTCAAGCCCCACCAAGAAGAGCCAACAGAGCCTGGGAGCAGCACACTCCTATTCTGAATATCTGCACAATTTAATATGAGATGTATCCCAATGTGGTGATTCATGTGTGTGAAGGTTATTTTGTGGGAGGAGCTTGGAAGAGCACCACTAGAACGAGCAGGAAAAAGACTTTCCCTCCTATGAAAAAAAATGGAATTTTAGGGGAGGGGGGAAATTGTCCCACACTGGAACAAAAGGTCGAAAATTCACCATTTTTCACAGAAGAAAAAAGTGTGAAAATTCCATTCTGGGAAAAACAAAATGGAAATTTTCAGTTTGCTCCCTCAGCTGCCAGAGCTTCCCAACTCCCTGGGCAACCAACTCCCTGGGCAGCCAGAGCTCTCGGTTTTCTGATCTCAGCAGTGTCATCATCAAAAAAGCTCAACCAGCTAATTAGATTGTGGTTTCAGACAATCAGAGTCCCCCTCCCAGGCAGCCCCACACTGGTGCAAAGAAGGTCTTCTGTGAGGATGCAGCAGGCTCTCTCTGGTGCCATACAGAGCATAGTGATCTCACCTGTATGGGGCTCTAGAAGGCTCTCGAGTTCTTCTCCCACCAGCTGGTCTATGGAAAGATTGAGTCCATTTTCTGAATCTCGGTCATCTGCCTCATTCTCTCCTTGGCCACTGTCCTTTATAGTGAGGCAATCAGCATCCAGCCCTGCATTCCTGCAAAGGAAACCAAATCCAGAGCATTGATACTGCCCTCTTCCAGGGACCAATCTCCATGTCCCCCCACCTCATCTCTTTATGTTTCGGCTCTTCCCAGAAAAACAGGCCCTGGGGGAGCAGAGGCTGCTGTGCTACTGTCACATCTTGATTGTTTTGAAGCCCAGTATTGGTGCTTCCTGTTTCTATTAGTTCCTCTCACCCCTCTTCCTCTCAGCACACGTCTTCTCCCTCATCTCTATCAGCTGGAATTACATGGTCACAAGCTTTTTCTTAAATAATACAATAGAATTTTGTACACTTCTGCAGCTCTGCATACTTGTGACATGTACAGAACTGGAGTACAGAGTTTGCACTTTTTGCTATTGATTTCCAACTTAACAATATATTTCTAGCTGGACAAGCACAAGACTATATTTCACGGGGGAAGTACAGAGTTTGCACTTTTTGCTATTGATTTCCAACTTAACAATATATTTCTAGCTGGACAAGCACAAGACTATATTTCACGGGGGAAGACCAGATTTCATGGCCATGAACTTGGTAGGGCCCTAGTCATGGGGTACCAAGTCAAATGCCTTACAGAAGTCTAAGTATATTACATCCACACTATTATCTTTATCAACCAAATTTGTAATCTCATCAAGTTTGTTTGACAGCACCTATTTTCCATAAACTTGTATTGATTGTGTGACGTTGCAGTCTATATGGTTTTATAAAAATATGCTAATGAGTGAATATAATGTAACTGGAATATGCTTCATGCAAAAGGTCTCTTGTAAGGTATCATTACAAAGCTTATAATCTAGTGAGTGTGATCATTCTATTTGTATAAATGTACCACTCTTGTATCTGAAATTAGAAATATGAAATATAACCCTGAGGGCCTATTGTAATTATGCAAAGTGTGGGCCATTAATGGTGGTTTGGAATCTTAATGACTCCCATTAACAAGGACAATTGTCTGCAGATGGCTGTGTTTACCTGTAAGTCTTCCTGTATACGTCTGTGCTGGCAAGTGGGCAATGAAGTCTTGCAGTGACATATGATCATGTCACCTGAACTGGAATCCATCTTTAACGTGGTGTCTTTCCATTGAGAAAGAGGGGGTGGGAACCCAGAGAGGGACAAAGGATTCCCGCCTTATGCAAAAGATATATAAAGGGGTGGAACATAGTAAAGAGGACGGAGCCAACATGAAGAATCACCTAGCTACGACCTGAGCTGGAACAAGAGCTGTACCAGGGAAAGAATTGTGCCCAGGCCTGCAGGGCCGGCTCCAGGCACCAGGCACCCAAGCACATGCTTGGGGCGGCACCTGGTAAGGGGCGGCGGGGGGAGTGCGGCGCGGCATTCCGCGGCGGGGGGGGGCGCTCCGGCAGCGCGGCGCTGGGGGGGGCGGGCTCCAGATGCGCGGGGCTCGGCGAGGGGGGGCACGGGCGCGGCGCTGGAGGGGGGTTCCGGCGGCGGGGGGCGGGGGCGGGCTCCGGCGGTGCGGCGCTTGGCGGGGGGGGCAGCGCGGGGCTCAGCGCTCGGGGGGGTTCCAGCGCACAGCGCTTGGTGGGGGTGCGGCGCGGGGCTCGGCGCTCGGGAGAGGGGGGAGTCCGGCGGCGCAAGGCGCAGGGGGGGGCGGGCTCCGGCGCTCGGCGGGGGGGCTCGGGGGCGGCGCTTTTTTTTGCTGCTTGGGGCAGCAAAAAAGCTAGAGCCGGCCCTGCAGGCCTGGGAAGGTGTCCAGTCTGAGGAAAAAACTTACTGAAGCATCTCTGAGGGTGAGATTATCTGTATTCAGTTTGATTAGACATAGATTTGCGCATTTTATTTTATTTTGCTTGGTGGCTTACTTTGTTCTGTATGTTACTATTTGGAACCACTAAAATCCTACTTTCTGTATTTAATAAAATCACTTTTAACTTATTAATTAACTCAGAGTATGTATTAATACCTGGGGGAGCAAACAACTGTGCATATCTCTCTATCAGTGTTATAGAGGGCAAACAATTTATGAGTTTGCCCTGCATAAGCTTTATACAGGGTAAAACGGATTTATTTGGGTTTAGACCCCACTGGGAGTTGGGCATCTGAGTGTTAAAAACAGGAACACTTCTGTTAGCTGCTTTCAGGTAAACCTGCAGCTTTGGGGCAAGTAATTCAGACCTTGGGTCTGTGTTGGAGCAGACAGGAGTGTCTGACTCAGCAAGACAGGGTGCTGGGGTCCCAAACTGGCAGGGAAAGCAGGGGTAGAAGAAGTCTTGGCACATCAGGTGGCAGCTCCCAAAAGGGGTTCTGTGATCCAGCCCGTCACAGATTGGCATTAATTATATTATTCTCCTTCAATTCATTGTTAATCAAGACCTGTACTAGCCATTCCATTATCTTGCCTGGGATTGATGTCAGGCTGGCAAGCCTGTAATGACCAGGGTCCTCCTTTTTATGCTTTTTAAACATTAATTGATCAGCTCTTTTTAAACTCTTGGAGGTGTTTTGCTTAAACTGTAGAAAGAGACTGAGTTTGGGAAGTGTCCTCCTGAAAGGTGACAATTTCAGAGAAACCTGAGTGACTGAAAGCAGCCTCTTCAATCCCCTCTTAGTCCCTTCAAAGTGTTGGCCGGAGGGTGGGCAGCCAGGAGGCCCTGGACTCTGTCACTCACTTTCTGGGTGGTGCAGGACAGGTCCCTGACCCTCTGACCAGAGATCTACGAAAGGGAATACTACTCCAGTGTCAGCTGCCTGTGCCGTGGGGCTTCCCCAGCTCAGGTGCTGCATGCAGGAAGGCAAAGCTTGGTATTTATTACAGAGGACCCCTCTGATCCTCACTGAAATCAATGGGAGTTAGGTGCTAAACACCACTGAGGATCTGGGAGACCTGGTCTACACTAAGGGTTTAGGTCGAATTTAGCAGCGTTAGATCGATTTAACCCTGCACCTGTCCACATGACGAAGCCATTTTTGTTGAATTAAAGGGCTCTTAAAATTGATTTCTGTACTCCTCCCCGACGAGGGGATTAGCACTGAAATCGACCTTGCTGGGTCGAATTTGGGGTAGTGTGGATGCAATTCGATGGTATTGGCCTCCGGGAGCTATCCCAGAGTGCTCCATTGTGACCACTCTGGACAGCACTTTCAACTCAGATGCACTGGCCAGGTAGACAGGAAAAGCCCCAAGAACTTTTGAATTTCATTTCCTGTTTGACCAGCGTGGCGAGCTCAGAAGTGACCGTGCAGCTCTCATCAGCACAGGTGTCCATGGAGTCCCAGAATCGCAAAAGTTCTAGCACGGACCGAATGGGAGGTACTGGATCTGATCGCTGTATGGGGAGAGAAATCCATGCTATCAGAACTCCGTTCCAAAAGACGAAATGCCAAAACATTTGAAAAAATCTCCAAGGGCATGAAGGACAGAGGCTATAATAGGGACCCGCAGCAGTGACGCGTAAAACTTAAGGAGCTCAGGCAAACCTACCAAAGAGCCAGAGAGGCAAACAGCCGCTCCAGGTCTGAGCCCCAGACATGCCTCTTCTATGATGAACTGCATGCCATTCTAGGGGGTGCCCCTACAACTACCCCAGTCCTGTGCGTGGACTCCGTCAATGGATTCTCACGCAACAGGGATGCAGATTTGGGGGACAAGGAAGAGGAGGAGAAGGAGGTTGAAGATAGCGCACGGCAAGAAAGCGGAGAAACCATTTTCCCCAACAGCCAGAAACTGTTTATCACCCTGGAGCCAGTACCCTCCCAACCCACCGAAGGCAGAGAAGGGACCTCTGGTGAGCGTACCTTTGTAAATATAATACATGGTTTAAAAGCAAGCGTGTTTAATGATTCATTTGTCCTGAAGACTTAGGATGCATTCGCGGCCAGTACAGCTACTGGAAAAGTTTGTTAACGTGTATGGGGATGGAGCAGAAATCCTCCAGGGACATCTCAGTGAAGCTCTCCTGGATGTATTCCCAAAGCCTGTTAGCCACGCGGTGGGGGGAGGGGTGAAGCGATCATCCCAGAGAATGGGGGGGGGGGGTATTTAGCTGGGTTTGTGCTGCACGTTAACCTGAAAACCGCAGCCCCAACCCATTTTAAATGGCCAACCCCACAAGTGCTTGGTATGTGAAATGAGGGCGCTGCTGTTTGAAACCATTCCCACATCATGAAGGTTAAAGAAGCCAAAAGACTGTGGCTTACCATGGCTGCCTGGAAACCGAATTCTGTTGCCCGCCAGCCCTGCGTGTGTGATCTCTCACAGCAAACCGACAGGCCCTCAATATAAGAGGCAAAATGCAAACTTGTAAAGAAAGCACACATGCTATGTAATGTTAACAGCTTGGTGCACTGTGAAAGAGTCTACCCATTGTTCTCTAAAATATGTCTTTTTAAAGACTACTCTCCCTTTTTTTTCCTCCTGCAGCTGCAAATGTTTCAATGCTCCCCGTATCATCTCTGTCCCAGAGGCTAGCGAAGATTAGAAGGCAAAAAAAAACGCACTTGCAATGAAATGTTCTCTGAGGTCATGCAGTCCTCCCTCACTGAAAGAGCCCAGCAGAATGCATGGAGGCAGACACTGTCAGAGTGCAGGAAAGCACTACATGAACGTGAGGACATGTGGTGGGATCAAGATGATAGGTGGTATCAGTGTGATGAGAGGAGGCAGGATGCAATACTGAGGCTACTAGAAGATCAAACTGATATTCTCCAGCGTATTGTTGAGGTGCAGGAACACAGAGCGCCGCTGCAGCCCCTGTGTAAAGAACCGCCCTCCTCCCCAAGTTCCATTACCTCCTCACCCAGACGCCCAAGAATGCAGTGGGGGGGGGGCCTCCGGGCACCCAACCACTCCACCCCAGAGGACTGCCCAAGCAACAGAAAGCTGGCATTCAATAAATAAGTTTTGAAGTGCAGTGTGGCTTTGTCCTTCCCTCCTCCCCCACCCCTCCCAGGCTACCTTTGCAGTTATCCCCCAATTTGTGTGACGAATTAATAAAGAATGCATGAATTTGAAACAACAATGACTTTATTGCCTCTGCAAGCGGTGATCAAAGGGAGGAGGGGAGGGCAGTTGGCTTAGGCTTACAAGGAAGTAGAGTGAACCAAGGGGGCGGGTTTTCATCAAGGAGAAACAAACAGAACTTTCACACCATAGCCTGGCCAGTCATGAAACTGGTTTTCAAAGCTTCTCTGATGCGCAGCGTGCCCTGCTATGCTCTTCTAACCACGCTGGTGTCTGGCTGCGCGTAATCAGCAGCCAGGCGATTTGCCTTAACCTCACACCCCACCATAAACGTTTCCCCCTTACTCTCACAGATATTGTGGAGCACACAGCAAGCAGTAATAATGATTGAAATATTGGTTTCGCTGAGGTCTAACCGAGTCAGTAAACTGCGCCCGCGTGCTTTTAAATGTCCAAATGCACATTCTACCACCATTCTGCACTTGCTCAGCCTATAGTTGAACAGGTCCTGACTACTGTCATGAGCCATGGCATTAAGGGATAGGCTGGGTTCCCAAGGATAACTATAGGCATTTCAACATCCCCAACGGTTATTTTCTGGTCCGGAAAGTAAGTCCCTTTCTCCAGCTGTTCAAACAGACCAGAGTTCCTGAAGATGCGAGCGTCATGTACCTTTCCTGGCCATCCCACGTTGATGTTGGTGAAACGTCCCTTGTGATCCACCAATGCTTGCAGTACCATTGAAAAGTACCCCTTTCAGTTTATGTACTGGTTGCCTTGGTGGTCCAGTGCCAAGATAGGGATATGTGTTCTGTCTATCACCCCACCACAGTTAGGGAATCCCATTGCAGCAAAGCCATCCACTATGACCTGCACATTTCCCAGAGTCACTACCCTTGATAGCAGCAGCTCAGTGATTGCATTGGCTACTTGGATCACAGCAGCCCCCACAGTAGCTTTGCCCACTCCAAATTGATTCCCAACTGACCGGTAGCTGTCTGGTGTTGCAAGCTTCCAGAGGGCTATTGCCACTCACTTGTGAACTGTGAGGGCTGCAGACATCTTGGTATTCTTGCAATTCAGGGCAGGGGAAAGCAAGTCACAAAGTTCCATGAAAGTGCCCTTACGCATGCAAAAGTTTCGCAGCTACTGAGAATCATCCCAGACCTGCAACACTATGCAGTCCCACCAGTCTGTGCTTGTTTCCCCTGGCCCAGAATCAGCATTCCATGGCATGAACCTGCCCCATTACCACCATGATATCCAAATTGCCAGGGCCCGTGCTTTGAGAGAAGTCTGTGTCCATGTCTTCATCACTCTCATCACCATGCTGCCATCGCCTCCTCACCTGCTTTTGAAGTTTCTGGTGCTGCATATACTTCAGGATAATGCGCATCGTATTTACAGTGTTCATAATTGCCGCGGTGATCTGAGCGGGCTCCATGCTTGCCGTGGCAGGGCGTCTGCGCGGAAAAAAGGCGCGAACCGATTGTCTGACGTTGCTCTCATGGAGGGAGGGGCGACTGACGATATGACTTACAGGGTTGGCTTACAGGGAATTAAAATCAACAAAGGGGGCGGGTTTGCATCAAGGAGAAACACACCCAAATGTCACACCGAAGCCTGGCCAGTCATGAAACTGGTTTTCAAAGCCTCTGTGATGTGCAACGCGCCTTATTATGCTCTTCTAATCACATACAGCCTCGTCAGCAAACAGTTCCAGAGAGCTTTTAAACATCCAAAGGCACATTCTACCACCATTCTGCACTTGCTCAGCCTATAGTTCAACTGCTCCTTACTACTGTCCAGGCTTCATGAGCCATGGGAGCAAGGGGTAGGCTGGGGTAGGTGCGACCACGTGGTGCTGCCAGCTGGGAGAACAGCCTGAGGCAAAAGCCTCCAGCTCGCATGATATTCCAGGACTGAATCTCCATTAGACGAAACTTAAAGAAGAGAATGACCTGGAGTCACTCCCATTTATGACCAGGAACCCCTGACCGACCTCACCGAGGCAGGCCAGGAGCTCCCATGTCTGCCCAGGCACCCCCCGACGGACCTCATCAAGGTCGGCCAGGAGCAACCAGGAGACAGCAGCAGATGGTGCAATATGGCTGCTAACCATCTTTGTTAACTTGCAAAGGGAAGGAACTGCTGCTGTGTAGCAATGCAGTACTGCATCTGTCAGCAGCACCCAGGAGACCTACGGTGACAGTGAGCTGAGCAGGCTCCATGCTTGCCGTGGTATGCCGTCTGCATGGGTAACCCAGGAAAAAAGGCGAGAAACGATTTTTTGCCGTTGCTTTCATGGAGGGAGGGAGGGAGGGGGCCTGATGACATGTACCCAGAACCACCCATGACAATATTTTTGCCCCCATCAGGCATTGGGAGCTCAACCTAGAATTCCAATGGGCGGTGGAGACTGCAGGAACTGTGGGATAGCTACCACAGTGCAACACTCCAAAAGTCGACACTAGCCTCGGTACTGTGGATGCATTCCACCGACTTAATGCGCTTAGTGGGGACACACACAATTGGCTGTATCAAATCGATTTCTAAAAAATCGACTTCTATTAAATCGATCTAATTTTATAGTGTAGACATACCCTTAGATCCTATTTCAAAAAGGCTTTTCCAGCAGGGCTCCCCCAAGCCTGGTATCCCCTTGGTCCCTTTATTTCTCCTTTCCCTGCCATCCCATGAGAAGGGAAGGAAAGTTGGAGCCTCAGTGACACAGCAGAGTGTGGGTGGCACAGGGTGCAGTTTGGTGGTGGACAGGGAGGAGGTACAGTGCTAGCATTGGGAAAGCAGAGAGAAAACAATGCCTACTCTTCCCTCTGTGTACTCCTCAGCCAGGCACCCTCCTTCCTCCACTTTGCCCACCCACTTTGTCCCTGGCAGATGAGGATCTAGGGCATGCTTAAGGAAAGGGTAGAGCTGGGGGTGACACAATGATTAGCCCCTAGCTGCCCTTCACTGCTCTTTGCTCATGTACTTTCCAGCCTGTGTCTGCAGACCCAGCTCCTTTGTGTTCCTTTAAGCTCCCTTGTCTCTGTACACTCAGCTCATAATGGGGACCTGGCAGGGTCAGCGTGGTGGTCTGGCCACTCGCAGCACTCCCTGGAGCCACAGTATGTTGGACTGTATGCAGTAAGGGGCTGATTCTAGGTCCCCTGTGCACTGGCGGGCAGGTTAGGGTTACCAGGTGTCCAGTTAGCGACCAGAACATCCAGTCTAAAAGGGATCCTGGCAGCTCCAGTCAGCACTTCTGACCAGGCTGTTGACTGTCCAGTCGGCGGCGCCATGCAGAAGGGCTGGCAGACTCCCTGCATGTTTCTGGACTGCGTGGTTCCCGGGAAGTCCCCGCTCCTGCTCCTACACATTGGGGGAACCAGAGGGCTACACACACTGCCCCCGCCCCAAGCACCACCCCGCAGCTCCAATTGTTTGGGAACCCAGGCCAATGGGAGCTTCAGAGGCAGTGCCTGCAGACAGGGCAGCGTGCAGCGCCGCCTGGTCACGCCTCCACATAGAAGCCGGAGAGGGGACATGCTGCTGCTTCCAGGACCTGCTTGAGTTAAGCACCGCCTGAAGCCTGCACCCCTTAGCCACCCCCCCCCCCTGTGCTCCAAGCCCCTGTCCCAGCTCTGATCCACCTTCTGCCCTCCGAACCCCTCAACCCCAGCTCAGAGGACCCTCCTACACCCCAAACTCCTCATACCTGACCCCACTCCATATAGCCCACACCCTCAGCCGGAGCCCTCACCCGCTCTCGCACCCCAACCCACTGCCTCAGCCTGGAGCCCCCTCCCACACTCTGAAATCCTCATTTCTGACCCCACCCCAGAGCCTGCATCCCCAGCCAGAGCCCTCACCCCCTCCAGCACCCCAGCCTCCTGAACCAGCCCTGTGAAAATGAGTGAGTGAGTGAGTGAGGGTGGGGAGAGCAAGCGACAGAGGGAGGAGGGATGGAGTGAGCGTGGGTGGGCCTTGGAGAAGGGGCAGGGCCTGGGTGGGGCCTCAGAGGAGAGGTGGGGAAGGGGGCGGGGCATGGGTGTTCGGTTTTGTGTGAGTAGAAAATTGGCAACCCTAGGGCAGGTAGGATTGCCAAGTGTCCAGTTTTGGACCAGAACGCCCGGTTGAAAAGGGACCCTGGCAGCTCCAGACAGCACTGCTGACCGGGCCGTTAAAAGTCGTGTTGACAGCGCAGCAGAGCTAAGGTAGGTTCCCTGCCTGCCTTGGCTCCACGCGGCTCCCGGAAGCAATGGAATGTCCCTCCTCCGGCTCCTACGCGTAGGAGCAGCCAGGGGACTCCACACGCTGCCCCCACACCAAGCACCGGAACTTCAACTCCCTTGGCCAGGAACCTTGGCCAATGGGAGCTGCAGGGGCGGCGCCTGCAGACAGGGCAGCGTGCAGAGCCACCTGGCTGCACTGCGTAGGAGCCGGAGAGGGAACATGCCACTGCTTCTGGGAGCTGCTTGAGGTAAGCACTGCCCGGACCCTACACCCTGCCCCCCCCCATGCCCCAATCCCTTGCCCCAGCCTTGATCCCCCTCCCACCTTCCAAACCCCTTGGTCCCAGCATGGAGCCTCCTCCTGCACCCTAAACTCCTCATCCCCAGCCCCACCCCAGAGCCTGCACCACCAGCCATAGCCCTCACACACCCCGCACCTCAACCCCCTTCCCCAGCCTTGCAGGCAGCATAGGCGGGGCAAGCGCTCTCAGCATCATGTTAACAGGCCATGGCACACCTTGATGTTGTACCTAGGTACAAGTGACAGTGCTGACCTCACTTGGCCTTGCTTATGCTGCCGGCAATGCTACCAACTCTTCACTCATGTTCTAATGCAGTGTCGATCCCTAGTATAGATTAACCCAAGGTGTTGGATTTCAGACTTTGTGGGAGAGGTGGGTTTTGATAGGAAGGAGGTGAGGGGCTGAAAGAGTGGGGAAGAGCATGGGAGAGGCAACTGGATTCACTGGGGAAGTAGGTAAGGGAAGGGGAGCGGATGTGGTGGGGCAGAGCTGGGTTTGGGTTTAAGGTGAAGAACTTGCTAAAGAAAGGCAAGTGGAAGGCAGTGGAGATGGCAGTGTGCAGGCATGGGCCAAGTAGCTGCAGAAGTGAAGGCAGATGACCCAGAAGGCATAGCAGAGAGGGCTCCCTCCCGCCCAGTCTCCTCAAAGATTTGATGCCTGTATATGGCACTGGTGGACCAGCACTGGACTGTCTGCCGTTATGGTGGCCACATTGTAAAAACAATGTTGAAAAATTGGAGAGGTTGCAGAAAAGAGCCACAAAAATTATTTGAGGGCTGGAGAAAATGCCAGACAGTGAGAGACTGACAGAGCTCAATTGTCTTAGTTTGTCTAAAAGACGATTGAGAGGTGACTTGATTACCTTCTCACACGCCTTCCCTCATCCCTCTCAGTATTAGGGTTGCCAACCCTCCCAGTTTTACTGGGAGTCTCCCAGAATCAGGCTTTATGTCCAGAGGCTACTGAAGCCAAACCAGGAGATTTTAGGCACTAAAAGTCCGGTGGCGCAGTGGGGCTAAGGCAGGCTCCCTGCCTGCCCTAGCTCTGCACCACTCCCGGAAGCAGCCAGTACATCCCTGTGGCTCAAGCGGGGGGTGGAGGGTCAGGGGGTCTCCATGCGCTGCCCCTGCCCTGAGCACCAACTCCGCAGTTCCCATTGGCCAGGAACTGTGGCCAATGGGACCTGCGGGGGTGGTGACTGTGGGCAGGGGCAGTGTGCAGAGACCCCCCGACCCCTCTGCCTAGGAGCCACTGCCAAAGGGATGTGCCAGTTGCTTTCGGGAACTGCCCGAGGTAAGCACCGCCCAGCCGGAGCCCACACTGCTCACCCCCTCCCACACCCCAACCTCCTGCCCCAGCCCAGAGCCTGCACCTCACACTCCAACTCCCTCCCGGAGACCACATCCTTCATCCCCTCCGGCACCCAAACTCCCTCCCAGAGCCCTCACCCCCTCCTGCACTCCAACCCCCTGCCCCAGCCTGGTGAAAATGAGCTAGTGAATGAAGGTGGGGGAGAGCAAGCAACGGAGGGAGAGGGAATGGAGTGAGCAGGGGCAGGGCCACAGAGAAGGGGCGGGAAAGGGGGCAGGCCAAGGGTGTTTGGGTTTGTGTGATGAGACAGCTGGCAACCCTACTTAGAATTGCCCCTCAAGCTCTCTCATAGTCTGTCCCCTTCCCCCAAGCCCTCTAAAAATCCCCCTCCCCCAATCCCTCTCACATTCTCTCTCCCCTCTCCTGCATACCTCTGATAGTCTCTTTTCCCCTCCCAAATACTTCTCAGGGTCTCTCTCTCTTTCCCCCCATCCCTCTCATCTCTGTTCTCCTCACCTCTTCCTTTGGGACTTCCCTTTCTCCCTCACTGGCCCAGAGTTTCCTGCTCTGCTCCCCCCCTTCAGTTCCCTCTGCCAGCTGCTCTTCTCACCAAGGCCCCTCCCCTGGGTGTGGATGCTGCTGCAGGCTTTGGGTTGTCTCCTCCCAGTTCCCCTTTGGGTCCTCCTTCCCTCTCAGTGCGCTCTCCTATACCCCCATGGCCATGTTCTCTCTCTCCCATCCAGCCACTGTCTTAGTCCTAGCCATGCCAGTGGGTGCTGACCCACAGCAGCTCATGTGGGGAGAAGGGGGAAGTGCAGCAGTGTTGGTGCCCAGGTCAAGGCTACAGGGAGGACCACATGGGAGCAGGGCCTGAGGGACAAGCCAGCATGCATGGGGCTGTGGCCTGGGTCCCTGGGGAAGTCAGAGTAAGTCCAGCCCTGTCGCCTCATCCCTCTCATCTCCAAATTCAGGTACGCAGAGCAGGGAGGCAGTACACAGGCCTGTGGCCGAGCAGGCAGCCTGAGGCTCCAAGGAGTCCTCTTAGCATGAAGATCTTCTCTTTGGAGGCATTTGGAGCTGACTTCTCCTGGCAGGGGCTGGGGAGAGCAGCCAGGGGCAGTAAGGCAGTGGGACTAGCTGTGTGTGAGTCTTACCTGCTGCCATTCTTGGCTGTGTATTTGTTTCCCCTGTGATTTGGTTTGGGCTGGAACTGGCCCTGGTGCAGCAGAGACAGCAGCTGAGAGATTTGCTGTAAGACAGGAAGAGTCTGTTGATTGCATGCAGTCACCACTCAGGATGCTTCCTGTCAGGATGTCCTCTTCTCACTGTGCTGGCTCTTTATAGTGTTTCCTTCTCTTGCAGATGGTTTGGCATTCCCACTTGGAGACTGAAACCGAAGAGTAAGCAAGCAGCCCCCCAGCCTCAAGCCCCAGTGCCTGCTGGCTCTGCACATCCCTTTCACTCCCTTCGCAGCACAAACTATATTTGAGCACTCTTACACTTGGGGAAAACAAACTGGCATCACACCCTCTCTGTGTGATAGTCCATCCCCCCCTCCCCCCCTCTGACCCAGCTCTCCTGGCCTGTCCCTGCAGTGCTGAACTCAGTCAGGGGGAGGGGATTTTGGTGCCCTGACTGCCCCACTGATCCCTTGACATGTCCCAGCACTCTCCCAAATTGGCCCACCCTCTGTGCAGGGTGAGGAGAGACTGGCTCCAGGTTGTAACTTGGGAACATTTACCCAGAAAGGACAGGTCAAATTCTTCCCTCAGTGTGCCCTCTACATGCCCAGAGACTCACAGGAGACTGTGAGGGATAATGTGGCCCTTCAATCTGATACATAGAATCATAGAATCATAGAATATCAGAGTTGGAAGGGACCTCAAGAGGTCATCTAGTCCAACCCCCTGCTCAAAGCAGGACCAATTCCCAGCTAAATCATCCCAGCCAGGGCTTTGTCAAGCCGGGCCTTAAAAACCTCCAAGGAAGGAGACTCCACCACCTCCCTAGGTAACGCATTCCAGTGTTTCACCACCCTCCTAGTGAAATAGTTTTTCCTGATATCCAACCTGGACCTCCCCCACTGCAACTTGAGACCATTGCTCCTTGTTCTGTCGTCTGCCACCACTGAGAACAGCCGAGCTCCATCCTCTTTGGAACCCCCCTTCAGGTAGTTGAAGGCTGCTATCAAATCCCCCCTCATTCTTCTCTTCTGGAGACTAAACAATCCCAGTTCCCTCAGCCTCTCCTCATAAGTCATGTGCTCCAGACCCCTAAAATAAATGGAGATATCCCATCTCCTAGAACTGGAAGGGACCTTGAAAGGTCATCGAGTCCAGCCCCCTGCCTTCACTAGCAGGACCAAGTACTGATTTTGCCCCAGATCCCCAAGTGGCCCCCTCAAGGATTGAACTCACACCCCTAGGTTTAGCAGGCCAATGCTCAAACCACTGAGCTATCCCTCCCCCAGCTGAGAGGCAGCTCCTACCTGAACAGGAGGCGACTCCATAGCAAGTTCTCCCGTGGGGTCCTGCTCTGCAAGTGCCACCATGGACAGCCTCACTAGGCTTCTCAGGAGGTGCTGGTGGCGATGGGCTTCCCTGGGCCCCACATCTGGCTCAGCAATTCTCTGTCTCTTCAGAGTCATGTCTGAGGGATGAGTAGTTGGCAGTGAGAGGTCGCAATTCTCATCTCCCAAAGGCTTCAGCTGTGGGTTCTCTAAGCTTTTGGAATGGGTTTGTGCATCTTGAAGGCTTGAGCTCTCTTTTGATGCATTTCTTGGCCTGTGTGGGTGGAAAGGTCTGCACTGTATTGCAGGGAGATTGAAGGCATCTTTCTGTTCAGCTGGACCTTTCTGGTTTCTAAGGGTCCTGTACAGTGTTGGGGTTAAATGAAATGAAGTCTGCAGTGGGTCATCCCAGGCACTTTCCCTCAGCAAAGCTTCTTCACAGGACCGAACTTGCTCAGCCTCACTTTGCGAAGCTTGCCTATTTCTTAGTACAGGGACTAAATATATGTCTGTTTTCTGAATGTGTTTGTGGGGCTTCTTGAGCTGCTGATGTCTGTGGGCATCTTCTGCTTCCCTGCAGTTGTAGGCCATGTTATCTTTCTTCTCTCTTTTGCATATAGACACGATTAAAGCCAAAATAAGAAGAAAAATGCCTAATAGCACAGGTAGGCAGATAACAGTCACCATGGATGAGCTCAGCATCTGAGCCTCCTGGGCTGAGTTTGTCAGCTGGTCAAGATGATTTCTGAAACTTAACTGCACAAGGGCTTTTGCCTGCAGCGGTGAGTTCCCTTGATCCTTTACCAACACCTCCAATTCCCATTCACTGCCAATGAGGCTGCTGGCATTGCTGCTGTTGATAAACACCTGCCCTGACAGTGGATCAATGAGAAACAAATTGGTATCATTCCCACTCAGAATGTCATAGTGAAGGGCCCCATTCATGCCAGAATCTGCATCACTGGCAGCTATGGTGAATAGCAGGGAAACGTTTGAATTGAGTGTTGGTGTCATGGTGGTTACTGCTGTACCTTGGGGGCTGTCGTTCCCTAGGGATAGCCACAAGCATCCGGTCTGTGCATTGACTAGAACAATGATCCTTGCTTTGCCTCCCACCAGCACTGGCTGCATGATCACAGGGGAATTATCATTCCTATCAAGCAGACTAACCCTAACAGAAACATTCGACACAAGTTTGGGGTGACCCCCATCTTCTGCTGTCACCAGGAATTCCAGACTTGTCATTTGTTCATAATCAAAAGCTCTGAGCGCAAAGATTTCGCCAGTTTTTGAATCAATAGAGACCAAGTCTGAAACAAGGAAATCCTGGATGCTATAGCTGACTTTTCCATTAAAATCTAAGTCAGCATCGTGAGCCTTGACAGTAATCAGGTAGGATGGAGGCACATTGTTCTCAGCAATGGTGACATCATATGTAATTCTTTCAAACAATGGTGGGTTGTCATTGACATCACTGATGCATATAGTGAGGTGTTTCCTCCCAGCTAAGGAGCGATTCCCATTGTCCTGGACCATTAATATCAGGTTATATTCTGCCCACCTCTCCCTGTCCAAGATGGCATTGGTCAACAGCATGTAAGTGTATCTGTTGGTTCTTTTCAATTTGAAATGCTCAAGTCCTTGACTAAGGTAACAATGCACCTGTCCATTGTTTCCAGAATCAGGATCACTTACTGTCACCAGAGCAACAAAGCTGTCCTTAGGAAGAGCTTCAGATAGCACTGGCACCTGGGCAGCCCAAGTGATGTGCACATCTGGGGCATTGTCATTGACATCTAGGACCTTGATGAGGATCTTGCAGTGTGCTGGAATAGGGTTGGCTCCAAGATCCCTGGCTTGCACATCCACTTCATAGGTATGGTTTTCTTCATAATCCAGTGGGCTTCTCAGAACTACACTGCCTGTCTTGGCTTCAATGCTGAACATGTTCAACACCTCCAGTGAAGCATGTTTACTGAGTGAATATTCTATCTCCCCATTGGGACCCTGATCAGGGTCAGTGGCTGTAAGGTTTATAAGAATTGTCCCAGGCAAAGCATCTTCCCAGATTTCCACTGTCAAAGAACTCTCTGCAAACATAGGGCTGTTATCATTGGAGTCTAAAACAATTACCCTAAGTAAGGTTGTGCCTGATTTTGGTGATTCTCCATGATCAAAGGCAGTCAATACTAGATCAAAACAAGAGTGGAGCTCTCTGTCCACTTCTTTAACAACTACAAGTTCTGCATGTTTAGTTCCATCAGATCCAGAAATTACATCCAAAGCAAAGTAGTCACTGGGTGATAATGAGTAAGAGCAGAGTGCATTGGAGCCAGTGTCTGGGTCAAGGGCTCGGTCCAGTGGTATCCGTGTTCGTAAAGATGCACTCTCTGATATTTCTAGTTCCAGCTCAGGTTTTGGAAATTGGGGTGCATGATCATTGATGTCCAAGACCTGAATCTCCACGTGGATTAAAGCCAAGTGTATTGCAGCCAGAACATCAAAAGAGAACAAGCATGGATCGGTGTGCCTGCATAACCGCTCTCTGTCCAACCGCCCTGCTGTGCTAAGCAAACCATCTCCAGACCCAACACGGACAGGGAGCTCCTTGGGGAAATGCAGCTGCTGGAAGGTCTCTACTGGTTCACTTCTCTGTTCCCAGCCAAAATCCTCAGATAATTTCCCTATCACAGTTCCACTTGGCACTTCTTCTAACACTTTGTATTGCATAGCAAAGGGGGACACCTCCTGGCAATCCACACAAAGGAAAAAGTGCCAGCACAACACCAAGAATTGAAGCAGAAAGTGTGACAGCAAAAGCATGCTTCTGAGAAAGCCAACCACACTGTTGCTCAGCCCCAAGACAGATGTTTTTTTCCTCAAAACTTTGCACACCCAGACCAAGCTTAAAGAACCTGCAAATCATTTCTGTTTTCACCCAAGGACAGTCCCATTTCCAGATACCATAAGTGTATGTTACCAGCTGAAGGAGGAACAGAAATCCCAGGCAAGTCCAGCTACATTGAGAGAAAATCCCCACCTTCTCCACCAGCGCCTAGAAGAACAGGTAGGAGATCCAGATGTTGTCCAGGCTGAAAAACCTCAGTGTGGGGGGAAGAGAGAGGAGTCTTTGCAAGTACAGGCTGACTCTGGCAATGCAGACTCCAGTCGGCTGCCTGCCAGCACTGGGAAGCAGAACAGCTGCTGTTTCCTAGGGAAACCCCACCTACAGGAAAAGGGAGGAACAAGAGTGCCAGTACAATGCCTTCCCAGGAGTGGTGAGCTTTGTGGGGTTAGCTGCTATGTGGCTCTGGGAAAAGTTTGGATATTCATAGAGTTTAAGGCCAGATGCAATAGTTATGATAATCTTGTCTGATCTCTTGCAGAACACAGGCCAGAGAACCTCAGCCAGTAATTCCTGCATCAAGCCCATAAGTTCTGTATGAACTACAGCAGATCTTTTAAAAAGACATCCAGCCTTGACTTAAAGACTGGAAATGATGGAAAATTGCTGTGTCACTAGATAAGTTGTTCCAATAGTCAATTCCCACCACTGTTAAAAATGTATGCTTTGGCATGAACACATGGAAAAATCTGGGTGGTGCACAAAGTCTGAGACAGGCATCTCACCATGCCCCATTGCTGCCATATTCGCCCTGGCCCCTTAAGCCCACCTTGCCAAGCAGTTTCCCTAGCACAACCCCAGGTGTTTCTACCTCGTTGACTTCTCTGTCTGCACCACTGTAATGCCCACTCTTCCCTGTCCCTCCTCTGCTTCTGCCCTTACAGCCTTCCTAGGCATCATTGCCACTGCTGCCTTCTCTCATGCTTGGCCCATCACTACGCCTATCCCATTGTTGCCCCGCACACCAGGACTCACTTCTGAACGCTGATTTTGCCCCTGTCACCCTCAGCTTCAGCCTAGTACTGCCCCATTATCCAACCCTGAGTTATCTCTTCCTGTTGTCATGTTAACTTCGACTGCAAACTCTTCAGAGCAGGAACTCTGGTTTTAAATACTTTTTAAAGTGTTTCATGGGCATCCCAGGTACACAATACTACTAATAATTAACCTGCTTTCCCTCACCTTTGCTGCTGGCACATAATTTCAAATGCTACTTGGGTACCAGGACACTTGGGTTCTATTGCTAACTGTTTCACAAACTCACTGGGTGACTTTGACCAGTGCCAAGTAGAGTGGGACAGTTACCTCCTGTTTCTTACATATGACACTCCTGTTAATACACCCCAGAGTCATATTAGCCTTTTTTGCAAGTGCATCACATTGTTGGCTCATATTCAATCTGTGATCCACTCTAGTCCCCAGGTCCTTTTCCGCAGTTCTACCATCTAGTGAGTTATTCCCCATTTTGTAGTTGTGCATTTGATTTTTCCTTCCTAAGTGAAGTCTGCTTATCGTTATTGAATTTCATCATGTTGATTTTAGACCAATTCTCTAATTTGTCAAGGTCATTTTTAATTCTAATCCTTTCTTCTGTAGCCCAAGGTCCAGTGTGCTTCAACAGCAGCCCTGGGAACTACAAGTTGTGTACTACAAACTGCGACATGTTGGGAGTACTTCCTGGTTCCTGCCGGGATGTACCCTCTGCCCCCTACAGCAGGAGGTCTCAGCACTGACTGAGCTGGGAGCACGTAGTAGAAAAGCAGAGAGAAGGTTTCTGAACTGTAATCCTGTTCTTTGTTCTTTACAGAATAAAGTCTTGTTCCTGGAGGTTTTTCTGAGTGGGTCTGGTCTGAGGTGAACACACACTGACACACAACGCAGAGCACACAAAGGCCCAGTTTCCCAAAGTTGTGTAAAAAGTCACAAGGCAGGCTTCCCCTGTCTTGGACAACCCCATCCTGGGCCAGTGAACAGGAGAGGGGGCTACATTTTTTAGATATTGGTGCCATGACTCTGATAGAGGAAGTTTAATTTTTTGCATACAGTAGGGAAGCTGCCACAGAAGAGAACCAGGACAGCATGGATTCACAGTTTGGAGCCTAGGAGGGTTGGCCTGACCCTGATTTGGTGTCAGTGAGAATAGAGACCCCCAATGGGTGTTGTAGCCAGGAGACTCCTACTACTCAGAGTGAAGGTATGGGGTGGGGGAGCGGAATCTTGGGAAGGAACACGATAATGCCATACCTCCCTGCAGAGCATGAAATCCTTGGGGTTCCTGTGTTCAGTGGTGGGGCTGATTGCAGGGTAGACGTAGAGGACTGGATAAAAGATATACAGTACCTGCTAGCAGCCATTGGCAAATCGTGAGCCTTTGAAGTTCCCCACCCTCATCAGATACCTGGGGGGGAGGGGCATAAATTAGTCTTTAACCTGCCGTCCCAGGAGCCAGCACGAGCTATTGTAGAGCTTAGTGCAGAGTACAGTGAATGCCATTTATCACTGGACCCAATGGCAGATTTTTATGAGAGACACCAACGCCCTAGGGAGACAGCCTCATCCTATGCCATCGAGTTAGAGGCCCTACTGCGGGTAGCAGAGGAGAAGCTCCGAGAGGGCCATCCTTTCCCTGATCAGGACTATAAGTTGACACAGCAGTTCATGTGAGGCATCCGGGAGCGAGAAGTGTGGGAGAGGCTGGCACCTATGCAGCCTCGCTACATGACATTCCGACAGCTGCAAGGAGAACTTCGTCAGCTGGCCCGGAAGAGGAACGTAGAGGGTAGAATGGATATGCCAGCCCAGAGAATAAACAGCATGGAGCCTGCCCTGTCAGAGGACTCTGTGCAGGCTGCTCCCAAGGTGCCTCCACTCAGCAGAACCCCAGATCATGTGATGCTGGTGGCAGTGAAGGGCCTAACTGGGCTAATCCAAGAACTGACGGTCCTCCAGAGACAGAGCCATGAGAGAATGGGACAACTGGAGGCACAAATGCTGCAGCAGGGTGCAGTAGAGAGGATGACATCCCAACATTCTAGATGGAGAAGTGAGCAAGGTAACCATGATGTTAGTGTCTGTGGCACCAGAGGCCATTTCATATGCCACCATTGTGGACAAGAAGGCCACATAGCCCGGGGTTACAGTCTACCCCCTCAGCCCCACCCCGTGGGGCCAGGGCAAGTCGAGGCTCCCTCTTCTTTAAACTGCTAAAGCCTGACACCAACGGGCAGGTGAAGGCCTTAGAGCTGGTGAGAAGTCCTCCAGTAGCATGAGTGTGCACAACTTTCCAGCGTACTCTACCAGCTGCAACCTGGCATACTGGCCTGGTGGGGCCCTTGAACGATGAAATTGTGGAAGTGAATGGTATCCTGTGCAAGGCTCTAATTGATTCACGGTCTCAGATCACAACCATCGCAGAGGATTTCTTGAGAAACCACCGAGCCCTGGGCAAGTTGCATCCCATGCCTGTAGATATCCTAATAGAGGGAGCTGGTGGCCAAGGAGTCTCCCATCAAGGAACAATCAAGTTAGAATTATCTTTTCTTGGCTGAATCTACATGGGAGTCCCTACCCTTGTGGTGCCTGGGAGGAAGTACCACCAGGGAGTCCCCATGTTGTTAGGGACGTAAGAACATAAGACCATAAGAATGGCCGTACTGGTCAGACCAAAGGTCCATCCAGCCTAATATCCTGTCTACCAACAATGGCCAATGTCAGGTGCCCCAGAGGGAGTGAACCTAACAGTGATCTCTCTCCTGTCGTCCATCACTACCCTCTGACAAACAGAAGCTAGGGACACCATTCCTTACCCATCCTGGCTAATAGCCATTAATGGACTTAACCTCCATGAATTTATCCAGTTCTCTTTTAAACCCTGTTATAGTCCTAGCCTTCACAACCTCCTCAGGCAAGGAGTTCCACAAGTTAACTGTGCGCGGTGTGAAGAAGAACTTCCTTTTATTTGTTTTAAACCTGCTGCCCATTAATTTCATTTGGTGGCCCCTAGTTCTTATATTATCACTGCTCTACAACCAAAATGCTTCTGAAATAAATGTAGTCAAACTTTACTAATTCTGGGTCACTGAGAACTAAAATGATGCTTAAAATTGTTGATTGGCTCTAGTTTTCACGATATGCTATTGGGTCAGTATATACGACCCTTGACTTGGGAATGGCGGAGGATAAGTGAGTTATAAAGGGAAGGGATCTCAATTTAAACCAGAAATGACTAAAATACATCTTTGACTGGATCTATGAATAAATCTATGACTGGGTTTGGACAGTACTTGCTTTTTAGGCAAAACAATGAATGATGCAATCTGAAACTGGTATTGCATCATACAGGATATGAATTGCATCATGTTATTCCTAGAAGTCATGGATGATGCAATCATAACGAAGCTTACCTCACCCTGCTGAACAAATTGCCCTATATCAGCTCCAGAAATCATACAGTGTCGTGCTCTCTTATTTGTCAGTGTTTGATTTTGCAAAGGGACACATTTCTGTTTAGCCAAAGTGAGCAGAGATGCCTCGTACTTGTGTGAACAGTGCAGATAACTTCTGCTATGTTTGTGGTGAAGTGACTTTTGTGGAGAAAGAAGTGGTTCGGGACTATTTAGAAAAACTGGACATGCACAAGTCCATGGGGCCGGATGCGCTGCATCCAAGGGTGCTAAAGGAGTTGGCGGGTGAGATTGCAGAGCCATTAGCCATTATTTTTGAAAACTCATGGCGATCGGGGGAGGTCCCAGATGACTGGAAAAAGGCTAATGTAGTGCCCATCTTTAAAAAAGAGAAAAAGGAGGATCCGGGGAACTACAGGCCAGTCAGCCTCACCTCAGTCCCTGGAAAAATCATGGAGCAGGTCCTCAAGGAATCAATTATGAAACATTTAGAGGAGAGGAAAGTGATCAGGAACAGTCAGCATGGATTCACGAAGGGGAAGTCGTGCCTGACTAACCTAATTGCCTTCTATGATGAGATAACTGGCTCTGTGGATGAGGGGAAAGCAGTGGATGTGTTATTCCTTGACTTTAGCAAAGCTTTTGATACGGTCTCCCACAGTATTCTTGCCGCCAAGTTAAAGAAGTATGGGCTGGATGAATGGACTGTAAGGTGGATAGAAAGCTGGCTAGATCGTCGGGCTCAACGGGTAGTGATGAATGGCTCCATGTCTAGTTGGCAGCCAGTTTCAAGCGGAGTGCCCCAAGGGTCGGTCCTGGGGCCGGTTTTGTTTAATATCTTTATTAATGATCTGGAGGATGGTGTGGACTGCACTCTCAGCAAGTTTGCAGATGACACTAAACTAGGAGGCGTGGTAGATACACTAGAGGGTAGGGATCGGATACAGAGGGACCTAGACAAATTAGAGGATTGGGCCAAAAAAACCCTGATGAGGTTCAACAAGGACAAGTGCAGAGTCCTGCACTTAGGACAGAAGAATCCCATGCACTGCTACAGACTAGGGACCGAATGGCTAGGTAGCAGTTCCGCAGAAAAGGACCTAGGGGTCACAGTGGACGAGAAGCTGGATATGAGTCAGTGTACTCTTGTTGCCAAGAAGGCTAACGGCATTTTGGGCTGTATAAGTAGAGGCATTGCTAGCAGATCGAGGAACGTGATCGTTCCCCTTTATTCGACATTGGTGAGGCCTCATCTGGAATACTGTGTCCAGTTTTGGGCCCCACACTACAAGAAGGATGTGGAAAAATTGGAAAGAGTCCAGCGGAGGGCAACAAAAATGATTAGGGGTCTGGAGCACATGACTTATGAGGAGAGGCTGAGGGAACTGGGATTGTTTAGTCTCCAGAAGAGAAGAATGAGGGGGGATTTGATAGCAGCCTTCAACTACCTGAAGGGGGGTTCCAAAGAGGATGGAGCTCGGCTGTTCTCAGTGGTGGCAGATGACAGAACAAGGAGCAATGGTCTCAAGTTGCAGTGGGGGAGGTCCAGGTTGGATATCAGGAAAAACTATTTCACTAGGAGGGTGGTGAAACACTGGAATGCGTTACCTAGGGAGGTGGTGGAGTCTCCTTCCTTGGAGGTTTTTAAGGCCCGGCTTGACAAAGCCCTGGCTGGGATGATTTAGCTGGGAATTGGTCCTGCTTTGAGCAGGGGGTTGGACTAGATGACCTCTTGAGGTCCCTTCCAACTCTGATATTCTATGATTCTATGATTCTATGATCACAAAAGTGCAGTATAACCCCTATGGTTAAGAAAGCCTATCACCTTTATTTTGGCTGCAAAACTGGAGATCAGGACAAGAGCTGGGCCCCACACATATGCTGCAACACTTGTGCAACAAATCTTCGCCAGTGGTTGTACAGGAAAAGGAAATCTATGCCTTTTGCAGTGCCAATGATTTGGAGAGAGCCAACAGATCATACCAGCAATTGTTACTTCTGCATGATGCCTCCAGTTGGGAAAGGTGTGTCAAAGAAGAAAAAGTGGACTGTGCATTATCCAAACATTCCATCAGCTATACGCCCAGTACCCCACGGAGAAGGACTGCCGGTTCCTGATGCACCAGAATCATTCTCACTTGAGTCAGATGAGGAAGAGGAAGAGGATGAAACTTCTGGTCCTGAACCATCAATGTCACAGGACCCACAGATCATCCTCCTCTGAATCACACCTCATAACACAAGGTGAACTGAATGACCTTGTCAGGGATTTGGAACTACCCAAGAGTAAGGCAGAGCTGTTGGGCTCCAGACTACAGCAGTGGAATCTCCTGGCGGGTGATGTTAGGGTTTCCATGTTCCGTGACCGTCAAAAGGATCTTGTCCCATTCTTCTTCATGGAAGGTGATCTTGTAGCCTGCAACAACATCGATGGTGTGATGGCAGCCCTCAACATCGTTCACGATCCAGATGAGTGGAGACTGTTCATTGATTCATCGAAGACGAGTCTTAAAGCTGTTTTACTGCATAATGGCAATGTTTTGCCATCAATTCCAGTTGGTCATGCAGTCCATATGAAGGAAACCTATGACAACATGAAACAACTTTTGAGGTGCATAAACTATGACCAACATCAGTGGCAGCTTTGTGGCGATTTGAAGGTTGTTGCTCTCTTGCTTGGTCTGCAGACTGGTTACACAAAGTACTGCTGTTTTCTCTGCGAATGGGATTGTCGTGCAAGAGATTCCCACTACATCAAGAAAGATTGGCCACTCCGACAGTCATTGGAGCCTGGGAGGAAAAGTGTTCAGCATCCACCACTTGTTGAATCAAGGAAGATTTTGTTACCACCCTTACACATCAAGCTGGGTCCGATGAAGAACTTTGTCAAGGCCATTGACAAAACACAAGCAGCTTTCAAGTACCTCCGTGGAAAATTTCCAAGGTTAAGTGAAGCTAAGATAAAGGAAGGTGTCTTTGTTGGTCCTCAGATTCGTGAACTTCTTCGAGATGATGCATTTGACGGAAAAGATGGCATGGAAAGCCTTCCAGTTAGTGGCAATAAATTGTCTTGAAAACAACAAGGCAGACAACTACAGGTTGTTGGTGGAAAACCTCCTCAAGGCATACAAAAGCCTTGGTTGCAACATGTCACTAAAGATACATTTTTTGCACTCTCATCTAGATTTTTTTCCACTGAACTGCGGAGAAGTGAGCGACGAGCACGGTGAGCGATTTCACCAGGACATTGCAACAATGGAGAAATGCTATCAGGGCAAATGGAGCCCATCAATGCTTGCAGACTATTGCTGGACAGTGACAAGAGATGCTCCATTTAATGAATACAAGAGACAAGCCAAGAAGCGCCGAGTAGACACTGAATAGGACTAAACTATGTACATAATAGTTTTTTGCCTTTTGTTTCATAATAAATTTTATTTATATAACCCTTTTGCTGATTTTTAAAGTGTTACATAAACAGGACAGGTGAAATATTATCATGTAAAGCAACCATAAACACATGAAAAGACCTAGGTTTACAATTTATGATTAAAACTCTACTATCTACACAATATACATAGACATAAAATGTAAAAACTTAAGTATCTTAGAAACAGTAGCCAATCAGTTGTTTTAATTGTCATATTTGAATTCAGCACATCAAAATACATAATAAATAGCACATTTTATCTCTGAAGCAGACGACTTCTCAAAAATTGTAGACCAATGTTATGGGAACAAGTAAATAACTTTTCCTTATTCACTTTCTCCACATCACTCATGATTGTATATACCTCTATCATATCCCCCCTTAGTCTCCTCTTTTCCAAGGTGAAAAGTCCTAGCCTCTTTAATCTCTCCTCATATGGGACCCGTTCCAAACCCCTAATCATTTTAGTTGCCCTTCTCTGAACCTTTACTAATGCCAGTATATCTTTCCTGAGATGAGGAGACCACATCTGTACACAGTATTCAAGATGTGGGTGTACCATGAATTTATATAAATGCAATAAGATATTCTCCATCTTATTCTCTATCCCCTTTTTAATGATTCCTAACATCCTGTTTGCTTTTTTGACTGCCGCTGCACACTGCGTGGACATCTTCAGAGAACTATCCACGATGACTCCAAGAACTTTTTCCTGATTAGTTGTAGCTAAATTAGCCCCCATCATATTGTATGTATAGTTGGGGTTATTTTTCCCAATGTGCATTACTTTACATTTATCCACATTAAATTTCAGTTGCCATTTTGTCCTGTGGCACCTTTAAGACTAACAGATGTATTGGAGTATAAACTTTCGTGGGTGAATACCCACTTTGTCAGATGCATGTAAATGGGTATTCACATCTGTTAGTCTTAAAGGTGCCACAGGACTCTCTGTTGCTTTTTACAGATCCAGACTAACACAGCTACCCCTCTGATACTTGACATTTGCCATTTTGTTGCCCAATCATTTAGTTTTGTGAGATCTTTTTGAAGTTCTTCACAGTCTGCTTTGGTCTTAACTATCTTGATCAGTTTAGTATCATCTGCAAACTTTGCCACCTCACTTTTTACCCCTTTCTCCAGATCATTTATGAATAAATTGAATAGGATTGGTCCTAGGACTGATCCTTGGGGAACACCACTAGCTACCCCTCTCCATTCTGAAAATTTACCATTTATTCCTACCCTTTGTTCCCTGTCTTTTAACCAGTTCTCAATCCATTAAAGGATCTTCCCTCTTATCCCATGACAACTTAATTTACGTAAGGGCCTTTGGTGAGGGACCTTGTCAAAGGCTTTCTGGAAATCTAAGTACACTATATCCACTGGATCCCCCTTGTCCACGTTTGTTGACTCCTTCAAAGAACTCTAATAGATTAGTAAGACATGATTTCTCTTTACAGAAACCATGTTGACTTTTGCCCAACAATTTATGTTCTTCTATGTGTCTGACAATTTTATTCTTTACAATTGTTTCAACTAATGTAATCTGTAATCTGTTCCAATTGGCAAGATTTAGCTAACCAATACCCAGCCTACCTGAAAGGGAAATCACCAGTCTCATATGCAGCCTACAAGCAAGTGGTCTCTGGCCAAGAGAGGCCATCCTTGATATACACTGGCAAGCGGCCCATCTTGTTAAGAGCTGGAGAATGAAAAAGTATACCTGTGAAGGCCCCCTGTGATACAGGATGGGGACCATACACTATTCTGGTAGAACCTGATATTAAGACTCACTGCCAGAAGACCTGAGGGTGGAGGAAGGCATAACAGATATTGAACACTGGAAGGTTTATATTTATCTGCAGAATGTAGGACAAACAACAGCTGTAAGAAAGAGGAACCAGCATTTAGCTACAGCTTCAGTAGTCTATAGCATGGCTAGTGTGAGCAGCAACTTAAAATATTCTCCAGGACAAGCACTGAGGGAAGTGGCACAGGCCGAAGCAGCTGTGCAAGAAGTGGACCTGAGTCAGGTAGCTGTGCAGGACCCAGCTCAACTGAAGATACTGGAAGAATTGCTGAGGCAGAATGCAGGCATATTCTCTAAAAATGATCTCTACTTGGGCTGCACTTCCACAGTCAAGCATGAGATACCCCTGATTGATACTATTTCTGTGAGACAACCCTATAGGAGAATACCTCCGGCACGATACCAGGAGGTCCATAAACACTTGCGGGGGATGGCAGAGACGGGAACAATCAGACTGAGTCAAAGCCCTTAGAATCATAAAATCATACAAAATTAGGGTTGGAAGAGACCTCAGGAGATCATCTAGTCCAACCCCCTGCTCAAACCAGGACCAACACCAACTAAATCATCCCAGACAGGGCTTTGTCAAGCCGGGCCTTAAAAACCTCTAAGGATGGAGATTCCACCACCTCCTGAGGTAACCCATTCCAGTGCTTCACCATCCTCCTAGAGAAATAGTTTTTCCTAATATCCAACCTAGTCCTCCCCCACTGCAACTTGAGACCATTGCTCTTTGTTCTGACATCTTCCACTACTGAGAACAGCCTAGCTCCATCTTCTTTGGAACCCCCCTCCAGGTAGTTGAAGGTATGTTTCACCAATGGTAGTGGTAAGGAAGAAAGATGGTTCTATGTGAGTGTGTATTGAACCACTCAAGATGCATTTCCTCTGCCCCGTATCGAAGAAGCCCTGGATGCCCTAGGAGGAGCCAAATATTACTCCACACTGGATCTTACCTCAGGGTATTGGCAGGTGGAAATGGCAGAGGAGGATAAATGCTATGGGACTGTTTGAATGTAATTGGATGCCTTTCGGTCTACAGAATGCCCCGGCTACCTTCCAGAGGCTGATGATGCATGTCTTGGGAGATTTAAAATTCTCAGCAGTACTGATTTACCTTGATAATGTCATAGTGTTCTCCCATACTTTTGAGGAGCATCTACAGACCCTGGAGATGGTTTTTGATAGACTCTGTCAACACGGTCTCAAGCTGAAGCCCAGGAAGTGTCACTTGCTACAAGAAGAGGTAGGATACCTTGGGCACATAGTGTCTGCCCAAGGCATTGCAACAGATCCAAATAAAATACAGCAGGTGAGGGATTGGAAGACCCCTTCTAACAGGAAGGAAGTGTTACAATTTCTTGGATTCACTGGCTATTACAGTACATACATCAAAGGCTACTCCAAACTAGCAGCCCCAATATTCAGATTAACTGCAGGTGAAGCCCAGACCAGAAGGAGAAATCAGAGGGGTCCCACTAAGATACCCAGTTTTGTTTGGACAGATGACGGTGACCAGGCTTTCACAGAGCTGAAGACAAAGCTGACTACTGCATGAATACTGGGATATGCTGATTACCGTTTGCCATTCATACTCCAGATAGACACATCCACAGAGGGGCTAGGAGCTGTACTGGCTCAAATTCAGTCAGGGAAGGAGAGGGTCATAGCTTATGCCAGCAGGGGCTTAACTCCCTCTGCAAAAAAATATCCTGCCCATAAACTGGAGTTCTTGGCATTAAAATGGGCAGCTGCAGATCAATTTAGAGACTATCAACTAGGACACCAATTTACAGTGCTGACTGACAACAATTCACTGAACTATGTTACTGCTAAATTGGACCCAACCAGTCAAAGGTGGATGGCAAAGCCGGCAGAGTTCAACTTCGACATAAAGTACCAGCCTGGGAAAAGAAATGCAAATGCTGATAGCCTGTCTTGGTTACCCCGAGAGGAGGTGGCAACAGTTTTGAATGCTGGATGCAATGTGTCCTCCATAGCAACCCAGGATGAATGCCAAAGGAATGCAATGGAGAGAGCTGAGCCACTCTACAGGCCAGGCATAGAATTAATCCCAGGCATGCCTAAGGAAGAATTGAAAAGGTTACAGGAAAAGGATACAGTAATCTCCCAAGTAAGGACCTATCTGCCCAGGCAATGGGCACCCAGTGCCCGGGAGAGGCAGAAGGAAGAAACACCAGTATGGACATTACTGAATCAATGGAAGCAATTGCAGCTGGTAGAGGGGATCCTTTACAGGAGGACAACAATCCTGGGAGAGGGACAGATCCAACAGGTGGTCCTGCCAGAGAAACTCCAGAGACACGGACATGGAACACATGGGCATTGATGGATCTCATCCACACTCGCTGCTATTGGCCAGGTCACCATGCAGGGGTGATACCTCTCTTGTGAAAGGTGCTGCCCAAGGAAAATATATAAGGCTGATCAGCCCTCACAATCGGGCTGCCCATTTTAGTGGCAGAAGTGCACACATTTTCCTTTTCAGGTCGACTAGATCAGGACTAGTAACATCAATATCACATTAAGATCTCCTCCTCAAGGGACACCTTAGAATCTTAAGGGACATCTTAGAATCTAATGCCAGTCAAAGGTGGATGGTAGATGACCTTGAGCGGATCACTGCAGACTACGTAGCTCTGGGAAGAAGGATAAAGGAGTTTGAGGCGCAAGTGGTGTTCTCGTTCATCCTCCCTGTGCAGGAAAAGGGCCTGGGTAGAGACCGTCGAATTGTGGAAGTCAATGGATGGCTACACAGGTGGTGTCGGAGAGAAGGCTTTGGATTCTTTGACCATGGGATGATGTTCCAAGAAGGAGGCATGCTAGGCAGAGACGGGCTCCACCTAACGAAGAGAGGGAAGAGATCTTCGCAAGCAGGCTGGCTAACCTAGTGAGCAGGGCTTTAAACTAGGTTCACCGGGGGAAGGAGACCAAAGCCCTGAGGTAAGTGGGGAAATGGGAGTACCGTCATGGATGGTTATAAACTGTTCAGGAAGGACAGGCAGGACAGAAAAGTTGGGGAAGTTGCATTGTATGTAAGAGACCAATATGACTGCTCAGAGCTCTTGATACGGTCTCCCACAGTATTCTTGACAGCAAGTTAAAGAAGTATGGGCTGGATGAATGGACTATAAAATGGATAGAAAGCTGGCTAGATCATCGGGCTCAATGGGTAGTGATCAATGGCTCCATGTCTAGTTGGCAGCTGGTATCAAGCAGAGTGCCCCAAGGGTCGGTCCTGGGGCTGGTTTTGTTCAATATCTTTATTAATGATCTGGAGGATGGTGTGGACTGCACTCTCAGCAAGTTTGCAGATGACACTAAACTGGGAGGCGTGGTAGATATGCTGGAGGATAGGGATCGGATACAGAGGGACCTAGACAAATTAGAGGATTGGGCCAAAAAAAACCTGATGAGGTTCAACAAGGACAAGTGCAGAGTCCTGCACTTAGGACGGAAGAATCCCATGCACTGCTATAGACTAGGGACCGAATGGCTAGGCAGCAGTTCTGCAGAAAAGGACCTAGGGGTCACAGTGGATGAGAAGCTGGATATGAGTCAACAGTGTGCCCTTGTTACCAAGAAGGCTAATGGCATTTTGGGCTGTATAAGTAGGGGCATTGCTAGCAGATCGAGGGATGTGATCATTCCCCTCAATTCAACATTGGTGAGGCCTCATCTGGAGTACTGTGTCCAGATTTGGGCCCCACGCTACAAGAAGGATGTGGAAAAATTGCAAAGAGTCCAGCGGAGGGCAACAAAAATGATTAGGGGGCTGGAGCACATGATTTATGAGGAGAGGCTGAGGGAACTGGGATTATTTAATCAGGAGAAGAGAAGAGTGAGGGGGGATTTGATAGCTGCTTTCAACTACCTGAAAGGGGGTTCCAAAGAGGATGGATTTAGACTGTTCTCAGTGGTAGCAGATGACAGAAAAAAGAGTAATGGTCTCAAGTTGCAGTGGGGGAGGTTTAGCTTGGATATTAGGAAAAACTTTTTCACTAGGAGGGTGGTGAAGGATTGGAATGGGTTACCTAGGGAGGTGGTGCAATGTCCTTCCTTAGAGATTTTTAAGGTCAGGCTTGACAAAGCCCTAGCTGGGATGATTTAGTTGGGAATTGGTCCTGCTTTGAGCAGGGGGTTGGACTAGATGACCTCCTGAGGTCCCTCCCAACCCTGATATTCTATGATTCTAATCCTCTCCTGCGGCTTTACATTAGCCAAGGGATTGTAGGTCCTAAGCAACCGACACCTCCCCCATAAACTGATGACGGCACTTGAACTGTGAAGATGGTTGCTATAATTGGACTCTTATTCGATTACTTACCTTGCTGTCTATGATTTGGCCTAAGGGTCTGTAAGGGGCCAGCTTCATGCCACCTATTGTAATCGCTGTATTTGAATTGTTTTTCTCTCACCCCATTTTCCCTTATTCTGTATATCAATCCCCACAATACACTTGTTCCTGTTTTCATCAAGATACTATGACTCATTATTTACAGAACCTACAAGTGACAGATTCTGAGAATGGGAAACGAATAGTAAATTTATAGGGTTTATGTCTGCATCTTCCTTTTAATTTTCTGATCCTATCACTCTGAAGGGGAATTTTCTGATCCTATCACTTACCTCAATCCATACCAGTAGGCCCCTGGAGCTAGTTTGCCTCGATTTTCTCACCCTGGAATCATCCCGGGCGGGGTGGGTGCATCGAGAATGTCCTTGTAGTCACTGACCACTTTACTCACGATGCTCAGGCATATCCTGCTCGTGACCAGTGGGCATCTACTGTAGCCAAGGTGATGTGGAAACAGTTCATCTGCCACTATGGCATCCCTGAAAGGCTATAAAGAGATCAGGTGAGAATTTTTGAAAGTAATCCAGTTTTGGAAACTGTTGGGGACTTCAAAGAGCAGAACCACGCCCTATCACCCTCAAGGGAATGGGACTATTGAGCGGTTCAACCAAACACTCATGAATATGCTGGGAACCCTGCGTCCGGGCCAAAAGGTGAACTGGAAGGACTATATTGAGCCCATGACTCATGTCTATAACTTCACCCGGCATGAGTCCACTGGGTTTTCCCCATTCTTCTTAATGTTTGGCCAGCACCCAAGGCTGAAGGTAGATCTGGCCTTGGGTTTCCCCCACTGGAGAGATGAGAGGGTGGAGGTGGAGAAGTACATCTCCCAGCTAAGGGAATGCCTAGAGAGAGCATATCATCAGGCTACACAGGCATCTGAAGCCGCCAAATATCACCAGGAACAGTACTATGACCACCAAATGCGAGAAGCCCCACTGACTCCTGGAGACAGGGTGCTAGTAGCCAGGGAGAAGAAAAGGAGACAGAAATTGGGAGACAGATGGGAACCAATTCCTTATATCATGATCAGAAAACAAGGGGACTTGCCTGTCTATGCTGTACAGCTGGAATCAGCAGGAGGGGAACGTCATACTCAAATTACACCAATGATCGCCAACCTTTTTCGTCTGGCAGGCACCAGACGACGAGCCACGGAGGACCGTGGCGGCGGAAGAGCATCTGCCGAAATGCCGCCGACAAGCGGCAACATCAATAGGCATCGCCGCCAAAATGCCGCCGACAAGCAGCGTCATCCAGAGGCATCACCGCCAAAATGCCGCTGAAAATCGCTGTCATTTCAGTGGCGACACCTCTGGATGACACTGCTTCTCAGTGGCATTTCAGTGGATGCTCGTCCGCCGGCCAGTACGCGGGCGCACTTAGACGCCCCAACAGGCGCCATGGCGACCGCAGGCACCGCATTGGGGAACCCTGAATTACACCATGCATGTTTCTACCTGTCGATGGAATCAATCACCCAGTAGGCAGGAAGGTACAAATGGAGGGAGTCAAGCTGGGACTCAAGGGAAACTTCCCATTGGAGTCAGGGGCAAAGAAGGAACTTAGTGGGGGCTCTGTAGATAAACCAGATTGCTATAGGCGAAAGAAAACCACTAGGGGGGTGATGTACACAGGGGATACCTAGGACATGGGGGATGAGCAGTGCAAGGAAGGGGAGCCAGGGTTACACTGTACTGAGTCACAAGACCCAGACTCAGACCATTTTGACTCAGACCCTTAGTAATCTGACCTGGAAGAGCCTGACCAGACCATGGGAACCACAGGAGGAGACCAACCAAACTGAGGAGAGTGTGAATGAACTTAATTAGATTGGAGAAGGGCAGACAGAGTGGGACCATATTGGAGAGTTGCCCAGAGATAGTTCACCAGCTCCTCAGCGCTCAACAAGACAGCGAAGGGCACCTGTCCAGCTCAATTTGGAACAGTAGGCTGCCTGATGAAAGAGGAGCAAAGACCAGAGGTTTGGCCAGTGCTGCTGTGGGGCGACGTGCAGCAGGAAGCACTTGGAAACATTGAAAAAGGGGGTGGCATGCGATAATCAAGCTGAGAGGCTTTTGACTAAGGAAGAGACAAGGTCGCCCTTTCAATAAGTGGGGGAAGGGTGTAGTCCAAAGTCCAATGTGCTTCAACAGCAGCCCTGGGAACTACAAGTTGTGGACTACAAACTGCGGCATGTTGGGAGAACTTCCTGATTCCTGCCAGGATGTACCCTCTGTCCCCCCTTCCCCCCCCTCCCCCCCCCCCCGCAGCAGGAGGTCTCAGTACTGACTGAGCTGCCAGCACGTAACAGGCAAACCAAGAGGAGGCTGCTGGACTGTAATCCTGTTCTATGTTCTTTACAGAATAAAGCCTTGTTCCTGGAGGTTTTTCTGAGTGGGTCTTGTCTGATGTGAACTGTTATGTATTTGGTTATCATGGTAAAAGAACCTTGTTGTTGCTATGGCAACTGAGTTAGATTATTAGGGGATAGCCCAGCCAGTTTTGGCCGGTTTGGTTAGTTCAGTATGTGGCAATAAATGGCTGGTTTCAATGTTTACAGCTCTGTGTCTCAAGTGATTTCTTCCTAAAACTGCTGCCCCCAAAGATACAACAAAGTGGCGACAAGGGTGGGATTCCTGCGCTGCCCCAGAAACAGAAGGAAGTAGAAGTCAAGGTACAAAAAAAACCCCAAAACAAAACCCTTTTGCTATTGGAAGGGGGTGAGAATTGGCTTGTTTGCACTGACTGTGCTAGCTTGTTTGCACTGACTGTGCAACCTGAAACTAAAACCATGGCTGCACTTACGGGGCCACTGGAACCTTTTGAGGATACTATAGTGCAATGGCACATATATACTGAGCGTTTTGAGCTTTTTGTTATTGCAAATTACATTACAGAAGAGAAGAAGGTGCCAATATTCTTAAGTGTTGTAGGGGCTAAGACCTACTCCCTGTTAAGCCTGAGCTAAATCGTACAGTGACATTGTGGAAATCCTGGGGTCCCATTTTTCTCAAAAACCACTGGTGATTGCTGAAAGATATAGGTTGCACAAAAGAGACCAAAAAGAAGAAGATGAAACAGTTGTACAATTTGTAGCAACTTTAAAAAGGCTTGTGGAACACTGTGAATTTAAGGAGCTATTAAATGACGCCCTATGTGACAGGTTAGTGGGTGGCCTGCACAGTGAAGCTATATGGAAGCGCCTATTGACAGAGGCTCGGCTTACCTTACAGAAGGCTATTGATATTGCAGTCTCCAAGGAACTGGTTACAAAGGAGGCGCAATACATTGGTGCCTCCCCTAGGGTGCATAAGGTGTCACAAGAACCTACCCACAAAACTGTGGGGAGTCAGGAATGTTACCGCTGTGGTAAGCCAGATCACCATGCATCAGAATGCTGATGTAAGGACCCGGTCTGTCGACACTGTGGCAAAAAGGGAAATATTGAGTGTGCCTCTAAACAAAAGGAAAAGAGGCCTGTGGTCTGGCTGACCAAAAAGGGAAACCTGCATACCCTAGAGCAGACCCAGGATGACCAAGGAGACACCTCATTGCAAGAAGAAGTGCCACTCCACGTTTTGTCTTTGGCAGTGGGCTCACATGAATACTGGGTAACCCCGTTGTTGGACGGCAAACCTATACACATGGAACTGGACACCGGTGCAGCCGTCTCGCTGGTCTCCGAGAAAAGCTACAGCATCTTCCGCTTAAGGCAACAAAAACTGTTCTGAAGATGTATACGGGAGAAGCTGTGCCCATGTTGGGCATTATCGATGTTAAGGTGGAGATCAATCGACAGGCTGCTAAATTGCCACTGTTTGTGATGAGAGGTAATTACCCAGCCTTAATGGGTAGGTCTTGGCTTAGGAAGATTCAGCTGAACTGGGCAGAAGTGCACTGAATGACTAGAGAAGAAACCAGTCTGACCGCTATACTAAGGAAACATGCTGCTGTTTTTGAGCGGATCTGGGAAGTATGAAGGGAATCACTGTGACATTGAACATTAAACCTAAGAGTCAACCAAAATATCTGAAGGCCAGAACTGTGCCATATGCCATCAGGCCGAAAGTTGAAGCAGACCTGGAGTGCCTGGTCATAAATGGAGTCCTAATACCAGTTACCCATAGCCCATGGGCAACTCCTATCATTCCAATAGTGAAGAAAGATGGCTCCCTCTAGATTTGCAGTGATTTTAAAGTCACTGTCAACCCAGGGTTCTGTGCAGAGCAATACCAGCTTCCCCGCATCGATGACCTCTTTGCAGGCCTGGCCGGGGGAGAAAAGTTTAGTAAGACTGATCTGAGTCAAGTGTATTTACAGATGCACATCGATGAAAAGTCCCAAGAGCTGTTGACTATTGTGACGCATAAAGGGCTTTATCGATGCTGTCGCCTACCCTTCAGAACAACGTCTGCTCTTGCCCTGTCCCAGAGGGCTATGGACCAGATCTTGTGTGGCTTGCCAGGAGTCCAGTGCTATCTGGACGACATCCAGGTTACTGAAAGGAATGAGGAGGATCACCTAAGAATTTAGAGGCTACCCTACAAAGACTGGAAGAGTATGGCCTACGAGTCTGCAAACACAAGTGTGAATTCTTCCAGCCCTCTGTTGAATATTTGGGACACATCGTTGATGCTACGGGTCTTCGTAAGGCCCCTGCAAAAGTTAAGGCTATTGTGGAGGCTCCTCCTCCTCGAAATGTTAGCCAGTTTCACTCGTTTCTAGGACTATTGAACTATTATGGAAAGTTCATCTCACAGTTAGCCACGCTGCTAAAACCACTTCACGAACTCCTTGGGCAGAACAAGGCCTGAAAGTGAACTGAAGCCTGTGAGGGTGCATTTAACAAAGCTAAGGGTGCACTGCTAAATTCTGAAGTTCTGACACACTTTGATCCATCCTTACCCCTACAGTTGACCTGTGATGCCTCCCCTTATGGAGTGGGAGTGGTCGTGTCACACATTATGCCTTTGGAAGAAGAGACATCTATTGCTTTTGCTTCACGCACTCTAAGCAGAGCAGAAACTAACTATGCCCAAATCGAACGTGAGGCATTGGGAATCGTTTTCAGAATTCGGAAGTTTCATCAGTACCTGTTCGGGTGGAAGTTTACTCTTCTCACAGACCATTGACCTCTGACTTCAATTTTTGGACCCCACACAGGCATTCCCCCATTAGCTGCTAGTCGTATGCAACGTTGAGCATTGTTGCTTTCAGTGCACACATATGAAATCAAATATCAGAAATCCACTCTGCATGGCAATGCGGATGGCCTCTCAAGGTTGCCTTTGCCAGTCAAACATCAAGATATTGCCCAGAAGGAAATCTTTTACTTTGAACAGGTAGAGAATACACCCATCACCTCTACTCAGGTAAAGAAGGCAACTTGCGTTGACCCAATATTGTCCCAAGTTATGGACCTGGTGATGCATGGAACATCTCAATGAACCTCTCCGGTCTCAGCCTACCTTGTTACCTACATGTCCAGGAGGACGGCATTATTGATCCAATCTGGTTGTTTGTTGTGGGGGAGACGTGTCATTATCCCACCACCACTGAGATCATAGATGTTAGAACAGCTACATTCGGTCAGTGTGGAATAGTGCACATGAAGGAAATTGCATGAAGCTATTTTTGGTGGCCTGGATTGGACAGTGCTATTGAAGAGAACACAAGAGCTTGTATGTCATGTCAGGGTGTGAGGAATGCACCCCAGTGGGCACGCCTACACCCATGGGACTGGCCTGAAAACCCATGGTAACGTATTCACATTGACTTTGCTGGCCCCCTTGAAGGAAGCATGTTCTTGCTGGTGATAGATGCCCATTCTAAATGGCCTGAGTCTCCATAATGCAGTCCACTACTGCAGAGAGTACTATCCAAAAACTACGGGGACTCTTTAGTCGTTTCGGTCTGCCAGAACAACTTGTGAATGACAACAGACCGCAGTTCGTCTCTCAAGAGTTTCAAAATTTTATGAAGGCAAATGGGACACACCACATCACTTCAGCACCATACAATCCATCCACCAACGGATTAGCTGACAGATTTGTGCAGACAATTAAACAAACTTTGAAATCGGCAAGGGGACAATTATCCATTCCAAAGCACCTGGACACCTTCTTACTATCCTACAGAAACACACCTCATGCTACGACCAAGGCATCCCCAGCCTTTCTAATGATGGGACGACAGCTGCGCACTTGCTTTGATCTGCTGAAACCTTCTGAACCCCGACAAATAGTGCAACGTCAGCAGCAAGATCAAGTCATCAGGCGTACCCAGAGCAAAAGACCGAAACTTTAGCCTGGGACAGCCAGTTTTGGCTCGGAACTATACTTCTGGAGATAAATGGGTCCCTGCCACTGTCATCGCTCAAACAGGACCTGTTTTCTACACAGTCTGGACTGCAGAGGATCTCACCTGGCGGCGACATGTAGATCAGCTGTTGCCAGGTCATACCAGTCCTCAGGACACATCTTCAGTTGAGTTGCCTGACTTCACCACTTCCGGCGAGACACCGAATCAAGAGTCACTTGTTCCTAACTGTCCCCCTCCATTACTGCCAGCAATGGAGATACACCCCTGCCCGGAACGAGCTGATACCACATCCTCACTCATTTGTGCTATGAACCCTGAGCCCATTGTCAGGCCTGCACCCAAGACACTTTTGGATGAAACAACACCAAAAGTCCGCCGTAATCCACCTAGAGATAGAAGGCCTCCTCAGTGTCTGGATCTTTAGCTAGGGCAAACCCACGGTTATGGGGCAGAATAATCCCCAGAGTTTAGCCAGGAACGGAGGCAGTCTACCCTACTCTAGCTTAGTGTTTGTTTTATTTAGGGGATTTTCTTATTAAGTAGGGAGGAATATGTTGTGTATTTGGTTGTTGTGGTAATAGAACCTTATTGTTGCTATGGCAACTGAGTTAGATTATTAGGGGATAGCCCAGCCAGTTTTGGCTGGTTTGGTTAGTTCAGTGTGTGACAATGGCTGCTTTCAAGGTTTACAGCTCTGGGTCTCAAGTGATTTCTTCCTAAAACTGCTGCCCCCAAGGATATAACATGAACACACACTGACACACAACACAGAGCACACAAAGGAGCCTCAGGCCCAGTTTTCCAAAGTTGTGTAAAAAGTCACAAGGCAGGCTTCCCCTATCTTGAACAACCTCATACTGGGCCAGTGAACAGGAGAAGGGGGCTACACTTCCAAAATGCTTGCAACCTCTCCCACCTTGGTGTTATCCACAGATTTTCTAAGCATACGCTACACTCCAGCTGGGAGGAAGAATTTAATCAAAAATGGGAATGATAAGTGGGAATCATTTATGAAGACCTTACGAGTTGCCCAAAGCCACAATTCCATAATTGAGAAAGACGGTTGTACTGGTCAAAAAAACTGACCTGATTTAGAGGTGAGGTAAAGGCAGCTATAAAAAATAATATATAACAAATGGGAAGTTGATAGTAATGTATATAAATCAGAAGTTAGGAAATGTAGAAAATTGATAAGAGAAACAAAAGGATACAAGGGAAAAAAAATCTATGAGAAGGAGTTTTTAAAAATATTTTAGGAACAAAAAGAATCCTGACAATGGTACTGACCCATTACTACTTGGAAATGGTAGACTTATCAATAATAATGCAGAAGTGTTCAATAAATATTTCTGTTCTGTATTTGGGGAAAAGACAGATGATGTGGTCTCATCATATGATGCCAATAACACTCTTTCAATTCCACTATTATCTCTAGAGGATGCTAAATGGAAGCTCCAAAATTAGACATTTTTAAATCAGCAGGATAACTTACATCCAAGAGTTTTAAAAGAATTGTCTGGATGCTGACTTGTGAGTCTTGCCCACATGCTCAGGGTTTAGCTGATCGCCATATTTGGATCGGGCAGGAAATTATAGGCCTATCAGCCTCACATTGATCCCATGCAAAATAATGGAGCAGCTGATCCAGAACTAGATTAATAAAGAATTTAAAGAGGGTAATGTAATTAATGGAAATTAACATGGGTTTATGGAAAATAGATCCTGTCAAACTAACTTCATATTTTTTATGAGATTACAAGTTTAGTTGATAAAAATAATAGTGTTGTTATAACATACTTAGACTAGTAAGGTGTTTCACTTGGTACCACATGAGATTTTGATTAAAAAACAGAATGATATCAAATTAACATGGCACACATTAAATGGACTAAAAAGTGGTTAACTGATTTCAATATGTAATTGTAAATGGGGAATCATCATTAAGCAGTGTGTTTCCAGTGGGGTCCCACAGGGCTTGGTTCCTGGCTCTAAGCTATTTAATATTTTTATCAATGACCTGAAAGAAAGCATAAAATCATCACTAATAAAGTTTGCCGATGACACAAAAATTGGAGGAGTGGTAAATAATGAAGATAGGTAATTGATTCAAAGTAATCTGGACCTCTTGGTAAATGGGGTGCAAGCAAACAATATGAATTTTAATATGGGTAAATGTAAATATATACACCTAGGAACAAAGAATGCAGGCCACACTTACAGAATGGAGGATTGTATCCTCGGAAGCAGTGACTCTGAAAAAAATGTGGTGGTCATGGTGGATAATCAGCTGAACATGAGCTCCCAGTGTGATTCTGTGGCCAAAAGAGCTAACGCAATCCTGGGATGCATAAACAGAAATCTCAAGTAGGATTAAAGAGGTTATTTTACCTTTGTGTTTGGCACTGGTGTGACCACTGCTGGAATCCTCTGTCCAGTTCTGGTGCCCACAATTCAAGAAGGAGGTTGATTGCAGAGGGTTCCAAGAAAAGCCATGAATATGATTAAAGTATTAGAAATCATGCTGTGCAGTGATAGACTAAACAGATTGAGCTCTTTGAGCTTAACAAAGAGAAGGTTAAGAGGTAACTTGATCACAGTCTGTAACTATCTACATGGGGAACAAATATTTAATAATTTGCTCTTCAGGCTATCAGAAAAAGGTCTAACAGGATCCAATGGCTGGATGTTGAAACTAGACAAATTCAGATTGGAAATAAGGTGTAAAAGTTTAATGGTGAGAGTAATTAACCATTGGAACAGTTTACCAAGGTAGTGTGTGGATGGACTGGTGGTGGATTCTCTAGCCCTAACAATTTAAAAATCAAGATTGGATGTTTTTCTAAAAGATCTGCTCTAGAAATTATTTTGGGGAAGTTCTCTGGCCTGTGTTATAAAGGAGGTCAGACGATCACAATGGTCCCTTCTGACTCTGGAATTTATTAATCTATTTATTATCCAAGTCATTAAGGAAAATGTTGAATAGTATCAGACCCAGGACAGATCCCTGTGGGACCCCATTAGATATGTCCTCCCAGTTTGACAGTGGACCATTGATAACTGGATATGTCCTCCCAGTTTGACAGTGGACCAAAGTGTATGGTCTTTCAACCAGGTACACACTCACTTTATACAAATTTCTTCTAGCCCATATCCCTAGATTGCTTCAGATAATGTCACGTGGGACTGTGATCGTATGTACCTAAGAAATCACTAATTTTTAGTTCTGTGATCAGTTCCTTTTAATCTGCCAAGATGAGGTCTAATATATAATTCCTCTGTGTTGGGTACAACACATTTTGAGTTAGGAAATTATCGTCAATAATATTTAGAAATGATGAGGACATTTTAGTACTGGCAGCATGAGCTATCCAGTTATTGAAGCCCCCCATTATAATGCAGTTTTTTCCCCCTACACATCATAGTTAGGTGCTTAAGCCGCCTTGCATCTGTTCCCTAGTTTGATTTGATGGTCTGTAGGAAACATTAACTTGTACCCCATTTTAGCATTATCTGTTAAAAGGAAGGAGCTGTGAATTGCTGGTTCACTAACTTACAAGTGTTCAAGTGAGTCATTTTCATTTACCTCAATAATTTATGTGAATTAATTCCCTCTCCCTGCCAAAGCCACACCTTCGAGGTTCAGTAATTAATTCAGGTCTAATTAAATTGGATATTAGGAAAAACTTTTTCACTAGAAGGGTGGTGAAGCACTAGAATGGGTTACCAAGGGAGGTGGTGGAATCTCCTTCCTTAGAGATTTTTAAGGCCCGGCTTGATAAAACCCTGGCTGTGATGATTTAGTTGGGGATTGGTCCTGCTTTGAGCAGGGGGTTGGACTAGATGACTTCTTGAGGTCCCTTCCAACCCTGATATTCTATGATTCTATGAATGGAAGAGCTTCTCCCACCAACATAAACTACCGCCCCTTGGAGAGGTAGATTAACTATGCTGACTGGAGCGCTCTCTCCCGTTGGTTTAGAGCATCTTCATTAAAGTGCTACAGCAGGGCAGCTGCACCGAAGCAGTGTGTCAAGTGTGTGTTGAGGGAGTGCAGTGCGGAGCTGCAGGGGGCAGCCGCCCGCTGCCCATGGCAGGCAGGGACACTCCGGGGGAGGCGCACGGGGCGGCCCAGCCCTGAACATTGGTTGAGCCAGGCCCCCGGGCCCTGAATTTGTTGGAGCCTGGACACCACGTGCCCATACAACTCACCACCCCGTGGGTAAGATCTGGAATATTCATTAACCTGGGAGGTAATGTGTCCGATCCTTTGGGATTGGTAGAACTTTTTTATATGATGAATAAGATTTTCAGTAATCCTCATCATATTTGACTTGGGTGTCTGGGTGGAGGCCTAAGGGTGGGTTACTTCAAGGAAACTGTGTTGCTGGCTTCTGGGTAGCCAGTGAAGTATTATAGAAGCTATTTTGTGCTTGCTTGGTAAATCTAAGTATTGAAATATCCACCAGCTTTGGGGATTGCCTGCCCCATTCTTTGCAGTTCACCCTAATTGAGTGACCTCAGTTGGCTCCCCTGAGACTCCAGTCACAAGGCCTGTGTACATTCCTTGTAAATAAATAAATTCCTGACTCATATTATCAATTTCTCCTCATAAAGGAATCAACCCCAGCTAACCACTCAGGTCAAAGGAGCAACCGAGCTTTCTGGGCATCCTAGTGATCTGCCACACTGTGATTGGGAGTAGGGTGACCAGATGTCCCGATTTTATAGGGACAGTCCCGATTTTGGGGTCTTTTTCTTATATAGGCTCCTATTACCCCCCCACCCCCGTCCTGATTTTTCACACTTGCTGTCTGGTCACCCTAATTGGGAGATACACTGTCACCTCACTAGGTCTGGTTGTCGTTATGAAACATTGCTATGTCTGAACATGGTTGTCAACAATGGAGTTCGCTGCCATGATGCTCTCCATGGTAAATGTGGACCAGGGCAAAGCACCTTCAGGCTCATCAGTGCCAACCACGCCTAGACCCAGAGAGTTGAGGGGACTCATACCCCAGCCACCAAATATGGCTGGCTACATTGTTTATGGAACAGAGGCTTTGTGAGTGTTCTGTGCTATCTGGTAGGCTGGTGCAGTCCCAGGAGTGCACACATCCTGCTCTTGCAGGCTTTTTACTGGCACAGCTCTTAGCTGAAACCATGACTATATGGGTAGGAGCCTCAGGAGCAGGTCACTCTCTTCCAGGGTCATCTTTTCCTAGCAGATCTTTGGGGTTTCTGATTCTGGGCTTCCTCATTATTCCTCATCCCCCTTGTCTTCCTCTGTCACACTAGCTAGATGCCATCCCATGTCCTTCTCCTCTGACAAGGGCATCCATGGTGATGCTGTGTCACATACAACCCACCAGGCACATCCTCTGACCTTCTTGGTTGATCTCCTGCATAGGAGGCAGGTGAGGGGACTCCTAGATTTGAGTTGAGGCTCTTGGGACGGCCGTACTGAGGAAACAGGACAGCCAGTAAGGGAGTACATCACTTGTTTTAAGGAGAATATACAAGTTACGATTAATTTAGTCCAACAGAACCTTAAAAACAGTCAGGAAAGTCAGAAAGTTTCGTCTGATCAGCCTGATCATTTGATACTGGTGATTTGGTGTTAGTGCCCCGGGACTGGGGCAATGGCCCAACTTCTCTATCGGCATGCGGCTCCATGTCAGAGCTGTCACTCAGCCAGGACTCCACACTTTGGGCATACAGATGCTGTATATACACACTTCCTCCTCAATATCATCCTCCTATGCCCATGTGCTTTAAGCAAAAGTACCATATAGCGTGAGAGTTAGCAATACTGATTACCTGAAGGATGCCCCAGAGCAGCTGCTGTCCACTGGGGAGTCCTGCCAGGCTGTGAACATACTTAAAGGGGAAACACATGTCTCTATCTCACACACACACACACACACACACACACACACACACACACACACACACACACACACACACACACACACACACACACACACAGTGTGTCTCTGTCACACACACATACTGTCTTTCACACTCACCTCCCAATACATACTTGTATTATTGTGGTTGTTGTTACTTCCTGCAATGCACATATATTCTCTGTAATTCTATTCTTTCAAAGTGCTGCTATTTGAGTTTTTTGACTGGTCTATGCATTTCATAATTTTTATTTCTCTCTTACGCTTAAACTCAGTTCTTTGAGTAGTGATTTCTAAAATGCCTAATCTGTCCTGGCTGGAGTAATTATCCCTATGGTAACTTTTTAAAAATATATATTGTGTCTAGGTTTTTTTGTTTCTACTGGTGGCACACATCTGCACATTACCTCGATAATTTGGTAAACATAACAAAATTCATTCTGCACATGGATGGAAAAAATTAGAGGGGACATTGATCCTGACCCAAAAAGGAGTTGGGGGGGGGTCGCAAGGTTATTGTAGGGGAAGGACTGCTACCCTTACTTCTGCACTGCTGCAGGAGGCGGCATTGCCTTCAGAGCTGGGCAGCTGGAGAGCAGCAGCTGCTGGCCGGTAGCCCCAGCTTTGAAGGCAGAGCCGCCGCCAGCAGCAGCACAGACGTAAGGATGGTATGATATGATATTGCCACCCTTACGTCTGCGCTGCTTCTTGCAGAGCTGGGCCCTCAGTCAGCAGCTGCCACTCTTCAGCTGCCCAGTTCTGAAGGCAGCAATGCAGAAGTAAGGGTGGCATGGTATAGTATTGCCACTGTGACGGTCCACGCCCCTACGGTTGTGAGCAGCATGGACTATCCGCCACCATCCATCAAATAGCCCTTCAGTCCAGGGCAGTATGGCCTAGCGGCCAGAGTCTATGACGTCCCCTTTACCTCAAGGAGATGTGGCCTGATGGCAGGAGTCTGTAGCACAGCCCTCGGCTACAGGGCAGTAGGGCCTAGCGGCCAGAGTCCAGGAAGCAACCCTCGGGTGGAGGGTGGCGTGGCCTAGCAGCCAGAGTCCCGGAAGCAACCCTCGGGTGGAGGGTGGCGTGGCCTAGCGGACAGAGTCCATGTCATTGGGGTGTGACTACCCCAGTAGGGGGGCCCCGACCCGGGACCCTAACAGTAACATAGTGCTTTTCCACCAACTCAGCAGGGGGATCCGACCGAAACACGCTGAGTTTCCCGGGGGGTGGGGGGGAGGTACCACTCTGTCACCTTCCCAGGGTCCCTTCCTACCAGGCTCTCCGTTGGGGTCTCCCAGGAGTCGTCGGGTCCTTGGTACTCGGCGGATTCGGTCATCCCCTGGGTCTCCTCCAACCGCCGGGGCGCTGGCGGGCCATGGACGGCATCTCTTCCCGGTGCAGCCAACAGCTGTGGCTGGTCCGCCGCAGGAGCTTCCCCGGCAGGTCCTTCTCCTACAGGCTCCAGCCCAGAATGAGCTGGTCTCCCTCCCTTTATACTCCTAAAGCACTTGGAGCATGCCCAGTCCGCCCAGGGAGGCGGGACTTCCGCTGCCAGTCCCTGGGGCTTAACTCCTTCCGGGTTAAGGCAGGGTAGTCGGACCCCGCCACCCAGTCCCTGGGGCTTAACTCCTTCCGGGCTAAGGCGGGGTAGCCTGGCCCCGCCACACACCCTCCCCGTTAAGAAGGACCGTCCCCAGGGCCAGTCCGTCTCCCCATCCTCCTTTCCCTGTGTAGAAAAGAAATCCGCGTTAGCATGCGCCTTACCCGGACGATGAAAAACGCGGAAGTCATATGGTTGGAGGGACAGGTACCAGCACATGATTCGGGGGTTTGCGTCCTTCATGCTGTGTATCAATCTAAGGGGGGCATGGTCGGTGATCAATTTGAAGGTATTCCCCAGTAAATAATAGAGCAGGGCATCAATGGCCCATTTCGCCGCCAGGGCCTCTTTTTCTATTGTTGCGTAGAGTTGTTCTCAAGGGAGTAGTTTTCGGCTTAGATACAGTACTGGGTGTTCCTCCCCCTCCCATTCCTGGGAGAGGACCGCTCCTAAACCTACCTCTGACGCATCTGTTTGGAGTATGAACTCCTTTGAAAAATCGGGGTGTCGCAGGACCGATTCATGCACGAGTCGATCTTTCAGCGTCCTGAAGGCCTTGTCACACAGGTTGGACCATTGTACCTGTTGTGGCTGGGAGTTTTTTGTCAGGTCCGATATAGGTGCAGCTATGGATGCGAAGTCGGGTACAAAGCAACGATAGTACCCGGCTAGTCCCAAGAACTGGCATACTTGTTTCTTCATCGTGGGCGTAGCTGTGTCCATAAGGGCTTGTACCTTATTGATTTGGGGACGCAACTTCCCTCCCCCTACGATATACCCAAGGTAGGTCACCTCTTCCTGGCCGAGATGGCATTTCGCCGGATTGGCCGTGAGCCCAGCTGCTCGGAGGGCCTGGAGGACTTCCCTGAGGTGTCGAAGGTGATCCTTCCAGCTGCGACTGTAGATCACAATGTAATCTATATACGCCGCGGCGTATTGATTGTGAGGCAGCAAGAGCTTATTCATCAGCCGCTGAAATGTCACTGTGGCGCTGTGTAACCCAAATGGCATGGTTACAAAGTGGAAGAGGCCGAAGGGTGTTGGGAAGGCCGTTTTTTCTCAGGAATTGGGTGTAAGGGGGATTTGCCAGTATCCTTTGGTTAAATCTAGGGTCGACAAATACCTCGCTCCCCCGAGTCGTTCTAGGAGTTCTTCCACCCAGGGCATTGGGTACGCGTCGAACCTAGAAATGGCATTAACCTTCCGGAAATCGATACAGAATCAAGTGGTCCCGTCGGGTTTCGGGACCAGAACAATGGGGCTGCGCCATTCACTCTTCGACTCCGACTCCACCCATTTCAAGCATTGTGTCCAACTCCTGTCGCACTGTGGCGCACATCTTCCGGGGTATGGGTCTATGGTTATCTCTCACCTTCTGGCCCGTCGTCGTCGCAATATGATGGCTCGTCAGGTTGGTTTGTCCTGGGTGGGTTGATAGCACATCGGGGAAGTCCTTTATAAGCTGCGATATTTGCTCTCGCTGTGCCGGGGTAAGGCCGGCCCCGAGTGTCGCTGGCTTATGGTCTAGTGGTTTCCCTGCTAGGGGTCCCAGTTCTGGGTCTGGGGGCGAGAAGGTGATGAACAAGGATTCCCTAACTTTCCAGGCTTTTAAGAGGTTCACATGGTAAGTCCGGGTGTCCCTCCGTTGTCCCGGCAACCGGACTTCATAATCTAGGGGCCCGACCCGTCGGATGACCTCGTATGGTCCCTGCCACTTGGCCAAGAGCTTTGATTCAGCCGAGGGTAACAAGAGTAAACACCCGGTCCCCGGGGTTAAAACTACGTGCCTTAGCCCCTCTATTATACAAACAAACTCTTGGACCTGCCGCAGATTCTCCCATGCAAAAATCCCCAAGGTTTGGAGCCGTTCTCGCAGACGTAGCACATAATGGGTGGTCCCAAGCACGCGAGTCTCCCGAGTCTCCCAGTCTTCTCTTAAGAGGTCCAGGATCCCTCGTGGCTGCCTGCTGTACAGAAGTTCGAAAGGTGAGAACCCAGTCGATGCTTGGGGTACTTCCCTTATGGCAAACAGCGGGGCTGGCAATAGTGTATCCCAATGGCTGGGGTCTTCCTCTACGAAATTCCGCAGCATGGACTTCAGGGTGCCATTAAAACGTTCCACCAGCCCGTCTGTCTGTGGATGGTAAACTGATGTTCGGAGCGTCCGTATATTCAAGAGGTGGCACAATTCTGCTATCAATTTTGAGGATACGTTAGTACCCTGATCCGTCAGGATCTCCGCGGGTATCCCAACCCTAGCGAAGACCTTCACAAGTTCGGCGGCAATCACCGGTGCCGTGGCCGCTCGGAGGGGAACAGCCTCGGGGTACCGGGTTGCGTAGTCCACGATTACTAAAATAAATCAATTCCCTGTCTTGCTTCTTGCTAAGGGTCCCATTAAATCCATTCCGATACGTTCAAAGGGTACGCCGACCACCGGCATGGGTATTAACGGGGCTCGGGGTACACATTTTGGTCTCCACCGTTGGCATTCTGGGCAAGACGCGCAATATTCTCGGACTTCTTGATGAATGCCGGGCCAAAAGAAATGGCGGGCCACCCTCTGAAGGGTCTTTTCCCGCCTCAGGTGTCCAGCCCACGGGTTGGCATGTGCCAAGTGTAGTAGGCCTCATCGCAGCCTCTGGGGAACGAATAGCTATCGGAGCGGCTCAGGCGTATGTGGCTCCTGCACCACCCGGGTGGAGGGTAGTGTGGCCTAGCGGCCAGAGTCATGGGCGTAGCTGTGTCCATAAGGGCCCTAACAGTAGCGTAGTGCTTTTCCACCAACTCAGCGGGGGGATCCGACCAAAACACGCTGTGTTTCCCCGGGGGGGGAGGGAGGTACCACTCTGTCACCCTCCCAGGGTTCCTTCCTACCAGGCTCTCCGTTGGGATCTCCAAGGAGTCGTCGGGTCCTTGGTACTCAGTGGATTCGGTCGTCCCCTTGGTCTCCTCCAACCGCCGGGGTGCCAGCGGGCCGTGGACTCTTCAGCTGCCCAGTTCTGAAGGCAGCAGTGCAGAAGTAAGGGTGGCATGGTATAGTATTGCCACTGTGACGGTCCATGCCCCTACGGTTGTGAGCGGCATGGACTATCCGCCACCGTCCGTCAAATAGCCCTTCAGTCCAGGGCAGTATGGCCTAGCGGCCAGAGTCTATGACGTCCCCTTTACCTCAAGGAGATGTGGCCTGATGGCAGGAGTCTGTAGCACAGCCCTCGGCTACAGGGCAGTAGCGCCTAGCGGCCAGAGTCCCGGAAGCAACCCTCGGGTGGAGGGTGGCGTGGCCTAGCAGCCAGAGTCCATGTCATTGGGGTGTGACTGCCCCAGTAGGGGGGCCCCGACCCGGGACCCTAATGGTAGCATAGTGCTTTTCCACCAACTCAGCAGGGGGATCCGACCGAAACACGCTGAGTTTCCCCGGGGGGAGGGGGGGAAGGTACCACTCTGTCACCTTCCCAGGGTCCCTTCCTACCAGGCTCTCCGTTGGGGTCTCCCAGGAATCGTCGGGTCCTTGGTACTCAGCGGATTCGGTCATCCCCTGGGTCTCCTCCAACCGCCGGGGCGCCGGCGGGCCATGGACAGCATCTCTTCCCGGTGCAGCCAACGGCTGTGGCTGGTCCACCGCAGGAGCTTCCCCAGCAGGTCCTTCTCCTACAGGCTCCAGCCCAGAATGAGCTGGTCTCCCTCCCTTTATACTCCTATAGCACTTGGAGCATGCCCAGTCCGCCCAGGGAGGCGGGACTTCCGCTGCCAGTCCCTGGGGCTTACCTCCTTCCGGGCGGGCTAAGGCGGGATAGCCTGGCCCCGCCACAGCCACCCTTACTTCTGTGCTGCTGCCGGCAGGGTGCTGCCTTCAGAGCTGGGCGCCCGGCCAACAGCCGCTGCTCTCCGGCCACCCACCTCTGAAGGCAGTGCAGTTGTAAATGTGGCGATACCACGACCACCCTAAAATAACCTTGCAACTCCCGTTTGGGTCAGGACCCCCAATTTGAGAAATACTGGTCTCCCCTGTGAAATCTGTATAGTATAGGGTAAAAGCACACAAAAGACCAGATTTCACGGGGCGAGACCAGATTTCACGGTCTGTTATACATTACTGTGAATTTGGTAGGGCCCTACTAATAAACCTTTAGTTAGTTTACTATAGAATTGGATGCCAGGGTTGTCTTTGGCATAAGATCCAGAGTACCAATTGATCTGGGGTAAGTGGCTGGTCTCTTGGGACTGGGAGTAACCTGATGTGGTGTATTTTTGGCATAAGTGACCTTTTATCACAAGGTCCAGTTTGTCTGGATGGCAAGATAGATTGGAGAGTCTGAGGGGACTGCCTGTGACTCCAGGGTAAGACTGGTACAGTGATCCAGGAGTTCACTTTTTTTGTTACTGGCTTGGTGAAATCTAATTACAGAACATACCGCGAGCTTGGGGTGTCTGCCTGTTTTCTGACAGGCTGAGCCACTCCAGACAGCATGACAGTGTGCACTGCAGTGTCTGGTACTCACCCACTAGGAATCCATCATCTGCCTCCCGACTTCCATCCAACGCTGGGAGGTCTGAATTATTAAGGACAAAACACAAGTGTGACAGTCACTGGGAATCCTTGCACAGACCCATTACGAAAGCCTGCACTGTTCAGCCTGTGGCACTACAACCCAGCACTGAGGGGATGTGGGCTGGTGGGTGGAACCCCAGCATGGTTAACAGTTGAGTGGCTCTTTCCATGAAAAGCTGATGTGAGCTGGTGCCCTTCTGACGAGGGCCTGAAGAGACTCCATAAGGTTGTGCTATGTCTGTGGTCTCCCCTCTGGTCTTTTGGAAGGCCCCAGGTGGTAATGACTGTGCTGGAGGCACAAAGAGCATGTGTACCTTTTGTGGCTCTCTCTAAGTTCTCACTGAGCTCATTCTACAGTTGCATGGTGAGTTCAGAGGTGAGTTTCTACCACTGCATGGCCTGTGCTTCTGGGAGGTCAAGGAAGACCCTGGCACTCTCAGACATCCTATTAGCAGAGTAGAATTGTGTCTTCCTCTTCTTCCAGCTCTGGGCCAGTGCCAGCCTGGCCCTCCTCCTCTTGCCTCTTTATATAGAACAGAATCATGGCTGGAAGCAGTATGACAGGTGTAGCACTGTGCAACATCCCCCCAACCTGACAAGGTTCATCCCACCAAAAAATATACATCAGCCCCTCACTCTGGCCTCCCCCAGAGGTATGCCTAGTTTCCCTCCTGTCTCTCCTTCCTTGGCCAGGGCAAGTAGATCTGTCACTCTGTCTGTCTTTCTGTCTCCAACACATACTATCATCACAGTCAGCATATGGGTGTGTGTGCTGCAGCTATGAGAGGCAATGGGTGCCCTGGTCTATACTACAAACTTATATTGATAAAACTACGTTGCTCAGGGGCATGGAAAATGCTAACACACAGTGTAGACAGTGCTATGTCGATGGGAGGGCTTCTCCCCTCAACTTAGCTACTTCCTCTCGGAGAGATGAAGTACCTATGCTGATGTGAGAAGCACTCCTGTCGGCATTGATAGCGTCTTCACTACAGACCTATATCGGTATAACTATGTCGTTCAGGGGTGTGAAAAATCCCTACCCCTGAGTGATGTAATTATACTAAAATAATCCCCTGTGTAGGCAGCGCAACACCTCTGTGTCTTGGGGAGATGGATTAACTATGCTGATGGGAGAGCTCTCTCCCATCAGCTTAGAGTGTCTTCATTAACAGTATTTTAAGTATAGACATTCCCTAAGTGCTACAGTAGCGCTACTGCAGTGCTGTAAACATAGACAAGCCCTTAGAGAAGCTGCACCTGCAGGGAGAGGTGGGAGCCTTTTGAAAATGTGAGATGAGCAGCCATTGCCTTAGCCATGGTCCTGCCCCTCCCATTCATCCTCTTAAAGTGCACAGGACCCTTTGGAGCTGCTCCCCCAACTTTCTGCCATGTGCTTCCAAAGGAGACAACCCACCCCTTTAGGCACTTTCCTGCTGATTTCTCCCAGATTCTGGCCTCTATCTCGATCAAGTAATGTGGGAGAAGAGAGCTTTTTACAAAATTATTTTTATTTAATAATAAGGAATGTTCATAAACAACTATGGCGAACAAAACAAAAACATGCCAACTGCGCCTATCGTAACACTCCTCCTTGTACATGCCAACCCCTTGTTGGAGGGAGGTTTTTAAACACTTCGATTTAAATGAACATAGTCCCATTCACAGATTGTCAAGGGCCTGATCCTAGTCAGCTGAAGTCTATGGCAAATATTCCATTGACTTAAATGAGAGCTGGATGGGGCCCCAGGACAGCAATGAGCTAATATGTTGACAAAAATGACTAAGGTACTGATCGATTTTGATTTAACACATTTTGTTAGATTTAAAAAAACATTTCAAGCAAGTTCCATTGTTTATCAATCTTCCACATTTAACAGTATCCTACTGAATTTTTAACAAAACCAGTTATTCCATACAGTTCTCAAGATTTAACAACATTAAACATACTCAAATTCATTCATGTTGTGCAGTGAAGGCCTTTCAAAACTCCAGTGATAGCACTATGTTATGTGCTGAATGCCTCAGAGAACAAGAGCAAGAGGGGCATTTGGCACCTTGCATTTCATGTCCTGGGGAAGTCTGGAGTTGCTGCTTCCTGCCTTGCATGGTGCCACACTCCATTTCAATAGGTGTTGTGTAGCAAACTCCCTTAGGTTCTTGTAAAGTCTCCAGCCTCACACATCACTGCTCTGAGTTCACAAAGCATTAGCAGTGCCTGTATTGAAGCATTAACTCTAGCAATTTATCTCTAGAATTTATCATATAAATTGGAAACAGAATTGAGTTTTGTTTCAATAGAAACCCCCTGCTCCAGAAAATACAGCACAATTTAAATGACTTTTTTCTTTGACTTGCATAGAAAGATGTTCGCCCTCCATAAACAGCAAAATTAAAACAATCTATGAGCGTTATAAAAAGATCTTTGTCTTTTATAAAATAAACTAGTCACATTTTAACAGCTGACATCAGAATTTAGAGTTAATAGATTGGAGACATAGTCACCCCTTTCCTGCAAAAAAGCCAAATGAAAGGCTCAAGATAAACATAAGCGCTGTTAATATGCTCTTCAGACCCATTTTTGAGTACAGCTAGGAGCAGCCTTTTTATGCTGAATTATTGTTATCTATATGAATTTATTTTCCCATTCTCCAAAAAAAAACCCCTCAAATCTGTCAGAAAGCTCTTTAGAACTCGGACCCCTAGTAGGGGACCCCCTGGACCCGAGGCCGGTGACATTAGGGGTGGAGCAAATACAGCAATTGACAGGGGAGTTCCCCAATGTTTTATCCACCCACCCTGGACGAACTGCCCTGACGAGTCATCATATAGCAACCACTTCAGGTCAGAAGGTAAGAGACCACGACCGGCCGTTACTCCGGAAGATGTGGGACAGAGTCCGAAAGAAGCTGGAGACAATGCTAGAGATGGGGGTGGTGGAAGAATCAAAGAGCGAGTGGCGCAGCCCCATCGTCTTAGTCCCAAAGGCTGACAGGACTACCCATTTTTGTATTGACTTCCAAAAAGTCAATGCCATCTCCTGCTTCGACGCATATCCAATGCCGCGGGTGGACGAATTGTTGGAGTGGATCAGGGGAGCGAGGTACTTATCCACCTTAGACCTAACCAAGGGATACTGGCAGATACTTGGAGTTGCAGTTAGCAAGAGATGTTAAGAGTAACAAGAAGGGTTTCTTCAGGTATGTTAGCAACAAGAAGAAAATCAAGGAAAGTGTGGGCCCCTTACTGAATGAGGGAGGCAACCTAGTGACCGAGGATGTGAAAAAAGCTAATGTACTCAATGATTTTTTTGCCTCTGTCTTCACGAACAAGGTCAGCTCCCAGATTGCTGCACTGGGCAGTACAGCATGGGGAGAAGGTGACCAGCCCTCTGTGGAGAAAGAAGTGGTTCAGGACTATTTAGAAAAACTGGACGTGCACAAGTCCATGGGGCCGGATGCGCTGCATCCGTGGGTGCTAAAGGAGTTGGCGGGTGAGATTGCAGAGCCATTAGCCATTATTTTTGAAAACTCATGGCGATCGGGGGAGGTCCCAGATGACTGGAAAAAGGCTAATGTAGTGCCCATCTTTAAAAAAGGGAAGAAGGGAACTACAGGCCAGTCAGCCTCACCTCAGTCCCTGGAAAAATCATGGAGCAGGTCCTCAAAGGAATCAATTATGAAACATTTAGAGGAGAGGAAAGTGATCAGGAACAGTCAGCATGGATTCATGAAGGGGAAGTCGTGCCTGACTAACCTAATTGCCTTCTATGAGGAGATAACTGGACAACCCCCAGGTATATACTGTCAGTTTCTGAATTGACTGACAAAAACAGTTGTGCATTACTGTAATATTTACTCAGAACATGTTTACAGGACTTTAGTTTAAAATTTGCTTTAAAAATATTTCATTAGTGAGTTGGTGAAGATTTTAAAATCACATCTCTAAAAAATCCTTGCATGAGTACATTAGCTTTTTCCACCACATCCTCTGTCACTAGGTTGCCTCGCCCATTCAGTAAAGGGCCCACACTTTCCCTTTTCTTCTTGTTGCTAACATACCTGAAGAAACCCTTCTTTTTACTCTTAACATCCCTTGCTAGCTGCAACTCCAATTGTGATTTGGCCTTCCTGATTTCACTCCTGCATTCCTGAGCAATATCTTTATCCAAGCTTCCACTTCTTGTAAGCTTTTTTTGTGTGATCAGCAAGGATTTCACTGTTAAGCCAAGCTGGTCGCCTGCCACATTTACTATTCTTTCTACACATCAGGATGGTTTGCTCCTGCAACCTCAATAAGGATTCTTTAAAATATAGCCAGCTCTCTTGGACTCCTTTCCCCCTCATGTTATTCTCCCAGGGGATCCTGCCCATCAGCTCCCTGAGGGAGTCAAAGTCTGCTTTTCTGAAGTCCAGGGTCTGTATTCTGCTGTTCTCCTTTCATCCTTTTGTCAGGATCCTGAGCTCGACCATCTCATGGTCACTGCCTCCCAGGTTCCCATCCACTTTTGCTTTCCCTACTAATTCTTCCCTGTTTGTGAGCAGCAAGTCAAGAAGCGCTCTGCCCCTAGTTGGTTCCTCCAGTACTTGTACCAGGAAATTGTCCCCCTACACTTTCCAAAAACTTCCTGGATTGTGTGTGCACTGCTGTATTGCTCTCCCAGCAGATATCAGGGTGATTAAAGTCCCCCATGAGAATCAGGGCCTGTGATCTAGTAACTTCTGTTAGTTGCCTGAAGAAAGCTTCCTCCACCTCATCCCCCTGGTCTGGTGGTCTATAGCAGACTCCCACCATGACATCACCCTTGTTGCTCACACTTCTAAACTTAATCCAGAGACTCTCAGGTTTTTCTGCAGTTTCGTACTGGAGCTCTGAGCAGTCATATTGCTCTCTTACATACAATGCAACTCCCCCACCTTTTCTGCCCTGCCTGTCCTTCCTAAATAGTTTATATCCATCCCATGACAGTACTGCTGTCTTGTGAGTTATCCCACATCACCCTAGGCCCCCACTGCCTCCCTACCCACATCCCCATCCAAGGCTTAATTTGTCCCCCAGCTTGCCAGGGCTGAGTAAGTCTGCTGTGAAAAGTGATATTTGCATGTTAGTTAATATCACTTTTCATTGCCTCCCAGCTAGCTAACAAGTCTCTGCTGTGAAAAGTGATATTAACAATGTGACAGGTTTGATCACGGAGACCCCCTTGGGACTGTCACCTGACGTGTTGGAATTGCCTCTGAGGCTGTTTTCCCTGCCAGCTTGGGACTCCAGAACCCTGCCTTGTTGAGCCAGACACGCTAGCCTGCTGCAACACAGACCCAGGTCTGGTCCACACCCCCAAAGCTGCAGACTTTAACCAAAAACTGCTCAGCAGGTCACCTATCTGCACCACACAGACACTCAGTTCCCCAAATAAATCTGTTTTACTCTGTATAAAGCTTATACAGGGTAAACTCATAAATTGTCCACACTATATAACACTGATAGAGAGAGATGCGCAGCTGTTTGCTCCCCCAGGCATTAATCACTTACTCTGGGTTTACTAATAAACAAAAGTGATTTTATTAAGTATTAAAAGTAGGATTTAAGTGGTTTCAAGTAATAACAGACAGAACAAAGTAAGTTGCCAAGCAAAATAAAGCAAAAACATGCAAGTCTAAGCCTAATACATTAAGAAACTGATTACCGGTAAAATCTCACCCTCAGAGATGTTCCAGTAAGCTTCTTTCACAGACTAGACTCCTTCCTAGTCTGGGTCCAATCCTTTCCCGGGTACACTCCTTGTTAGTTTCACCAGACATCTTAGGTGGAAACTAGGGGTTTTCTCATAACCAGCAGCCCCCTTTGTTCTGTTCCACCCCCTTTTATAACTTTGGCACAAGGTGGAAATCTTTTGTCTCTCTGGGACCCCTCCCCTCCTTCTAAATGGAAAAACACCAGGTTTAAGATGGATTCCAGTATCAGGTGACAAGCTCACATGTCCTGTGAGACCCCAGCCTCCATTCTTCCTGAGCTGGCCCACACATGTACAGAAAGGTTTGCAAGGAAAGAGAGCCATTTACAACCAATTGTCCTAGTCAATGGGAGCCATCAAGATTCTAAACCACCATTAGTGGCCCTCACTTTGCATAATTACAATAGGACCTCAGAGTTATAATTCATATTTCTAGCATCAGCTACAAGAATGATACATGTATGTAAAAAGATTGAACACACTCAGTAGATTATAAGCTCTGTAATGATACCTTACAAGAGACCTTTTGCATGAAGCATATTCCAGTGACATCATATTCACACTCATAAGCATATTTCCATAAAACATTATGGAGTGCAACATCACAAACAAACATCACTTTTCACAGAAGCAGACTAACTAGCTAGCAAGTCTAAAAGACACCCACAACCAAAAATGCCAAAGAAACGACAAAAAAAGACTAGAACTTGCAAAGCACCTTATTTGTGTTTCTATTCTGTTTAGGTCCAGTAAAGAATAGAGACAACTGTATGTTATTATTACTGAGTCTGCAAAAACACCCTTACATAAATAAATTACTATGATTGGACATGTATATGTGCATATGTATTTATTTTTCTAAAGTTAATTATTTTAGGAAAAATTGTCAAAGCAGCCACCAGCAAGAATTGGTGGCCGCACTCTGAGGCCACCAAAAATTTGTTGCGAGAACGCCTTCTCTAGGGTCCCCTATCACATGTGGTGGCTTCGAGCTCTGGAGTTCACCCATGGGGCTGAGAGCTCTGGGGTCTGCTTGCAGCAGCTGGGAGCTGCAGGGTCCCTCCACAGTGGAATGGGCCTGTGGTGGCTGGGAGCTATGGGGTCTATCTGCAATGGGATCTATCTGCAACTCCAGGGTCCACCCACAGCGTCTGGGAGCTCCAAAGGGCTTTGCCGCCCAGTGGCTGAGAGCCACATGTTGCAAATGGGAGCTCTGGGGTCTGCCTGTGGGTCCATCTGCAATGGCATGGGGCTGTGGGTTCTTCCCGCCACCCATGGTGGCTGGAAACACAGGGTCTGCCTGTGGGAGCTGGAAGCTCCAGGGTCCACAACCAGATGTGGTGGCTGAACTGTGGGGTCCACCCACAGCAGCTGGGAGATCTGGGGGACCCCCACAGCTCACAGCAGCTGGGTGGTGTGGATCCATCCGTGGTGGCATGGACCTGTAGGCACTCCCCCGCCACTCAGGGTGATAGCTACGGGGCCCCCACCATCTGACAGCTCCAGTCCCGCTGCCCCAGGGCTGAGGCGGAAAATGTCACTGAGGTCTCTGGAAGTCACGAATTCTGAGACTTCTGTGACCTCCGTGCATAATCTTAGCCTTAATCGTTGTTGACAGCATCTTTTAATCTAGTGGGTCTGTTGTAGCACAGATGAGATGGAGAGGACAGAAGCTCACGCCCCAGCACAGGTTTGGGCAGCTATGGCTCTTGGGTTATATGCTATGCTTGCAGAGGACTTGTCCAGGCCAGTGGAAGAGCCCAGCCACATGAGGAGCTGGAAGAAGAGGACCTGAGCAGCCTGGACATCTCACTGGGAGGGAGCTGAGGAGCCCAAGAGTTCTGTCTGGTGATGGAGGAGGAGCAGCTGTGTATTTTGCTGAAATGATGTCTCTCTATCCAGGTTCTGAGAAGCAAGGTGCCTCCCTGAGAGCAGAGAGATGCTTCTTGTTTGCATGGGATGGGTCCTGGGGAGGCTGGAGCCTTTGTCTGTTAATGGGCTGGGAGCAGGGCCGGTGTTACCATTAAGGCAAACTAGGCAGTTGCCTAGGGTGCCAAGATTTGGGGGTGCCAAAAAGTGGTGCCCCCAATTATTTTTTTTACAGCATTCCTGGGCTGGGCTGCCGGCAGCGTGCTGACACATGCGGCTCAGACTCTCTCTCCTAGCGCAGCGGCCACTCCATGCAATTATTGCCATTGCCAGTAGGGGTGGTGTGCTTGGGGAGGGAGCGAAGCAGAGGTGAGCTGGGGTGGGGAGCCCTGCGGCTACGCCCCCCTCCCCGAGCGCGTGGTCGCCACTCCACTTCTCCCGCCTCCCAGGCTTGCAGCGCCAATCAGCTGTTTGGCGCCGCAAGCCTGGGAGGGGAGGGGAATTAGAGCGGGGGAGGCATGCTCAGGGGAGGAGGCGGAGCAGAGATGAGCTGGGGTAGGGAGCTGCTGCACGGCTCTCCGGAGGGGAAGGGGGGAGCTGCCGTGGGGGGGCGCCTCAGGGCAGGGGGGACGGGGAGCTGCCGCAGGGCTGAGGAGGGGCGCAAGGTGGAAGTTTTGCCTAGGGCGCGAAACTTCCTTGCACCGGCCCTGGCTGGGAGCATCACTCTGCTCCCCAAGACTGAATGTGAAGGAAGGAAACCTGCCTGCAACTAGGAATGATCTGTTATTCCCAGTCTGTCCTTCCACATCACTGGGTGTGAGTCACTGGACACAACATCGAGTACAGACAAGGAAAAACATCTTCTCTTCCTTCCGAGCACCTGAGCATCCTGGCCAGCCATGGGATTTGTGGGATAGGATGGGGGTAGGGAGAGACCTGGGGGCTGTAGTTCCTTATCAGAGTTGATCACTTCAAACACTGTCTAGGTTGGAGGAGACTAAGGAGGGGGGTTCCAGGAAGCAGAAGCCAGGTGACCTGACTGCACCGTGTCTGTCCTCCACACACCAGTGTTGGCCCAGGTTCTCTCAGTTCTTAATGACATTGGGCAGATGAGAGAACAGCTTCATTTAAATTAAAAAGGTTAAAAGCAGCATTTTTCTTCTTCATAGTAAAGTTTCAAAGTTGTATTAAATCTATGTTCAGTTATAAACTTTTGAAAGAGCAACCATAACGTTTTGTTCAGAGTTATGAACAACCTCCATTCCTGAGGTGTTTGTAATTCTGAGGTTCTACTGTAATTGCTGAGGATGGTCCTGTGCCTGCAAATATTCAAAGGATATGCATCTAATGTTATGTACATGCATAAGTGTCTGCAGGATTAGGGCCAGTCCCAGTTACATATAGGACAGACCTTTGCTCCAGAGTTAGACTTTGTCTTCAAGTTCATTTTTAAAAACTCCAGTTTATAAAGTTTGCAGTATAAACTAGTTTTCTAGTGAAATGTTGTTAAATTAGTATTTGAGGCTTTTAAGAGCACCAAGAGCAGTAGGCTTGAAAGTGTGAGGAGTGACATTCACTGCCCCAGTGGCAGGGCCGGCTCCAGGCACCAGCGCAGCAAGCAGGTGTTTGGGGCGGCCAACGGAAAGGGGCTGCACATCCGGCTCTTCAGGGCAATTCGGCAGAAGAACGAAGTGGCGCGGTGGAGCTGCCACCGAAGTGCCACCGATCGCAGCTTCCCCCCCCCCCTCCCCCAGCCACTTGGGGCAGCAGAAACACTGGAGCCGGCCCTGCCCAATGGGGGTCATTATATGTGCGTAGTCAAGCTACATTAGCTGCTCTGGAGGGCTTTTCATGCAGAGATTGAAAGGAAGCAGGCTATAATCCTCATCATTTTACAGATGGGGAAACAAACGAACATCACAGCTGCAGTCTTTCTTCAAGGAGTAATGATTTAGGTATCTCCATGTTAAACAACTGAAAACAAAACCACACAAACAAAAAAAGTTTGCATTGGTGGACTATGGAATCTGGCCACTCTTTATTCCTTATTCACTTTCTCCACACTATTAATGATTTTATAGACCTCAATCATATCCCCCCTTAGTCATCTCTTTTTGAAGCTGAACAGTGCCAGTATTTTTAATCTCTCCTCTTATGGAAGCTTTTCCATACCCCTAATCATTGCTGTTGCCCTTCTATGCACCTTTTCCAATTCTAATACATCTGTTTTGAGATAGGGCAACCAGAACGGCACAGAATAGTCAATGTGTGGGTGTACCATGAATTCATAGAGTGGCATTATGATATTTTCTGTCTCGTCTATCCCTTTACTAATGGTTCCTAGCATTCTGTTAGATCACTGTGCAGTGGCAGTCAAAAAAGGGCCTTCTCTCTTAGCCCATGACTATTTACTTTGCTTCAGAGCTTTTGGTGAGGGACCTTGTCAAAGGCTTTCTGAAAGTCCAAGTACACTATATCCACTGGATCATCCTTGTCCACACATTTGTTGATACCCTTAACGAATTCTAATAGAATGATGAGGCATGATTTCTCTTTCAAAAGCCATGTTGACTCTTCTCCAACATATCTTGTTCATCTAAGTGTCTGATAATTAAGGCTATGATTTTATCATGGACATTTTTAATAAAAGTCATGGACAGGTCACAGGCAATTAACAAAAATTCACAAAAGCCGTGACCTGTCCCTGACTTTTATTAAAAATGTCCATGACAAAACGGGGAGGGAGAAGGGTCAAGCAACCTGCCCTGCTGTGGCTGGGAGCTGTGGCCCCTGCCCCGTGGCTGGGAGGGACCCGCACCGCCTGAGGACTGGAGAGCTCTGAGGGATTCCTTCCCAGGCAGGGGAGATGCGGGGGCTCCTCCGCATCTGCAGGTACTGAGGAGCTCCAGGGGATCCCCCCCACTGCCTGCGGCAGCTGAGGAACTGTTGGAGATCCCCCCTCACCCACAGCGGCTGGAGAGTTACTGGGGATTGCCCACCGCCCATGGGGACTGCAGAGCTCCAGGGGATTTCCCCCCCACACCCTGGGGAGCTGTGGGGGACCCCTGGCACTCTGGATAGCAAGGGTACCCCGCAGCTCCCGGCCACTATGGAGGTGGGAGTACTCTGCAGCTCCCAGACGCTGTGGGTTGAAGTCATGGAGGTCTGCGGAAGTCACGGATTCCGTGACTACCACGACCTCCATGACCAAATCGTAACCTTACTGATAAGTCTGTTCTTTACTATAGTCTCAACCTCTTTGCCTGGTATTGAAGTTAGGCTTACTGGCCTGTAATTGCCGGGATTGCCTCTGGAGCCTTTTTTTAAAAAAACGGCATTACTGTAGCTATCTTCCAGTCATTTGATACAGAGGCTGATTTAGGTGATAGGTTACATATCACAGTTAGCAGTTTATAATTTCATATATGAGTTCCTTCAGAATTCTTGGGTGAATCCCATCAGATCCTTGTGACTTATTACTATTTAATCAATTTGTTCCAAAACCTCCTCTCTTGACACCTCAGTCTGGGACAGTTCCTCAGATTTGTCACAGATGAGGGAATCACATCCTCTGCAGTGAAGACCAATGCAAATAATTCAATTAGCTTCTCTACAATGGCCTTGTCTTCCTGGAGTGCTCTGTTAGCACCTTTACCATCCAGTAGCCCCACTGATTGTTTGGCAGGCTTCCTGCTTCTGAGATACTTAAAATAATTTTTGCCGTTAGTTTTTCTGTCTTTTGCAAGTTGCTCTTCAAATTCTTTTTTGGATAGATAACTCTACTTTTCTATAGCCAGAAAAGGACCTAGGAATTACTGTGGACGAGGAGTCGGATATAAATCAACAAAGTGCCCTTGTTGCCAGGTAGGCTAATGGCATATTGCGCTGCATTAGTAGGAGCGTTGCCAGCAGATCGAGCGAAGTGATTATTCCCCTCTATTTGGCACTAGTGAGGCCACATCTGGAGTATTGCATCCAGTTTTGGGCCTCCCCACTACAGAAAGGATGTGAACGAATTGGACAGAGTCCAGCAGAGGGCAATGAAAATTATAAGGGGGCTGAGGCACATGACTTACAAGGAGAAGCTGAGGGAACTGGTTTTATTTAATCTGCAGAAGAGTGAGGGAGATTTTGATAGCAGCCTTCAACTACCTGAAGGGGGGTTCCAAAGAGGATGGAGCTCGGCTGTTCTCAGTGGTTGCAGATGACAGAACAAGGAGCAATGGTCTCAAGTTGCAGTGGGGGAGGTCTGGGTTGGATATTAGGAAACACTATTTCACTAGGAGGGTGGTGAAGCACTGGAATGGGTTACCTAGGGAGGTGGTGGAATCTCCATCCTTAGAGGTTTTTAAGGCCCATCTTGACAAAGCCCTAGCTGGGATGATTTAGTTGGGGTTGGTCCTGCTTTGAGCAGGGGGTTGGACTAGATGACCTCCTGAGGTCTCTTTCAACCCTAATCTTCTATGATTCTATGATTATCACAGAGAGGGACTCTCCCACTATGTCCCATCATAGCAGTTCTTGCTCAGTCACAACTTATCAAACTTCTGGAAAGAGACTTAACTATCTTGAAAAAGTTGACATTGAAGAGTTACAAAGGGGCCTCAGAAAACTGGGTGAATGGGCAACAAAATGACAGATAAGGTCAATGTTGATAAGTGCAAAGTAGTGCCCACTGGAAAACATAATCCCAACAATATATACAAAATCTGGGGGTCTTGATGAGCTATTATCATGAAAGAAAGAAATCTTGGAGTCATCATGGATAGTTCTTTGCCAACATCTGTTCAGTGTGCATCAGCACAAAAAAGCTAACAGAATGTTAGGAACTGTTAGGAAAGGGATAAGTAATATAACAGAAAATACCACAATGCCACTATGTAAATCCCTGATACGCCCACACCTTGAATTCTGCGTGCAGTTCTAGTCACCCCATCTAACAAAAAATATATTAGAATTGGAAAAGGTGCAGAGAAGGGCCTCAACCACAATGATTGGAACAACTTCCATGGGAGGAAAGATTAAAAAGACTGGGACTGTTCAGCTTAGAAAAGAGACGATTAAGGGGGTGGGGGGAGGGTTTATGATAGAGGTCCATACAATCAGGAATGGTGTGGAGAAAGTGAATAAGGAAGTGTTCTTTATCCCTCATGTAACACAAGATCCGGGGGCCACCCAATGAAATTAATAGGTAGCAGGTTTAAAAGAAGCTAAAGGAAGTACTTCTTCACACAACACACAGTCAACCTGCGGAACTCATTGCCAGGGGGTGTTGTGAAGGCCAAAAGTATAAGTGGATTAAAAAAAGAATTAGCTAAATTCCTGGAGGCCCATCAACAGCTCTCTGCCAAGCTGGTCAGAGATGCAACCTCATGCTTTGGAGTGTCCCTAAACCTTCAACTGCCAGAAGCATCTGGCACTGGCCACTGTCATAGACAGAGGATACTGGACTAGATGGACCATTGGTCTGACCCAATATGAGTGTACTTATTGTCTAATCCCTCTGGAACTCCCCCCTACAGCCCGGTTGTAGGTGTCTGCATCCTTCCCCAAAGTCCCTTGTGTCCCCAACACCTCATAAAAATGACCACGCGTTGTGTTTGGATCAGAATCACCTGAGGCCCCTTTATTATGAGCATGCAAGGGGGGTACCAGAGAACTGGCAGTCCCCCCGAATACAAATTTTCAACAGCTTATATAGCTTAAAACCACAAATAGTAATACATACTTCCTTGTTAACATTTTTGCCATAATTGGAATACACTTTCTATAAAAGGAAGACAGCACCAGCCAGCTTTCCTGTTATTCACAGTCTGCCCTTTGCGGTTACAAGCTTCCTCTAACGCTAGCAATGGGCAGTTATGTTTCGCAAGCCTAGTGATTATAGATAGTTCTGCTTTTGTATTTTTCCTTTACCCTGTCTCCAATAACCCCCCTTTTTACGGTTAACTTAACTAAAGTTCAGGCCTGACAAAGTTTAGGCCTGAGCCACTTTTCTACTACACTCATTAACGATGCCTGCCCCACTCCTCATAGCAACCCAGGGCAGAGAAAGCTGACGAGCTGGAGATCATGTGGAGATCTTATAACAGAGCCATATGCTGGGTAATTACCCCACGGTAATTAATCACATGCTCCAGGCAGGATCCATCTACTCGGGGGAGAGTCTAAGTCACTTGTCATGCTCAGTGGCATGGATCTTCTTCCCCCGCCCTCCCCCCTTAGCCTCCCATGAGCCAAGCAGGATCTATCTGCCTATTGGCATAGTCTCTGTGATACTGGGAAGGATGCGTACTGCCTGCCAGGCTCAGGGGGCTGTTCTATTATGCTTATAAGAAGCACACGGAATCTTTTTAAAGGGGATAAGGCGATACGCCACATTTATTAAGAGTACAATTTAAGCATTAAAATCACCATATGCTTCCATTCACACACACACCACACACTTCTGCAGCTGGATCTTATAGTTACCAATCCATAGTGTTGCTCGGTCAGTTCCAGTGGCCAGCTGAAACTGTATACAAGGGAGAGGGAGCTGAGCCTCTGTTGAATGTGTTCAAAGCTCCAAAGTTGATGCAGAATGAACCCAAAGTCCCATGGCAATACACCCTTCTTTTATAGTAATGAGTTCCCATACAAGTCTATCTTGCTGTGTCACACCAGAACTGTTAATCACGAGGAGGTCAAGATTGCTCCCAATCAGCATTATTTGGGTTGTTACTCTGGGAGTATCCACAACTATTTCTTATCTTGTCCCTCTGGCTCCACTCTTTATCTTGTCCTTGGGGTATATGCCTTTGCTTTAGGGCAGGGGTCAGCAACGTTTGGCACGCAGCTTGCCAGGGTAAGCACCCTGGCGGGCCGGGCCAGTTTTATTTACCTGCTGACATGGCAGATTCGGCCGATCGTGGCCCCCACTGGCCGCGGTTCGCCGTCCCGGGCCAATGGGGGCGGCGAGAAGCTGCAGCCAGCACATCGCTCGCCCGCGCCGCTTCTCGCCGCCCCCATTGGCCCGGGACGGTGAACCGCGGCCAGTGGGGGCCGCGATCGGCCGAACCTGCCACGTCAGCAGGTAAATAAAACTGGCCCGGCCCACCAGGGTGCTTACCCTGGCGAGCCGCGTGCCAAACGTTGCCGACCCCTGCTTTAGGGTCACCAATCTGCCATCCGGGTGATTCCTCTCCCGACCATCCGGCCCATTAGTACTGGTCTCTGTCAGCATGCCATACATTCTTCACTCACACACAAAACAATAAATAATTTCAAAAGCAAGAATAGCAGCCATAACACTTCTATCCTTCTAAAAAGAATCAATAACACGTAAAGCAAAAAATAAAACCAAAACAATTTCTTCTTACTAATTCAAGGCTAACAAAATAAGCAAAATGGAGTACAATTTACTCGAGACAATTTCTCGACCATTAGGCTTTTGGCCTACAGCTCCTCCCACGCCCCCATCTTTGTAGAGATTTTGGGCTCAGAAGAAGTGAGGCTGTGACTAAAGGTGCCCGGACCCACACTATCATCCCACAGCTCCATTACTGCAGCACCCGAAAGCCTTACTTAGATCTCATTGTGCTGGGCACTGCATAGACAATCAGAGAGACAGTGGGATGCATGGATGGGTGAAGGGTTGGACCAAGGGCTGAAGGGATGGATGGTGATATCACAGCCAGCAGTTTGGTGGGTTCAGCTCATGGCTGCTGGTCCCGTCACCTCTGGGCCCCCATTTCCTGCCCCATCTCTGACTCTGCCGTGTCTCTTGCAGCCAGCAGCCAGCAGAGTCTGGCTCCACAGCTCTACATCCAGTGCACAACCTGCTCCTTAGCTGCTCAGGGATGGGCAAGCATGTGATCTCTTGGCTGCTGAACCACCTGCTCCAAAGCCTGCTGCAGGTCTCACCCTGCTTGGGCAGCAAGACCCTGGCCAGGGTGGGTCCCTCATCCCTCCTCACATCCTGCACACAGAGCAGCCTACTCAGCACAGAGACTGAGCCCAGCAACCCCACCTGCCCTCGCCCAACCTCCAGCTGGAGCCACAGCCCAGGGCCCAGCTGAGCCGGGCAGCCACTGACCCAAACAGGAGGGGACCCTGGTGTCTGATGAGGGGGAAATATGCCACCATCTTCTCTGTATCACCGTGGCCCTGTTACACTATAGTGACTACGTGCAGGGCACAAAACAGTCTCAATGGGGTGGGCTGAAGCATCACAAACTGTTTGATATCCCAATTTTCCACTACTAGGAGTTACTGACACCTCCGACACCTAGATTTTTTATTTATTTATTTATTTTGCTGTCCTGCCACCATTTGCTACACCCACAATTTCCCATTCCTCGGTCTAGGGGTAAGGAGTTGTGACAAATGGGTTGGACCTTGTCAGAGTTTTGACTTCTGTGAAATCTCAATTTTAAATTGGGACACTCATACAATGAGATTTTTCTAATTTAATACATATTTGCTCTAAATTAGCAAAACCCTATTTTACTTGTGTCCAAATTTTAAAAAGAGATTTCCCAGGAATAGCAAATTGTGACAGGAGGAACAGCTGTCTGCCCCTCCCCAGCCCAGAGGTAGCCATGTGCGACAACCAGCAATTCAGGCACCAATGAAGTTATTGGATCATAAGGAATTTCATGATGTTTTGTTTTTAATAATGTATTAAATATGGTAAATGACAATGTCACAATAAAATCCTAGGAAGTGTTACAAGAGTAAAAAGACTAAGGTTTTTGAAAAGTAAAGAATTAAAAGGTGTGAAACTCTATTTCCAGGAGATAATGAGAAAGGGTGGCCAGTTCAGGCAATCACAGCAGAGAAGACCAATTGGTGTCTGAAGATGTCACTTGTATGTAAACACCTGAATGAAGACTGTGAGTATTTAAGGATGGGGGTGTAATGAGAGTCTGGGGAAGCTCATTGCATCATTTCAGGGAGGAAAGAGCAGCCTTGTCTAGACATTGCCTCTTCCCCACCCCCTCCTTTCACCCCCGCAGCTCATGCCTACCTTTTGCCCGTTACTTCATATGTTCAGCACACTCAACAGCAAAGTAACAAATTCTGATGGGGAACATTTTATAACCCTATAACAGATGGGGGAGGCTCTTGTGAGCGGCCAGGTATGACATTTCAGGGTGTAATCCAGACCAGTGAAGTGCTGTCAGCTCTGCCCTGCAAGCTTGGGTGCCTTTCCATATTTTACTGTTGTAGCCTCTGCCTTGGGTTGCTCACATACCAGTGTGCAGGTCCCCCTCTGAGTGTCTGTAGAGCTATGGCCCTGGCTCAGCAGTTCTGACCCTGGCAGCCTGGCAGCACACAGCAGTCATGCTTTGGCTTCCATCAGCCTGAGCTACCACATGCGGGGTGACCCCAACACACTCCCTGTCCTGAATTTTACTCCAAAAACAAGTTCTGTCCTTTCCAGCCATCTCCTAGACAGGCCAGATATATTAGGTCTGTCACACCTCTAAAAAGGCAATATACAAAATTTTGCCACTGTAAATGGAATTATCTACATAGTTCACAACACTGGATTAGTTTTGATTCAAGAATAAAACAAGTTTATTGTACTACAAAGAGAGGATTTAAGTGAGTAAAAATAATGAGACAGTAAGAAACAGTTACAAGAAAAATAAAGATAAAATGTTTTCTAAACTTAACAAACTAGGCTTGTGAAGTCCCTTCCCATAGTTTCCAGTAATATTGCTGCTCAAACTCTCAGATCAGGACCTGCTTCCTCAGTCCAATGGCTGTGTCTTGTATCATCTTAGGTGAAAGAGAGAGATGGCTAGGGAGATAGAATTTGGGGTGTTTTTGACCTTCAGTTTTATAGTTCAGTCACCCTTTGAAAAGCACTTTCCCTTAGTTAAACTACACCTCTACCCCGATATAACATGACCCGATATAACACGAATTCGGATATAATGCGGTAAAGCAGTGCTCAGGGGTGGCGGGGCTGCACACTCCGGTGGATCAAAGCAAGTTCGATATAACGCAGTTTCACCTATAACGCGTTAAGATTTTTTGGCTCCCGAGGACAGTGTTATATCAAGGTAGAGGTGTACATTCTTGCTGAGAGCAAGGAGACATGGCATCTGGTAGAGGAAGGAGGCATTGTGCTGTTTCTTTTCACCTATGTATGCTGAAACGCAGATTTTCTGTCTTCTTTCTTCCCCCTCTTGTCCTCCATGGACTCAGTTTACAGCTGATATGCAAATTGAGGCAAACACAGGTCCCTTAGTTTAAGACAGGCCTGCTTGACCAGTTCTACCTATTTAGGCTATATGAGTTGGAATGTGCACCTTTAACATTTGACAAGAGGAGTTTCATAACTTGACATATAATGTTGCTTCATACATTTCACCATGATAGTATTAATCAGTGAGTTACTACTTTTCAAATGCTACCACACAAGGCATAGTTTGTCCAAAGATTATTACAATAGTGTGTAGGGTATAAATAGGGGGGTGCATTTGGTCACATCTGGCTGGGGTGTTTGTGCAGGGCTCTCTAACCTTGCCCTTCCATGGTAATTTGCAGACAATGAACAGGTCAGGGAGGGGGCGAATTCCTGCTCCAACCCCAAATTGCTGGGAATCCCAGGTTGTCTGGAGCTGGTTTGATTTTCCAGTGGAGTCACTTCTTCTCCCTGATGGATTATGATTTTACCCATTTCAGTTAGTTGCACTTTATCTGCTTCCCCACAGTCCCTCACCAGAATCTCTAGGCGGTGGTTCACTACTTCACATTAAAGTGTTTCCTTTTGGGTCTCTATGTTCTGGGGTTTTTGCTGTAGGAAGACTGCTCTGGCTTTGGGCAGGTGCTTGGCAAGGTGGGGGTTGTAAATTTTTGGTGAAGACTGCTCTATGTTAAATAAAATTACTCTGTGACAAACAATGGCATTTGATTTGTTTCTTAAAGTGTAAAATAGTACACAGCCCACTCCACCCAGCTTGTGTGTGCATATGTGCAGTGCCCTCTGTGTGTGTGTGTGTCCCCTATTTGGGCAGTGACTCCTGGTAGCTATGTGAGGCAGTGCCCTCTTTGTTATCCCCAACCCCAACCCACATTGAGGCAGTGACCCCTGCTGGCCAGTTGGGGCACTGCCCTGTGTGTATCTCTACCAATTAGTGCAGTGACACACACATCCAGCCCTCAGGCATGTGTGTGTGGCAATGCCCTATTTGTATCTTCCCACCATTGCATCAGTGACCCTGGTGGCCGGGCAAGGCAGTGCCCTACATGTATTCCCCACCACCACTATTACAGTAGTGCTCCCTTATGGCCACTTTTAGGGCAGCACACTGTATGTACTGTCCCCACATGATCAGTGACCCCTGGTGGCCATGTAGGGAAGTGCCTGTGTGTCATTCTCCCACCACCACCTTGCAGCAGCGACCCCAGGTAGACAGATTGGGGGCAGGGAATGACCTGTGTGTATACCCCCCACACACACCATTCGGACAGTGACCTCTGGTGGCCAGTTGTGGCACTGCCCTGTGTATCTCCACCAATTGAAGCAGTGACACCCCCACCATGGGAGAGGTGTGGCAATGCAATATTTGTATCCACCACTCCCCCCCACCACTACCATTGTGGCAGAGACTGCTGGTGGCAAGCTAAGATAGTGCAATCCTCCAACCCTCCCATTTGCCCAATTGCCCCTGATCCCAACTACAAACCCGACGGAGCCTGGGGGTGGGGGGAGAACCGCTTCAGGCAGGGGAGGGTCAATGCCAAGGCCACAAGCTCAGTAACTGGGTTGAAGCTGCCACTGCAATGAGAAGCGGTGAGGGCAGGGAGATAGGAGTGAAGCAATGCATGATGGGAGATGTAGTGTCTCACTAGGCCTTCATCTCCCATCAGCCACTCTGGGACCTGGGGCAGCATGGGAGATGTAGTGTCCGCTGCCTCCATCTCCAGTCAGCCACTGCCAGGGCCCGCCCTGACTTCCATTTATAGGGCGAAGGCGTGTGAGGCTAGAAGCGGAAGTTGCCGTGATGTAGTGCGGTCATCAGGTGAAGGATCAGGTGGGGTCCACACTACTGCAGGGGTGCCAAGCTTGCTGTGAAGGGGCCCCGCCCTTGTGGGAGATGTTATCGTCTCCCTGCCTTGTCTCCATGCCACTCTGCACCATCCACAGGACGCTGCAGGAGGTACAGGCTCCTGGTTGTTGCTTTGCAGCAGGGAACCTCACATCCCTGACCTCCCCCCCATGCCTGTCAGGCGCCCCCATTCTCAATGGTCGCAGTCCGTGGCCACCCACTGCCCTCCCGTTCCACTAGTTCCTCAATTCCCCCAGTTATACAACCGAGACAACTTCCGTTCACTGTTCCTCGTTGGACTCTAATAGAGAACGTACCAGGGCAATTTAACTTCCGGTCACTGTGCCCCGGACCCGATTGCAGAAAGTAGAAATAACTTCCGTCCCCTGTTCCCTGTCAGGCAGCATTTGATCGTGGCCCTGTTCTGCAGTGGGTGGGGAAGCAGAGGTAGCCCTGAAGGGTCGGGGTCGCTAGCCAGCAAATGTCGGGGGAGTGGGAGACGTGCATGGACGCTGAGAGTTGCTGATGTCACGGTGAAAGCGGTCACGGTGAAAGCATGAGCAAGGAGTGACGTGAGGACAGCCGGTCACTGGCTACCAGCCCAGTCTGGGTATACCCTGGGAATTGCGGTCTCCAGCCTGCCGCACCTGGTGGTTTCCAATTGCAGGTTTGGGGTTATTGTTGGTTTGGCAGACTCCGGGCAGGGCCCAGTGCATCGCCCAGACACTGCAGCTGCATGTGTGTGGAGCCCTGTTCGAATGCACCAGTGTTTGCCTGAGCCAGGGCCAAAGTTCTGCAGAAAAGGACCTAGGGGTCACAGTGGACGAGAAGCTGGATATGACTCAACAGTGTGCTCTTGTTGCCAAGAAGGCTAACGGCATTTTGGGCTGTATAAGTAGGGGCATTGCCAGCAGATCGAGGAACGTGATTGTTCCCCTTTATTCGACATTGGTGAGGCCTCATCTGGAATACTGTGTCCAGTTTTGGGCCCCACACTACAAGAAGGATGTGGAAAAATTGGAAAGAGTTCAGCGGAGGGCAACAAAAATGATTAGGGGTCTGGAGCACATGACTTATGAGGAGAGGCTGAGGGAACTGGGATTGTTTAGTCTCCAGAAGAGAAGAATGAGGGGGGATTTGATAGCAGCCTTCAACTACCTGAAGGGGGGTTCCAAAGAGGATGGAGCTCGGCTGTTCTCAGTGGTGGCAGATGACAGAACAAGGAGCAATGGTCTCAAGTTGCAGTGGGGGAGGTCCAGGTTGGATATCAGGAAAAACTATTTCACTAGGAGGGTGGTGAAACACTGGAATGCGTTACCTAGGGAGGTGGTGGAGTCTCCTTCCTTGGAGGTTTTTAAGACCCGGCTTGACAAAGCCCTGGCTGGGATGATTTAGCTGGGAATTGGTCCTGTTTTGAGCAGGGGGTTGGACTAGATGACCTCTTGAGGTCCCTTCCAACTCTGATATTCTATGATTCTATGATGTAAAGGATAAATTTCTGCCTCAATAGATCAGCGCTCTTTGGAATCACTGAACAGACAATCTGCATAGGGTTCTAGGTGTCTGCCCTGATGACTCCGGTTGGCACTGCCAACCGGGCCATTAAAATAGGGCTACCATATGTCCGGATTTCCCCGGACATGTCCGGCTTTTCGGTCTATAAATAGCAGCCCGGGGGGATTTTTAAAAATCTAAAAATGTCCAGGATTTCCCCCAGGTCGGCTATTTATAGATAGAAAAGCAGCGGCCAAGCGCCGCTGGGCAGCCAAAGCCCCTTCCCGGCTCCCCGCATCCCCTGCAGCCTTAGCACCCCCAGCCCTGCAGCTGTCTTCCCCCTCCTCCCCTCTCCTGAACACTCCGCCCCCCTGCTCCTCCCCTTCCCCTGCTTCCCGCGAATCAGAGCTTCGCGGGAAGTGTGAAAAGAAGCAGGGGCAAGCGGGAGGCAGCAGCAGGTAAGCTGGGACGGGGGGTGGGGGGTGCGAGGAGGAGAGCTCCGGGGTGGCGCGGCCCTGGCCAAGCGGCGCCCGGCTGCCCCAGCGGCTCCGGCCCAGCTCGGGCCCCAGCATCCCCCGCCCGGACCCGGCCCAGTTCGGGCCCCAACAGCGCCAGCCCGGCTCGGGCCCCAGCAGCGCCGGCCCGGACCCGGCCCGGCTCGGGCCCCAGCAGCGCCGGCCCGGACCCGGCCCGGCTCGGGCCCCAGCAGCGCCGGCCCGGACCCGGCCCGGCTCGGGCCCCAGCAGCGCCGGCCCGGACCCGGCCCGGCTCGGGCCCCAGCAGCGCCGGCCGAGCACCTCCGGCCCGGCCCCAAGCCCCGCAACCCTGGCCGGAGCGCAGCCCGATTCCTGGGCTCTTTAAAGCTGGCCCTGGTCAGGGGACAGGGAAGGGGGGTGGGATAGGTTGGGAGTTTGGGGGAGGGGGCTGTCAGGGGGGCAAAGGTGTGGAGAGGGGTTGGGACAGTCAGGGACAGGGAGCTGGGGGGTTAGATGGGTCTGGGGGGGCTGTCAGGGGGGCAGGGGTGCGGAGAGGGGTTGGGACAGTCAGGGACAGGGAGCAGGGGGGGTTAGTTGGGTCTGGGGGGGGCTGTCAGGGGGCAGGGGTGTGGAGAGGGGTCGAGGCAGGAAGGTAGCAGAGGGAGTTGGATGGGTCAGGAGTTCTGGGGGTCCTGTTGGGGGCAGGGAGCAGTTGGATAGGGCATGGGAGTCCCCGGGGGTCTGTCTGAGGGCAGGGGTGTGAATATGGGGTGGGAGTGTGGATAAGGGTCGTGGCAGTCAGGGGACAGGTAGGGTCGTAGGGCATTCTCAGGAAGGGGCAGTCAGGGGACAAGGAGCGGGGGGGTTGGGGGTTCTGAGGGGGGCAATCAGGGGGTGGGAAGTGGGAGGGAGTGGGTGGGGCAGGGGCGGGGCTAGAGTGGGGCTCCTCCCCCCCCCAGTGTCCTCTTTTTTGCTTGTAGAAATATGGTAACCCTAATTAAAAGTCTGGTCGACGGTGCAGCAGGAGCCTGGGGCTAAGGCAAGCTTCCTGCCTGCCCTCACTCTGTGTTGCTGCCAGAAGCGGCCGCCAGGTCCCGGCGGCCCGGGAGGCTCTGTGTGCTGCCCCTGCCCCCAGTGCTGGCTCCACAGCTCCCACTGGCAGGAACCACAACCAATGGGAGTTGTGGGAGGGCGGTGCTTACAGGTTCAAAAGCAGCGTGCACCGCACAGAGCCACCTGGCCGCACCTCTGTCTAGAGGCCACAGGGAGCTGGTGGCCACTTCCTCAGAGCTGCGGTAAGCACCACCAGGATCCCCCCCAACCCCCGGTCCCACCACACAGCCCACATCCCCAGATGGAGCCCTTGCCCCCCTGCACCCAACCCTCTGGCTCAGCCCAGAGCCTCCTCCTGCACCCCAAATCCCTCATCCCCATCCCCACCCCACAGCCAATACCCCCAGCTGGAACCCACACTCCCTCCCACACTCCAAACTCCTCATCCCCACCCCAGAGCCTGCATTCTCAGCCAGAACCCTCACCCCCTCCCACACCTCAATCCCCTGCCCCAGCCTGGTGAAAGTGAGTGAGGGGGGGATGGAGCAAGCGGGGTGGTGGGGCCTTGGAGAAGGGGCAGGGCATGGGCATGGCCACAGAGAAGGGGCGGGGCATGGGTGTTTGGTTTTGTGTGATTAGAAAGTTGGCAATGCTAAGTCTGCGGCATAAACAAAATTTCCAGTAACTGCCTGGGGAGGGCACATTCATCAAGGAACCGCAGCGGTAAAAGGAGCGGGATATAGGGCCACTGGGAGGCCCCATGCCAGCAGCTCCTCTGGCACGGCTGTACCAGCGCCGCCCCCAGCCCTTCCATGCAACTCTGTCTCCTGTCTGTGGTCTGTTGTACAACCCCGCAGGAGGACAGGGCTGGGTGCCGTATAGCCGTACTGGAGGAGCTGCCGGTGTAGGTGGAGCCACCCGGCGGCACCGTGTTCTACTCTTTTGCCACTGCAGTTCCTGGGAGAGCCCTGTAGCAGGAGCTCCTCCAGCATGGTTGTACCGGCGCCACCCCCAATCCTGTCCTCCAGCAGGACTGTACAGACCCCACCCTAGACAGGAGATGTGGCTGCATGAAAGGGCTGAGGGTGATACAGCTGTGCCAGAGGACCGGCCAGCATGGGGCCACCTGGCAGCCCCATGTTCTGCTCCTTTTGCCGCCGCGGTTCCCAGTGCAACAGGAGGATGGGGAGGGGATGGGGAGAACATGGGGCCCCCGGGCGGGGGGTGAGGCAGGGAGAAGTAAGAGGAGGGTCACGTGCCCCCCTTTAGCTGATGCCCCCCTTTGTGTCCCTCCCATGAGTCGCCCATGTTTGATGCTCATAACCGCACCAATACAACTAGCATTCAAAGTGTGTGAGGAAATTGGGGTCATGTGTTAGCATAATCAAAATACCTTGATTAGTCCATATGGAGTGTGACGAAGCAGGGGGTTTTCTTGTTGTTTTCAATGGTTTACAGGCAGAGGGCGTGAGACTCAGTTTCTCTGTGTCTTACTGGTTTAATGAGGTGGTGGGAGTGGGAGTTTGTTGTTACAGAGGGCCAGCAAACGGCCTGGAGAATAGATACCGCAATGACTGGTGACCTGGTGACTGGGAGGCCCAGCTCAGGAATCTCAGATGGTTCTGGCCAATGGGAGGACAATGGGCTGTGGAGGGAGGACCCTGGTGAACTAACCAGCTGGTTCCAGCCAGAGGGGAAACAAAGGACAGATGAGAGGAGAGGAGGCCTGTTTACCTGGGACAGTAGACAAAGGACACAGACAGGACTTGGGGGACGGTGATATCAGATGCCCAGCTGGAAGGAGAGGGTTTTCTGGGCTGGAAGGAGAGAGCAGTCAGAGCCCAGCTGGAGAGACCTAGATGTACTCTGCTGAGGGATGCTAGGCCTGAATCCCTGAGAGTTTCCTATGCTGTGTTCAGATGCTGAATAAACCCTTCTGTTTTATGCTGGCTGAGAATAACTCTGGTCTATTCCCTCTGTGTGTGGAGGCCCCAGGGGTCCAGACCGAGTGGACTCCCTGAGGGGGCCAACGGCGAGAGACAGTTGTGCTGAAGGCTCAGAGAGGTGCAGTTCCAGGAGGCAGAGGGAACTAGGACTTAACCCCTGAGACAGAGTGGAGCACTGAAGTGCTGTCGCACTGAAGGGGGTTCCTCCCAGGGACCGTACAGAGCCAAGAGAGCACAAGTCCTGTGAGTCCGTGACATGGAGGGCTTTTCATTCACAGATTCAAAGGAAGGAATATGTTGTCATCCCTGTATTACAAATTGGGAAACAGAGAATTTTTTCCACTAGCCATTTACTAGCAAGTTGTGTGTGATGGAGACTTTACGGAGTACGCAGCTACTTCACTGCCTCATGCTGTTTGCTTTTGTTTTTCAATAGCCTTATCCCTGTGGCAAAGCTTACAAATGCTCTATAGAACATAATATCACTTGTTTCATAGTAAATATATAAATATGCAGCCAAAAATCCTCATTATTCAGGATAATGTAGAAACTGACACTTAACATTAAAGTGAAGACATTAACTTTGATTTTTAATTATTCATGCCCCTAGTAAAAAAACTTTCAGGGAGCTCCAAGTGATTAATAAATTGTTTATAAAATACTATTCAAATTTAACTTGTTTTCAAGCAATAACCAAAGCTCGCTAATGTTTATAAATTTCAAACAGTAATTATCCATTATTAAACTGGCATCCAATGTGGAGCTTTGTGATGGGATTTCCAATAAGACTCAGGCCTGGAAGGGGTTTAAGTGGCCAGCTAGGCCTATTAACTCCACAGGCTGCACCTGGAGGAAGAGCTAGGGAGGAGGGAATTGATTGCAAGCAGGCTCAGCTGGACAGGAATGGTCACAGCCTATAAAGCCAGGAAGCTGGCAACAGGCAGAGGCTGCTGCTGGGATAAGACAGTCAGTTCTTGGGAGGAGTGTTTGGAGTCTGCTGCTGGGTAAGGAGAGTCACTACCAAGGAGGAGGGTTTGGAGCTGGTACCCCTGGGGTGGGGCAGGAATTGTAGAAAGCAGTCCAGGGAAGGAGCAGTGAGGGCTGGGAGAGTCAAGGCCAGAACTGCTGGGTTGAGGGTCCCTGGACTGGAACCTGGTGGGTTTACTGTCTTCTGGGGAAGTGATACTGTCATAAATACACAGGGAAGGGTAACAACCTTTATGTATGCAGTAACATCAAATCCCTCCTGGCCAGAGGTACAGAATCATTTTACCTGTAAGGGGTTAATCAGTTCAATTAACCTAGTTGGCACCTGACCAGAAGGACCAATGGGAAAAGATACTTTCAAATCTGGGGGGGAGGGGTTTGTTTGTGCTCTTTGTTCCCTGGGGGGGGAGACAGAGACCAAGCAGGTAAACCATCTCTTGAAAAGATACCTTGAAATTATATATCTAAAATTACAGAAATTGTAAGTAAAGGCAAGGAAATGCGTTAATTATCTTTTGTTTTAGCTTGTGAATTTTCCCTATGCTAAGAGGGAGGTTAATTCCTATTTTTGTAACTTTGAAGTTATTCCTAGAGGGGAATTCTCTGTGTTTTAAATCTTTTTATTACCCTGTAAAATTACCTTCCATCCTGATTTTACAGAAGTGCTTCTTTTACTTATTCTTTATAATAAAGTTCTTTTAAGAACCTGATTGATTTTAGTGTCCTAAACATAAAGGGTCGGTACTTTTATTAAAGGCAATTGATTGGTATGTTGTTCTCAAGCTTCCCCAGTGAAGGGGCTTGGGATATTTTGGGGGAAATAGGAACTGCAAATGGTCCTTTTCCTGAATATTTGTCTAAATCACTTGGTGGTGACAGCAATACTGTCCAAGAACAAGGAAAGGATCTGTGCCTTGAAGTTTTTAACCTAAGCTGCTAGAAATAAGCTTAGGGGGTCTTTCATGTGGGTACTCACATCTGTACCCCAGAGTTCAGCGTGGGGAGGGAACCCTGACAGGCACCATCAGGGTAGTACAGAAGAAGACTGCCTGAGACACTGTAGTTGGACTTTGGGTAACCCCGGAAGGGGGAAACAAGGATGGTGACTTGGCTGGAGGATCCAGTCATGCAGAGGTGGATGCAGTTCCTGGAGTGAGTTGGGTCCCCAGGGTGTGAGAGTGATGGAAGAGACACCAGCTGAGGAGGACACCGCATCTGCAGAGCTAATCCCCAGAGTGGCCAGGAGCAAGTAGCACTCGTGGTGAGTGCACCCTGTCACAGGCTTAAAACATGTGAATTAAAAAGCTGATCTAATATGTAACCGTATAAAGTATTTTTCTCAAGACAAGATTAAATATTTTTACCTAGGAAGATGACTGAAACTGGTCATTGCTGTGCTACATGTGCCGTCTGTTCATTTAGCTTGCACAACATAATGGCTTTGTTACTATTAGGCCAATCCTTGCAGATGGTTATATATGGAAGTGCTGTTACCCACATGTAGGATCAGACCCATAACTGGAAAGTACGGTTCATGGGAGAAGTTTAGCTTTTCTCCCCAGGTAGGGAGGGTGAGTAAGAATCTAGGAGGTCTTGTGATTAACTCAGGAGAGACCTGGGGACAGGTTCCTGGGGTAGTCCCTGGGGAAGGCTGCTCAAGTGGGAGCCTAACTTCATCTGAATGGGGCTCAGGCATGGTAGATGCCTGAGAAGCTGTAGCTGCAGTGAGGAAGTAGCTGCAGGGGTGTGCTGCGTGGGGCAAAACAGGCTCTTGTAGGGAGGACAGGAACAGAACCCATCTCTGAGAAGGAGAGCTGGGGGCTCCAGATACTGTGAGAGAGACTGAACTGAACCCAAATCTGGGAAGGAGGGCTGGGGACTCTTGACTCAAGGAGAGCAGAGTGTTTGAATTCTGCAGGACAGATACACTCAGGGCTTGAGGGTCTGAGCTCAACTTGGAACTGAGGTCACGACTTCATTAAAGGGAAGTGATGGCTTTATTAAAATGGACCCCAGAAGGGGAATGCGTTGTTTATCTGGCTTGTGTGGACTTGTTAAAGGGCCCTGAGCAAAAAGGGAAACTGAGGCAGGGCTCTTCAGGCCCACTGCAGGTCACAAGAGGGTGCATGGGGGGCCAGTAACCTTGCAACAGGCTGGGTTTCTAGGAAAAGGTTCCTGATCAGCTCTGGCTGCAGGGGGAGAGAACTTCCTCATAAGTGGTTGAGGAGGCTGTTGATTCCCAGGACAGATACTAAAGCCTTTTTCCCCAGTAGAGGGCTGGAGCCAGGAAAGTATCCGTGGGCTCCGAGTTTATTTTCTCCTTCCCTCCACAGTCTCTTCTTTATTGTGTTGGCCAACACACACTCTCCGAGCTTGTCCTTCTACTGTCTCCTTTCATTGGACATGGGCAGGTATAGAAACCTGCAGTGATTCAGAGTTGGCTGTCAATAGCTCTCTATGCCTAGATGGGTCATGTTAAGTATAGGTTTACTGGTGGAGGTGGGAGGAAAGAAGTGACTTATTGCTGCTGCTGCTGTCTCTAGTCTAGTGGGACCTGTCTACTTCCCTGAAATTATGTATTAAGTGCTTGGGTAGACAGAGCCCTCTGAGAGAGCAGTGAGCGGCCATTTACAGGGAGCAGATCCCTGTGTGCGGGCCCTTACAGGTGGAGGTGGAAGAGGCCTTGCACCTGTGGTGGACAGGAACATGTTTCTGCTTCCCAGCATCCCAACTGTGCCCATGGTGGGTTGAGTCCTTCTTTCTCTTTTTTTCAGTTCCTAATGACACTGGGTAGATGAGATTGGCCAGCCTGTAGCAGAGACAAAGAAAAGGCGCAGCACCCTGAGCCCATCCCAGAGGATTGAAAAGAGACAGGGAGCTAAGTATGAGCAAATGGAAAGACTCCTCTCTGGAGAGAATTTGTTATGTTAGCATGGGGTGGGTCCCTGAGAAAAGGCCTTTGCATATATCTAGGGCGTGATAAGTTTGGGGGAGCCTTTTGTGCCCTCTCAAGGAGTTATGCAGTGCTATGGAGTCTTCCTGAAGTACAGTAACTTCCTAGAGAGCAACTTGCCTGTAACTCAGGCCTGAACAAACACTCCCTTCTACATCACTGGGTGAGAGTCCCTGGTCATGGCACTCTAGTCCTTCTCTCTGCCAATCTCTGGCTTGCTTCAGAGGACGTGAGCATTCTGGTTAGGTGCATCAGGGATAAAGGCAAGTGTATCTAATGGTGTAATGGGAAGAGGGCTTTGGGGCAGACCCCTAAGGTGCGGGAGATGCAAGAGCCTACACAGCATTGCAGACTCCAATGATAATTTTTGTTTTTCTTCTTGGGTTTTGTTTAGAACCAAGGGAAAAGAAGTTGAGGGTCAGAGTCCAGCCTCATTGTGAGATGGAAAGCGCACCTGAACCAGTGCTTCATGGGCCCCTCCCCGCCCCACTGCCTACCAAACTTCTCCATTGACAAGCACCGTGGACCCTGTGGCTGGAAAGAAGAGGCACACTCCCACTTTGGCTGGGCTTGGTGTGTGTGGGGAGTGAATCTCTTCCAGTCTTGTGTTTGGGCTCAAAGGCTTTTTGCTCCTTCGGGTGTGGTCTTTAGCTGAAAGTGATGTGGTTTGGTAGCTGTGTGGATGCTGTGTGTGGTGTCTGGAATGTGGCGAGTGTTCCCCTGACGCCTCTTTTCCACTGCCTGCAGAGCTGAGGCAAGACAAGTCTGAAAAGCAGAGCAGCAGTCCAGAAAAGTGGAGAGCAATATTAAGATGGCGTCTAAGGCAAGACAGTGGAGGGAGACATGCTGGACAATGCCAAGGATTGGGGAGCAAACCAGATGTGAACCCAGGGCACAGAGAGCTTGGGGGTAGGTATCTGTCTGTAACCCTTCCCTGTCCCCTCTCACAGATAGAGTCCAAGAGGGATTCGAAGGACCGAACGACAGCTCCAGTACTAAAGGTGACTTAGGTGCCTGATTCAGCTTCCATGTGCGTGTCTATCTGAAATTGAACCAGTCATCAGCCCTTTCCCAGCTGCCTCCTCACTGCCTATCTGCTGTGTTCCTGGTGTTCTCTCTGCCCCGGCAGTCCCTGTAGCATGGCTAATCTCTTGTCATGTTCCTTTTGTCGTTGGGTTACCTCTTTTTATACATTTGCCTGGGTAGAGAGTACCCTGGTTGGCAGATACTCTTGTCTGGTGTATATATTCTTTTTGTATAGTCAAATGTCTGTGGGAAGGGTAGCCATATGGTGGCTGTGTGACATTATTTTCAAACTGCAACCACTGTTATATATTTGCAGCAAATATTGTACAAAGGTTGTCGTGTGAAGTGTCTATGAAGAGGTTATGATTTGTTGGCTGTGATTATGCTATCTGTATGTGTACCATTTTTGTAGTTGAAGTTATGAATATTGGCTATGTACTTGTATCTCAATGTGTTTGATTCTAAATAGCATTAGTGAAGCATTTGGTCAGCTTTTTAAGAAAGGAATTTGCAAATTAAGTGCCCAATCAAGAAACCGTTAACTGACAATGGACCTTGGAAGACTCCAATATACATAAGAAGTCTTCCTGGGACATTCAAGGTAACACGTGAGCAATGGCTGCCACTTGCAAACTGAGTCATGCATGGACATGTGACTCCAAACTCCATCGTGCTGCTGTGATTTTTCCAGAGTAAGAACAAATATGTCCTTCCACAGGGCAGAGAATATAAAAGGCCCTGGAAACCCCTCCATTTTGTCTTCAATCCTGCTTCTTACTTCTGGAGGAACCTTGCTGCAAACTGAAGCTCTGAACAAAGGACTATATGACCCATCCCAGCTGTGGATGTACTCCAGAGATTTGATTTGACCCTGCAGTTTATTCCATCACTGCTACAAGTCTGAACCAAGAACTTTGCCATTACTGTATGTAATTGATTCAATTTAACCAATTCTGGCTCTCATCTATATTTTTTCTTATGAATAAACCTCTAGATTTTTAGATTCTAAAGGATTGGCAATAGTGTGATTTGTGGGTAAGATCTGACTTGTATATTGACCTGGGTCTGGGGCTTGGTCCTTTGGGATTGGGAGAACCATTTTTCTTTTACTGGGGTATTGGTTTTCATAACCATTTGCCCCCATAATGAGTGGCACGGGTGGTGATACAGGGGAAACTGGAGTGAATTGCTTGTATGACTTATGGTTAGCCAGTGGGTGAGACCGAAGTCCTCTCTGTTTGGCTGGCTTGGTTTGTCTTAATAGTAAAGGAACTCCAGCTTTGGGCTGTAACTGCCCTGCTCTAAGCAATTTTGTCCTGAATTGATACGCTCAGTTGTGTCCCACCAAAGGCAGCATCATTACAGGCTGATTTCTCAGTGCATGGAGCAGTGTGTCCTTCCCAACACAAGACTGGCTCCAGGAATGTGACTGTAGGTCAGGGGTCGGCAACCTTTCAGAAGTGGTGTGCAGAGTCTTCATTTATTCACTGTAATTTAAGGTTTCACGTGCCAGTAATACACTTTAAATTTTTTAGAAGATTTCTATAATATATAACTAAACTGTTGTATGTAAAGTAAATAAGGTGTTTTTAAAATGTTTAAGAAGCTTCATTTAAAATTAAATTTTTAAATCAAATTAAATTAAACCAGACCGGTGGCCAGGACCTGGGCAGCGTGAGTGCCACTGAAAATCCGCTCACATGCCGCCTTCGGCACGTGTGCCATAGGTTGCCTATCCCTGTTCTAGGTGCTGAGGTTTTTTCTTTCCTCCGATGTTTCTCTCCTCTCATATGTTGGCCATATGGTTGAGTGGTGTGTACTCCCAAGCAGAAGGTAGGATCCATGTAGATGACTCCAGGTGCTGAGTTTCTTGCCTTCCTCCCATGTTGGCCGACTTTCTCTCCTTGCCTCTTCTTGTGCCATCTCCCTTTATTGGACATGAGCTGCTGTGCTAGGTGTGCATTCCCACAAGCTTGGTCTCAGCAGCCTGCAACACGTAGGAGGGGGTGAAAATCATGCAAAGTATTGAGTGTGACATTGGTGGGATGACAGTCGGTGTTGACTATCTGCTCATTGAGGCTGACGTAGATCGGATGGGAGAGGGAGGACGACAAAATTTCATGCTTTAAGTAGTGTGACTCTTGCTTGGCTTATTAGGTACACTTGCAGAGGAATCGTCCAGGAGCCCCGAGTGGAGCAGAAGATGGAAGAAGTGGACCTGAGCAACCTAGACATCCTTCTAAGCAGAGATGATCAGTCCTCAGTTTTCTGCCTTCTACATAACTGGCTGCGAGTAAGCGGTCAGTGCTTTGAATTCCTCATCCTAGTTTTCTTCAGAGGCCGTGAGCCTCATTGTTGGGCACAGGGCTCTGTGGGATTAAGACTGGGAATGCAACTATAGTCTGCTATGGAGAGTGACTATTTTGGGCATAGGTGCAACAGGTGCTTTCTAGTTGTAGTCCTAAAGGTGTAATGGGTTTAGGGTGGAACCCTGGGGGGTGGGAGATGCAAGCAGAGCCTATGCAATGTTGACGACTAAGATGGTAATTTCCCCCCCACCCCCTTGTGCTGGGTTTATTACCAAGGGACAAGAAGTCAAGGGTCAGTCTACTCCCCTCATGCAATGGAAAGTGAGCAAGAGCAGTGAGACCAAAAGCATTGTTGATGCCAGGCAAGAGCAGTCTAGCTGGGAGTGGAGCGGCCATCACTGTTGGTGAGAAGTGTCTGGTTTGGTGAGGGCTCTGGTCACAGCCCACCTTGCTCCAGGCCAGGACACTTGTTAGCTGGGGCTGAGTTTGTAAGAAAAGGTTCCTTACTAGCTGTGGCTATGAGGGAGACAGGGTCCCCATTTGCAGAAGATTGGATCTAGGAGGATGATTCTAGGTGCTGAGTTTCTTGCCTTCCTACCATGTTTCTCTTTTTTCTTATGTGTTGGTTCGTTCTCTCTCTCACCCTTGCCTCTCCTCATGCTGTCTCCCTTCACAGGAGTTGTACAGGTGTGCTCAGTGTGCACCCCTACAGGCTAGTTATCGAGAGCCTGCAGGACTGGGAGGAGGGTGGAAATGGGGAGGCAGGGATGGAAATTCATGCTGTGGGCAGGGTGTCATAGTGCTGGTGGGAGGAGGCGGTGACCAGCCATTTGAGCCATCAGTGTTGAATTCATGTATTTTACTGCTGAGGGGGTGATATGCCTCAGATGGGAGAGGGAGGCACATGGGGAGGATTTTGTGCACCAATAGAGTTTTGGACAGTGATGGCTCTTTTATGGGTTATTTGCTGTTCTTGCAGAGGATTGCTCCAGGCCAGTAGAGGAGCATCTGGAGGAAGTGGACCTGAGCAATCTAGACATGCCACTTCTCATTGGAGTTGAGAAGCTCTTCAGTCCTGTGTTATGGTCACCGTGATGGTGGAGGAGCTGTTTTGATTTTCTGAAATGATTTCTGTCCCCCCCCCCCCCCCCCCCACAGTATTTGAGTAGCAAAGAGCCTCCCTGAGATCAGAGAGATGCTTCTCATTTCCATGGGATGCGCTCTGGGGAAGGTAGAGCTCTGCCTTTGGCTAGTAATTGTCTGGGAGTGTCCCCCTCCTTCCCATGACTAAATGTGAGGGAGGGTGACTTACATATAACTAGAGATGCTCTGTAGTTTCTGGTCTGTCACTTGATGTCCGCCACAGGAGACCACAGTTCTCCAGTTCCATACTCAACCATTCCTTTCTTCAGAGCATCCTGGGTGGGCATGGGTGTCATTGGCTGAGGGTGTGGAGAGATCTGGGTGGCTATAGTTCCTTACAAGTGATGACCATTTTAGGCACTGGGTAGGCTGGAAAGGTATATAGAGACAGGGGCTCCAGTGAGAAGCAGCCAGGTGACACGTGTCAGTCTTCCACACATCATTGCTGGCCTAGTTTACAAGGGTTCCTTCTCTTTTTAGTTCCTATTGACTTTGGGTAGATGAAAGAATGGCCAACCTGTGGCAGAGACCAAAAGGAGCAGCCACCTTGAGACCATCAAGGGAGATGGAAGCCAGACAGTGATCTGTGGCGTAAGAGCAAATAGAAATTTGCTTTAGTTAAGTATTGAGGGAGGGCTTCAAAGACTCTCTTGTCAGCATGGGGTGGTCCCTGAGAAAGGCCTTTTTATTTATCTGGGACATGTTAAGCTTGGGGGAATCCTTTGTGTCCGCTCAAGGAATTGTCCGGTGCTATGGAGTCTTCCTGATGTATGGTAACTTTGTGGAGAGCACCATGCCTGTAACCTGACATGCTCAGTCATCAACTCTCTTCCTTCTACATCACTGGGTGAGCTTCCCTGATCACACCTCTCTACAACTCCAGCTTGCTTCAAGGGATGTGAGCAGGGGGCCCCAAGAGTAGCCTTTGGCCCGTGTATTTGCCCACCAGGGTGCATCACCCAGGACATGAGGAGGGTCTAGGGTTCAGCACAGCATCCCGGACTAATGTGCTCTGGCCTGGGCTCCTGGGTTCTGCTCCTTGAGGGCTGTGCTGGCCCCATAGCTGGGTCCTGTACCCAGGTGGCTCTTATGGACTGCAAGCAGTCGCAGAAGTGGCCATGGCCTCAGAGGGGAGTTGGGGCTGGCACTTCACTGAGGAGGAGCAGGGGGTGGAGCAACAGGGAGGGGCTGGGCCTCCTGGCAAGCAGGGTCACAGCTGCCACAATTTTCTGTCTGACCACCACCACTGGAAGACGCTGGCACTGCCCCTGCTGGCCACAGGGTGTGGCCACTGGGTGTCACTGCTGCTCCATTGGAGAGACACTCCATGCATTACCCCTCACTAGCCACTGGTGTCACTGCTGCTCCTGAGTAAACAGTCTGTGCATTACTCCACTGGGTATCACTACTGCTCCCAGATGCATTCTGTGCATTACCCTGACTGGCCACCCACCAGCTGTCACTGCTGCTCCTGGGGAAACAGTCTGTTCATTACCCCCAAGTGGTCACCTGGTGTCGCTGTTGCTCACCCAGGGAAATGGTTCATGCATTATCCTGATGTTCCACCTGGTGTTACTGCTGCACTCGGGGGAGGGGGGGGGGGGAGGGGGGAATGCTTTGTGCATTACCTGGATTGGCCAACCATTGTCACTGTTGCTCTATGGGGAAAATGCTCTGGGCATAACCCTGACCTTCCACTGGGTTCACTGTTGCTCCAGGGCAGCTGCACTCTGTGCATTGGCCTCTAAGATGTGGTAAAGGCTGAGTACAGACTGTTGCTTCCCTCTAGCTGCAGCTTGGTTTCTAATAAAAGATTTTCTGCTCATTTTGAGTACAGGGGGAGAATTTCCCCATGTTGGGAGTAGCTGATCTCCCATGGCAGGGAGGAGCATGTCCTTCCTGGTTCCAGGCCTCTGCTCAGGAGGTGACTACAGGTGCTGAGTTTGTTCTTCCTTCATTACTTCTCTCTAATGTGTTTGCCAACACTCTTCTCTTCTCCCCCCCTCCCCACCCCTTTGCCTGTTTGTCTATAGCATCCTTTCATAGATCTGTTCACCTGCATGTGTCAAGCAGTGATTGAGATACAGGTGCCCATAGCTCTCTGCGCAAATCTACTGGGGGAGGGACTTAAACCTGCCGCTCCTTCTCATGTGTGCTTCTAGTGCAGTGTCTTGATGCAGCAGGGGAACTGTAGTCTACTCCTACCTTTTGTTTGCAGCATGTGTTGCCCACATGCTAATTGGTGGAGTTGGCGGTGTGATCAGTGTGTGGGTTTTTTTTTTTTTTTTTTAAATTGACAAGGTTGCAAAGACCCACTTGGGCATTGAAAGTGTATTCCCCAGAATGCCCCCTCCTTCCCCTGTTTCTTCCACTATCCCATCTCGACTGCAGTACATTGTTTCCCCAGTAGGAAAAATTACCCTAATGAATAATTGATTAAACTTAATTCTGTTTAACTGAACTTGGAGTTCAGTTTCAGGTTCCTGAGGGTAGGCCACTTGGAGTTAGGCTTAGCCTTTCTAAAGGTAGGCCATTTCAAGAGCGGGTTAGGGTTCCTATAGGTATGCCACTTGGAGTTAGCCAATGCATAGGAACCCTAGGGCTGGGAATACTAAACCTAATTCAATGTGGCCTAGCCTCAGGAAAGTTAATCCTAACTCCAAATGGCCTACCCACAGGAACCCAAAACTGAACTCCAAGTGGCCCACCCTTAGAATCCTAACCTAAAGTTTCTCTGAGTAGGCAACTTGGAGTTAGGGTAAGGGTTCCTATGGGTAGGGCTCCCTGTCCTAGGGTTAGAGTTGATCTACATAGGCCACTTGGTGTTAAGGTCAGAGTTCCTATGTATTGGCAACTTGTGGAACCCTAACCCAAGGGTGGGGAGTCCTACCCATTGGAACCCTAACTCTAGGGGGATAGTACTTCCCACAGGAACATTAACCCTAATTTCAAGAAATCCTCACCCTAAATCCAAGTTGCCTAACCAGAGGTTCCCTAATTCTAAGTGGCCAACGCATATTATCCCTAACTCAAACTGCAGCTAGCATAGGTCCCTAGCCCTCGGGAGTGGAGAACTACCAATAAGAACCCCACACTTATGGCGGGGAGCCTCACATAAAGAAACCCTACCCCAAACTCAAAATGGCCTACATACAGGAATTCTAACCCCAATACCAACTGGCCTACCCATAGGAAGCCTAACTTCAGGGTGGGGAGTCCTACCCAGCGGAATAATAACTTTATCTCCGAATGGCCTGCCGGAGAAGCCTAACCCTAACACAACTTGGAATTGGGCTTAGGGTTCCTATCAGTGGAGCTCCTCTCCTGAGGTTTAGGGTTCCTATGAGTAGCAATTCCCACTGCAGGGTTACAGTTCCTATGTACCCCATAGACCATTCTGAGTTAAGGTTATTGTTCCGCTGGGTAGGACTCCCAAACCTGGGGTTAGAGTTCCTATGGGTAAGCCACTTGCTGTTCGGGTTAGGGATAATGTACATAGGCCACTTGGAATTAGGGTACCTCTGGTAAGGCCAGTTGGAGTTAGGCTTAGGTTCATGGGTAGGGTGCCACCGCTAGGTTTGATTACTATGGGTAGGCCACTTGGAGTTCAGTTTTAGCAGCCTAGTGGTAGGCAAGTGGATTTAGGGTCACAATTTCTAAGAGTGTGCCACTTGAAATTAGGGTTAAGATTCCTGTGGGGAGTACTCTCCCCCTAGAGTTAGGATTCCTATGGGTAGGCAGGGCTGGCCTTATCCTGAGGCGAACTGAAGCAGCTGCCTCAGGTGCCAGACTGGGGTGGGGGGGGGGGGGGGGGGAGTGCCACTAGGACCCAGAGTGTAGGAAAATTTTGTCTGCTGCTTGTGCCTATGTATTCTCTCTGCTCTAGCTGCACAAAGATGGTGGAGTGCTGTGCTAGAGGAAGGAGGGCATCAGACATAACTGGCAGGCAGGAGAAAAGGTGAGAGGGGTAACAGAGCGCTGCAGGAAGAGAGAGCCTGGACTGATTAACACCAGCTTCTCAGGGAGCTTCCTGTTTCCTGCTGCTTCCCTGAACCCACCTGAGGAGAACAGGCAATCTCCTGAAGTAGTAGGAGCCAGTTAGGACCTTAAGATGCGGATATCTTCCCTCACGCAGGCCCTGCTATCAGCCTGCTTATTTGTCCCCTTCGGCTGAGTGTTGAGAGCCTCTATACCTGGCACAGAACAGCAGTCATGAGTGGGGGGGGGAAAAAGAAAACGCCCCTCTGGGGCAGCATTCAGAAAAAGAAATAAAGCAAATGAAGCTTTTCTATCTAAGCAAGAAGCTCTCCTGAGACACACACGTTCACAGTGAGCCTTCTGTCCCCAGTGAGGATGAGAGTGGTGAGGAGATGCCTGATCTTCCCGTTAATCAGAGTGCAGGTGACCTGGCAGCTACTGCAGCATCCATATCGCCCTCTCGAATGGATGTAACCATGCACATTCCTGAAGAAAACTATAGATTAGAGAAGAGTGTGGTGGAGGTGCAAGAAACAGCTGCTGATGAGTTTAGTTCCTTAAGTCTAGATGATCCAGGTCTGTGGATCCACTTGAGCAGTAGCCTGAGGGACTTCCTTGTACCATGGGCCACAGCAAGTGAAAAAACTTCATGTTCCCCAAAGACAATGAAAACAGAAGTTTCCATCCAACACATTACTGGCATGAAATCCCCAATGGTGACAAAGTGGAGAGGCCATGGCTTATGTACTCAAAATCCCAGAGTGCTGCATACTGTTTTTGGTGCAAACTCTTCCAGTCTAATGTTCCAACCACATTGGGTTCTACAGGAACAAAGGACTGGAAAAATCCGGCTAGAAATCTTGCATGCCATGAGAAGGCAGCAAATCACCAGAGAGCATTCCATAGGTAGAAAGAGCTTGAGATGAGACTAAAGTTAAAGGCCACCATAGATGATCAGCCTCAAGAGAAGATTGCATCAGTCTCTCTCTACTGGCAAAATGTTCTGAAAAAGCTCATTGCCACTGTGAGAATGCTTGCTACCCAAAACCTAGCACTGCATGGCACTTCAGATCAGCTATATGTGCCAAACAATGGAAACTTCCTTAAAATTGTGGCACTGATGGCTGAGTTTGATGCTGTACTCCAGGAGCATCTAAGAAGAGTCACCACCCAAGAAATGTACACCCACTACTACCTTGGAAAAACAATTCAAAATTAGATTATACAGTTACTGGCAACAAAAATCAAACAGAAGATTGTGGCAGATCTGAAGTCAGCAAGGTATTACTGTGTTATCCTGGACTGCACACCTGACATCAGCAATATGGAACAAATGACTTTAATGGTGTGTTTTGTAACAACAGAACCTAATGAAAATGTCCCTGCAATGGTGACTGTCAGAAAGTATTTTCTAGAATTTATTGACATTGATACTACAGGAGCTGGTATGACAAATGTGCTTCCTAAAAAGCTGGAAGAAACAGGAATTGCAATAGCTGACATGAGAGGTCAGGGCTAAGATAATGGTGCCAACATGAAAGGAAAGAACAGAGGAGTGCATGACATGGATCCGAGAGTTAAACCCTCGAGCTTTTTTTGTTCCATACAGTTCTCATTCATTAAACTTAGTGGTCAGTGATGTAGCATCAGCTTCTAGTGAGGCTGCTGAAATTTTTATTGTAATTCAAAGCATCTATGTATTTTTCTCTGCATCAACTCCTCCATGGCAAATTTTGAAGCAACATCTGGGAACATCCTCTCTGACACTGAAGCCACTGAGTGCCACACGATGGGAAAGTCGAGTGGAGGCGATAAAGCCTATCAAACACCAAATTGGGAAGATGGATGATGCCATAGTTGCCATTATGGAGGATAATGCTATGACCGGAGCTGTTCATGGGAGAACAGTGGCAGAGAGAAATGGAATCACCAGAAACATACATAACTGTTTCTGTGTGGCTTAGTGTTGTGGCATGACATACTGTTTGAAATAAATGTTGTAAGCAAGAGACTCCAAGGTATTGACCTTGATACATCTGGAGCAATGGAACAACTGGACAAAGCAAAGTCATACCTACAGACTTACCGGTCAGATGAGGGATTTCAAAACATTCTGAAGACTGCACAGAAGTTGGCAGAAGAACTTCACACTGAAGCTATTTTCCCACCCATTCAAGAATACAAGAGTCACCGAAGAAGGCATTTGATTATGAAGCATGGGATAATCCCATAAGAGAACCCCAAACAATTCAAAGTTGAATTCTTTAACCAGGTGCTAGATGGTGCAATACAGTCAGTTGAACATTTCATGCAGCTCAAGGAACACAGCAGTATATTTGGGCTGTTGTATGATATTCCAAAACTCCTCATTATACCTGAAGATCTACACCAGCAATGCAGGGCACTAGAGACAGTATTGGCACATGATGACATGCATGATATTGATGTGAGTGATTTAGGTGATGAACTGAAAGCTCTTTCAAGATACTTTTCAGGAGGATCAACTCCAACGGCTGTTCTGGAATATGTGCACACAAATCAGATGACCACCCTCTTTCCAAATGCTTTTGTTGCTCTGTGCATACTTCTAACACTTCCTGTAACAGTTGCCAGTGGAGAACGCAGCTTCTCCAAGCTGAAGTTAATAAAAACACATCTACGCTCCACAATGACACAGGAGAGGCTGGTTGGCCTTGCAACCATCTCAATAGAGTATGAGCTGGCCCAGACTGTGGACCTTCAGGAAGCAGTTCAAATCTTTGAAACCAAGAAGGCACAGAAAGCACCACTTTGATTATTCAAACAGATAAAAATGCCAGTGTTAACTTTTCTTGTCTGCATAGTAAACTTTCAAATGCCTGAACAGCAAATGTAAGTGTTACTTAAAATTTTTGAACAAGGCATTTTAAGTTGTTAGTTCTCCTTTATTGGGCTCGGTACCAGAGCAGTACCATGAGAGTAGAAGAACAGGAAGAAGGCAGCATTGAGACCTTTCAAAGTTTTGGCCCAAGTGAGGAGGCATGGGGGTGTCATTTGAGCTCCCCATCTCCAGTGCCAAAATGTTGTGGGCCGGCCCTGTTGATTGGGGATGGACTGCCTCCATTAGGATTTGCTTGAGCCTGAAGTCCCTTTCAGTTCTCAAGTGGAACCCTTTGCAGATCCTGCAACAATCTGTTTGATGCGCCTCCCCCAGGCACTTTAGGCAGGAGTTGTGGGGATTACCTTTGGCATGGGCTTCTGGCAGATCCTGCATGGTTTAAAGCCTTGGGATTGAGGCATGCTTTGAACCCCAAGAGGGGAATAAAATGGGGTGGGAGGGGACTAATACGAACTATTTACAGGTTGAAGATCACTAGGGAAATGGTTGCTGAAGCAAGAGCGACTCTGCTCCAACAACCGTCACTGGTGGTAAGAAGGAACTGAAGAGGTGGTGGCTCGGCAGGAACAGGACCCTATATGCGGCGCCATGAAGGGGGCACCTGAGCCGACCCAACAGGTACCATGAAGGGGGAGGGGGGGGGAGAGAAACCTGCTGACAGGTGCACCTACTTAGAATCAACATGAGTAAGCACTCTAAGAAGAATGCATCCTTATTTCTTAGAGGAAGGCTGCCAGTATGATAAGCATGACTGAAATACTAAGGAACTCTGTTATATGTAGTTAAAGTGTTCTGATTTTCTGTATTGTTCCATGGTGTGATTGTTCAGCCTCAACCATGCTTGTTTCCCCGTCTGTAGGTGGTTAAGGATTACATCCTTCTGAAGGGTTTTTCAGGCTGAGATTTAAAGGGAGAACCGCTAATGTGGCCTCATTCTGCTAATGTAATGATGCCTACAGGGGTAGTGCATGTCACTGCTCACACTCTCAAGGCTACAGACACTGTATTAAAGTAAATTTTAAAAAGCTTCCATATATAAAGTCTGACTTTGGAGCAAAATGGTCCTTTCTGCAACTGAATCCATAAAAGGGTTGGCCCCAATCCTGAAAACATTAAAAGATATTAATGTACTGTTACGCATATTTGTGAGTGTTTGCAGCCACAGGACCACTCCACCAGTTAACCAATACACAGAATTAAACCGTCGCCTGGGAACCCCACCCATTGGCCCCCCAACCTTAATTTAAAGTTGCCAATGCATAGGAGCCCTAACCCGAACATGATGTGGCCTATGTTAGATGATCCCTAACGTGAGGACAGGGAACCCTACCTGTAGGAAGCCTTACCCTAACTCCAAGTTGCCTATTTAGAGAAACTTTAACATTAGGGCATGGAGCGCTAAGTTTAAAAAAAAAAAAAAAAAAACCCTAATCCTCACTCCAAGTGGCATGCCTATAGGAACCCTAACCTGAACTCCAAGTGGCCTACCCACAGGAATCCTAATCCTAGGATTTGGAGACCTACAAATAAGGACCCTTCCCCTAGCGGTGGAGTCTTCCCTTAGGAAGTCTAAGCTTAACTCCAACTGGCCTAACCATAGGACCCCCTTAATTCCAACTGGCCTACGCATAGTATCGCTAAGCCAATCACCAAGTGGCCCTAGATATAGGAACCCCTAAACCTAGGGCGTGGAGCACTACCCAGAGGAACCTTGACCCTATAGCAGGGAATCTTAGGAATCCTAACACTAACTCCAAGGGTAATACCCTAGTGTGAAAGTAGAATAAACTATATTGTAAAAATAGAATGGATTAAAGAAATGCTGTATGTACCTTTAAGCAGAAATAAGGAATGCTGAAATTCAGGTGTCAGGAAAAGGAACATTGTTTGTCTTAATGAGTCCGCTTAAGCTAATGGTGAAACATCAGCCAGAGATCTGTAAAAGTTAGTTAGTAAGAAAATTGAATATGTATGTCTAGCCTCGGGTAAGCTTGTCAGTTCTGCTTTCTTTGTTCTTTTGTTAAGTTCACGCCCTTTTTATCTGTATAAAATAAGGTAGTGTGTGTCTTGGAGGGTGCTCACGTTATCTGGGTGTTATTAGCAGAGCGCTGTGCTAATAACAGAGTGGTCTGACAAACTGAATCCTGAGTAACTTTTGACAATTTGGAGATCCCATCGAGATGGTGTTGGGTCTGAACTTTTGATGAGCTTAAACTTAACCCAGACTTGATGTCTCTGTCTGAACTTTTAATCAAAGCTCTGACCTGCAAACTACTCATGACACCCCCCCTCCCCTTAAGTAGCCATCTCCCCTTATCTCTTTTTGAATTTACATTTTAACCTGTTTTATCCTGTAGAATCTTGTTTGATTATGCATGACCATTATGATCTGTTAATCACTTTGTTTACTTCTGTGTATAAATATTGATGCTCACCCCTAATAAACTTGCCACACTTACTCTGAAGCCTTTCAAGCTAAGGATAGTGTGAGCCCGTTGATCAACGAATTGGTGTCTGGTCTCTGACAGATTGTGAGCCCCATACCAACTCCGCACGAACTCGGGTGCTGGAGAGGTGAGTGAGGACTTGCTTTTTACCTAACAATTTGGGGGCTCGTCCGGGATTTCCTTCTGGTGTGGTGCCTCTGTCCAGTGGTCAGACCACTCATATACGAATTGGCAGGCGCCACGGGAGATTTCTCCCAGCCAATTCAATATTGAGGGGTCGTGTACTGGACAGCAGGGTAAACGCCAGTTGGAGGGCTCCTGTCAGACACCATGGGTCAAGGGACTAGCGTGTCTCTTGAGAGTCCGTTGGGGATTGTAAATAAGTTATGGAACGAAGGGAAACTCCCAGTACAGACAGGAATGTCTAGGAGGAAGTTGTACACACTGTGTGTAAGGAATTGGACTGGGTATACCGCGGTATTGGCCGACCCGGAGATGAGGTGGCCTTCGTATGGCTCTTTCGAACAGGCTGCCTTAAGAGGAGTAAGGAGCCAGATCGAAAAAGACCATCCGGGACAGTTATGTTACTGGTTTTGTTGGGACACAGCAGCAGAGCTGTGGAAATCTTTAAAAATTATGGCAGTCAGGTATTCTCCCGAGAGTGAACCCCCTCCATGTTATTTCGATGAAGGGTGTAAACCACGGCGTGTTTTGACTCGTCAGTTGGTCCCCACTGCACCTGCCCCTATTCCTCCGCAGGGGGACTCTCTCCAGGGCGCAGAGGGGAATCTGCAGGACTCCAGATCGGAATCTCTGCAGAGGGATAAGGGGGAAATGGAAGGGCACACCTCGGGAGGAGTAATTACTAGGCAAAAGATCAAGCAGATGCAGCAGGTTGCATACCCCTCCCCTGGGGACGCCCAGAGGGTCTGGTTGCATCCGCAGATACTTACACCAGGGACGAATACACCCCTGCACCACCAGCTCAGCCCGTTCCCCAGGCCTGGATCAACTACGGGCAATAGCAGCAGCTGCAGCAAACTCAGCCTCCTCAATGACGGTACCCCGGGGGCGAAGGCAAACAATGTGATGGTCTTATTTCCTTAATGTCTTTAGCCGGCTCCTTCCTCACTTTCTCCCCTCTCAGCAAAGAGCCTCGTCTAACTCTTTCAGTCCAGGGACTGCCTGTCTCCTTCCTCATTGATACTGGAGCTACTTTCTCTCTTTTAAATCATGCCCCCTCTCCCTGGCTATCCTCTGAGGTTAAAACCGCAACTGGGGTGGAGGGCAACCCACAGTCTCTGGGACTCACTTTGCCTCTAAATGTTATTTATGCTGATAAATGTTTTTCTCACCGTTTTCTTTTTTCCCCAGCTTGTCCGATCCCTTTGATGGGCCGGGATTTACTCTGTAAGCTTGAGGCTACTTTAACCTGCACTCCTGAAGGGGTAGGATTATTGATGACAGTGTTAGGAGATTTGGCCCCAACTCAGGGTAATTGGGAAACCCCCCCCCCCCTCTCTCCCCTGACCTCACTGACTTGCCTTTAACCCTCTGGGGAATTTCTGACACTGATGTTGGCCTGCTCCTTTCGGCAGAGCCAGTAAGGATTCAAGTGAAGCCCCCCTTAACCCCCGCGTCAGTCCCTCAATACCCCCTGTCGCTGGAAGCCCGGGAGGGCATCCGCCCCCTTATCGAGGGATTCATTGCACAAAAGCTAGTCCGCCCTCAGCGCACCCCCTGTAACACCCCTATACTGCCTGTCAAAAAGCCTCCTAAAAAGGATGGAGACCCTATTCGTTGGCACTTTGTACAGGATCTACGGGTTGTTAATCAGTATGTGGTCCCTCTTCATGCAGTAGTTCCTGATCCAGCTACTATCATCAGCCAAATCCCCTGGGATGCTGAGTGGTTCACTGTTATTGACTTAAAATCAGCCTTTTTCAGCATTCCTGTGCACCCAGACTCTCAGTATCTCTTTGGTTTCACCTGGGAGGGACAAAGTTATGTCTGGCAACGACTTCCTCAAGGCTACAAAGACAGCCCCACGATTTTCAGCCAATGCCTCTGCCACAACTTGGAAGGCTTCACCAGTCCGCAGGGATCCACGTTAGTCCTATACGTAGATGACATCCTATTAGGTAACCGCAAAGAAGCTGCCCTCTGCATCGATGGTAAGGCACTTTTATTATACCTACACACCAGAGGCCACAAGGTAGACCCTAACAAGATTCAGTGGGTCTCTCAGAAGGTCCGATATCTGGGCTTCCTGTTAACCCCAGAGGGGAGACAAATGGACCCAGTCCGCATAAAGACTATCCAAAACTGCCCTCTGCCAAACACCAAGAAACAACTTCGAGGTTTCTTAGGATTAAGTGGCTTCTGTTGCCCCTGGTTACCGTCCTGCGGGAGGTTAAGCAAACCGCTCCACCGACTCACTGCTAACCTTGCTCCTGACCCTTTGCAGTGGTCCCCGGACACAATCCAAGCCTTTCAGTTACTCAAGGACAGTGTGGCCTCCTCCATGTCTCTCCGCCCCCCCAATTACAGCAAACCCTTTCACCTTTTTGTCCACGAGAGGGGTGGAATTGCTAGTGGCGTCCTTACCCAGCTGAGCGGGCCCCACCATTTCCTGCTTGCTTTTTACTCTCAGCAGATCGACCCTGTTGCTCAGGGAACCCCATCCTGCACCCGGACTCTGGCAGCAGCTGCCCTGCTGATCACAAAGGCAAAGAGCCTGACCCTGGGTCATTTTACCACGGTTTGGACCTCTCATGCCTTGTCAGCCCTTCTGCGTAGGGGCACAACCCAAGTCTTTTCGGCCCATCATCAGCAACAGCTAGAGGCCGAACTCTTAGAAGACACTAACCTAACTTTTGAAAGGTGTGGGCCCCTTAATCCAGCTACCTTGCTTCCTGACCTGCCAGTCCTCCAGGATCAGCACGACTGTGTGGAAGTAGTTTATAGCATCTTACAGATAAGGGACAACCTGTTTGACGTGCCACTGGACAACCCTGATTGCATCCTCTTCTCGGACGGAAGCTCCTTCTATGTTGATGGCAAGCGTTTCACCGGTTATGCAGTCACCTCTGAAAGGGACATTCAAGAGGCCGCCTCACTGCCAGGCAACTGAGGAGCCCAAGCCGCCGAACTCTATGCCCTGGCCCGAGCTTGCCAGTTGGCCGCTGGTAAGACCGTTACCATTTTTACTGATAGCAAGTATGCTTTTGGAGTTGTGCATTGTCACATCCACCTCTGGAAGTTTCGAGGTTTCCAGACAGCTGCCGGTAAACCCATTCAGCACCTCCCCCTCATCCACAAGCTTTTGGACGCCCTCCAAGAACCCTCGGTTCTGGCTGTAGTTCACTGCCGGGCTCATACTAAAGATGATAGCCCCGTCACCCGTGGGAATGCCCTGACTGACGCCTCCGCCAAGACGGCTGCCGTCTTACCCTTAGCCATGCCCACGTTGGCTATTGCAGCCTCCTCCTTTACTCCACCGCACCCCGTACCAGTACCCACTGCTGAACTACAGTCGTGGGAGAGCCTCGGAGCCACTCTGGTCAAAGGGACCTAGCTTATACCGGATGGCCGAGCCTGCCTCCCTCGCTCCACATACCCCGTGGCAGTTCGCTGGCACCATGATAAGGGGGGTCACTACGGCACGCACGCCCTTGTGGACACCATCGCTCGCTTTTGGTATGCTCCAGGCATTCAACCCTACTGCCTGTCAATAGTGAAAGCATGCAGCACATGTCAGCGTAATGGACCTGCTCCGCCTCTTAAAAAAAATTAAGGGTGGAAGACCTCCGCCTGCTGCTCCATTTCAACATCTTCAACTTGACTTTGCAGATATGCCAAAGGCTTTTGGGAAAAAGCACCTCCTTGTTTTGGTTTGCCCTCTGACTTCCTGGGTCGAAGCTTTTCCTACTGCTAATTGTACTGCTGCCACAGTGGCGAAGATTCTCCTTAGAGACATTGTACCCCGTTTTGGCATCCCTCTCGTGCTTGACTCAGATCGCGGACCTCACTTTACTGGTCATGTCCTTGGCCGTTTAGAACAAGGACTGGGCATTTCACACTCCTTTCATACACCCTACCACCCCCAGTCTAGCGGGAAAGTTGAGCATATGAATAGGGAGCTTAAGTTTACATTGGCTAAATACTGTCAGGAAACAGGGTTAAAGTGGCCTCAGGTACTTCCCTTGGTCCTGTTTCACCTTCGTACTCGCCCAACCCGTCTATTGGGATTATCCCCCTTTGAACTGCTCTATGGACACCCCCCTTTCAAAGGCGGGGCGCTACCACGTGCTGATGTTTCACTATTGGGAGGGGATCATATGACCGTGTGCCAGTTTCTCTCCCTACAGGCTCGCCTCCGTACCCTTTGGAAAGCCTCGCAGTTTTCCCAGACCGTGTCGCTGGAAGAACAGATCCACCCGTTCCAACCAGGGGACTTCGTCTGGGCCAAAAAGTTCATTCGTGGCGACACCCTCCAGCCGAGGTTTACTGGACCCCACCAGGTTCTTTTAACAACCCAGACTGCAGTGTTCCTGGAAGGACGCAAATCCTGGATCCACCACTCCCACGTCAAGCCAGCCGTAGTGGACCACAGTGATGGACCAGCAGCTCTTGCCACCACTGAGGACACTGCCTCCGACCAGTGGACCAGCTTACCTCTTTCAGACATCAGACTTAAATTGACTCGGAAAAAATGAGAGGACCTTTTATTCTGACTGTGACAGTGTACCCCATAAGGCTTTATGGGGAGGGGGTGCTTATAAATGTATGTGTGACATAACTGGAATATGTTTTATGCTGCCTGTGCCATGTAACATATCTCCGCAAGGGTTGTGATCTACTATATCTATTCATCCTATTTGTACGTATATATCATTTTCTACTCAAGCTTAAGAATATGGGCTGTATGCTTGCCTGATTTCTAAGTAAGCTTTGTGAGGCATTTGGTCAGCTTCTTTAGGAAGGAATTTGCCAGGTTAAGTACCTGATCAGGAGACACTTAGGGAACAATGCATCTTGGAATGCTCCAATCCACATGAGAAGCCTTCCTGGAGACATGCAAGATGCCATGTGGACAATGCAAAGACTGAGTCATGCAGGGGCATGTGACTTGCCCAGGTGACTCCAAAGCTCCATCTTGGAGCTGGGCTTTGCAGAGGAGGGAGGTCTCCACCCACAAGAGAGAGTCTACTTAAACCTGTGGGAGACCCCTCCATTTTGTCTTCAGCTGGCTAAAGAAGGAGCCTCTCCACCCCCCCCAGGATACTTGAAGGAGACTGAAACAAAGGACAGTAACTACAGGGGGTGTGAGTGATTGCTGGACCCAGGCTAAAAGGAGATTAGCCTGTAGAAGGGAGCATTCTGGAACTGGTGAGGAAAGTATCTGTATTCAGTTTGTTTAGGCATAGATCTGCGCATTTTGTTTTATTTTGCTTGTGACTTACTTTGTTCTGTCTGTTACTACTTTGAACCACTTAAATCCTACTGTCTGTATTTAATAAAATCACTTTTTATTTAGTAATTTACTCAGAGTATGTATTAATACCTGGGGGAGCAAACAACTGTGCATATCTCTCTATCAGTGTTATAGAGGGCGAACAATTTATGAGTTTGCCCTGCATAAGCTTTATACAGGGCAAAACGGATTTATCTGGGTTTAGACCCCATTGGGAGTTGGGCATTTGAGTGCTAAAGACAAGCGCGCTACTGCGAGCTGTTTTCAGGTAAACTTGCAGCTTTGGGACAGGAGATTCAGACCCTGGATCTGTGTGTGGAGCCAAACAGGAGTGTCTGGCTCAGCAAGACAGGGTGCTGGAGTCCTGAGCTGGCAGGGAAAACAGAAGCAAGGGTAGTCTTTGCACATCGGGTGGCAGCTCCCAAGGGGGTTTCTGTGATCCAACCCGTCACAGTGGCGTAGTCGAGCAGGATCTGTGCATAGTTGATTGCTTTGAGATACTGGTAGTGATTTTAAGTGAGTTTTAAGTGTGGTGGCTGGAGAACAGACAAAGTGGTTACTGGTTTGTTATTTTCTGTTTGCTTATTTCGGGCAAGGGAAGTAGGGACAGAAAAGGAAACTCTCTATTAACTAAGAATCCCCTGAGCTGAGTGCATCTCAGTTTCAGTGAACTGCAGAGGGGTTGTGGCCCAGCACAAGAAAGCAAGACAATGAGTACCAGTGATCTCAATTCCAGTGAACTGCAGAGTGGTTGTAGCCCAGCACGAGAAAGCAGGACAATGAGTACCAGTGACGCTGCTATTAAACTAAAGCTGGCCAGGTTGGAAGCAAAAGAGAGAGAAAGTGAACATAAGAGACAGCTGGAACTAAGACAATTAGAAATTAGTGCCATGGAGGCAGAACATGCAAGGGAAGAGGCTGCCCACAAGAGAGCTATGGAGGTCGAGGCAGCGAGGGCGGAGGCAGAGGCAGCGAGGGCGGCAGCGAGAGTGGAGGCAGAGGCAGCGAGAGAGGCAGCGAGGGCGGAGGCAGAGGCAGCTGCCCACGAGAGGGCTATGGAGGCCCAGAGGGAGGCCCGGAAGCATGAACTGGCTGTTATGGAGTCAAAGAGACGAAACCCTCCCCCTGCTGGCTCCACTTCCCCGAAAATCCATAAATGGGAGCGGCTATGTCCACAGTATGATGAGTCCAGCGATATTGCCGAATATTTCATCACCTTTGAGAGACTGTGCACCCTCCATGCCATCCCTGAAGATCAGAAGATGACCACATTGATAGCAAAATTGACTGGCAGAGCTCTGGACATATTCAATAAGATGCCTATTGATGATGCTTCAAACTATGGTAAATTTAAGGAACTGGTTTTGAAACAGTTTCAGGTTACACCTGAAACCTACAGGGTTAAATTCAGGAGCCTTAAGAGGGGATCTGGATTAAGTAATGTGGCTTATGCCAATGAAATGAGAGATTTGGTAGATAAATGGGTGCGGGGGAGAGGAATTACCAGCTTTGAAGGGATGTGTGATCTAGTTACTCAGGAACATTTCCTGAATATGTGCAGTGATGAGGTAAAACAGTATTTGTGGGACAAAAAGGTAAATGCAGTGGGTGAATTAGCTGAGTATGCTGACTCTTATGAACAAGCCCAAGCTGCAATCAAACACAAACCACTGGCAGAAGGGTATAAGGTTGGGGGAAAGCAGAATCACCGTTTTACCCCGGGGTCTGGGAAAAAAGAGGCTGGGCGGTCACCTCCCCATTCCCCTGGTACTCGACCCAAATTTCCTGTGCAAGCAGAGGAGCCCAAGAGGTGCTATCATTGTAAGTCCACTGAGCACCTGAGGAATAAGTGTCCCTTACTGAGTGAAGCTGCGGCTTCTCAGAGCCAGGCTGTGGCCTCTTTCCACACAGGATTTGTAAAGCTTGCTTCCACACAACCCAGCAATGAGCATATGCATGCTGTTAAATTGAATGGTCAAATGCTTCTTGGATTAAGGGACACGGGTGCTGAGATTTCTGTGGTCAGGAGGGACCTAATCCAGGAGAAGGATCTGTTGCCAGGTAAAATGGCAGAATTAGAGCTGGTCGGGGGTTACAAAGTCCTTGCACCTTTAGCTAAAGTACACATGCAAACTCGGGATTTGCAGGCTGAGCTGACTGTTGCAACGGTGGCACACAATTTTGCACCGTTTCTACTGGGGAATGATTTCTTTAGTGTGGCAGAATCTGTCCCAGGGTTGGTTAGCAGTGAGAAGGAATCTTGTGCCAAAAGCCCCAGAGGGGGGGGCGAAGTCACACAGACTGCTGGGGGAATAGGAGAGTGTCTCTTAGGTTCCTCTGCAGCAGTAAAGGATGCAGCTTCGGGGGCAGGGCTGATTGTAGCCGGTTCCTGTAGCCCTGGGGCTCAAGGGAAGTTCCAGAGGGAGGAGCTGGATGAAGCCAGCTCCTGTCCCCTAATCATCTCCCCTGGGGAGGGGGATGTACCACCTTGTAGCAAGGAGGCCACCACAGCTGCTGACTGCCAGGAAGTTGCAGGTCAGCAGGGGGCTGGGCCTGCCCTGGGGTGCACAGAGGCGTGTGTCCCAAAGGTGGAAGTTGGGGTCCTGGGGACCGCTGTGGTGGGAACAGGCCCCAAGGACTCTAAAGCGGAGTGCCAGCCCAACCCGAGTGGAAGGGGAGGGATTTTGCTGGCCAGCGAAAGGTCTGTCGTAGCTGGTAGCTGTGAGTCCACAGCTGGGGCAGGATCACCTTCCCTTTCAGGGGACACAAGGGTGTCGGACCCAGAGGGGAGATCAAAGAGGGAAGCCCAGATGGAAGGTCAGGGGGGGCCAGAGAGTCCACCCACCTTTTGTGGGGAGGGGCTTTCCCAGGAGGAGGGTGAAAAGTCTGCATTCAAAATGCCAGCCCCCTCTCCTGTGGATCAGGTTTTAAGGGAAACCTGGGGGTCAGGCCTCCAGGATGAGGGGGTCTATCCAGCTGACCCATTGGAAACAGAAAGTGGGGTGCCCAAAGGGGTCCAGAGCACCCCAGGGAAAGCTGCTGTTCTTGCTACACTTGCAAGAGATAAAACTCTCTCTCCAAGACAGGGGGGGGGAAATCTCTTCATGGGAGGAACTTCACAAGGGAGTGGGGCCCAGCCCAGAGAAACTCCAGAGGGAGGGGCCGAGGACAAGTATGGTTGTAGTACACCCTTTCCTGGCCAAAGACCCAAGCACATGCCCGAACTAGAAGTCTTCCCCAAAGAGGCAGAGGAATCTGCATCAGAGGGTCTACCAGAGGGCACAGAGAACTGGGAAAATGCAATGGGTGCTAAACAAGTCAAATTGAGTGAACGAAGCCTGTCCACTGTAGATTTGCTGTTAACCTTGTGTCTTTTGCTAATTCACCTATGGGATAAAACAAAAGAATTCACACTAGTGGTAAACCCTTTAAAGATGTGGAACATATTTGATTTGTGGAATAAGCTGTTATACATGCTGGGGATGGTGACAGGACAGCCCCACCAGCATGTTACTTTACAGCCCATACCTGTAAAAAGCAGCAAAAGCATAACAGGCCTATGCTGCTGTGTAGAAGGGGAAACTGAGGCACACCGCCTCATGGCATTGGTGGCTAAATGCCAAGATACCTCCACGTTAATGAGTATTGCTGCCTGCATTCTGTTAGCAATACTACATCCCTACCTGTTTGCAAGCATCTGGGGACCAGGGACCCCAAAACGGGCTAGAACCCCCAGGAGTGACACCATATGGTTTCAAGGTACTGAAAGGAAGTGTGACCAGAAACAAACAGAAATTTTACAGGTACTGCCTCCGCCATGGACAGTGTCCAAGTCTCTGGCAGTAAGTTCAGGGGGAGGGTGTGACAGTGTACCCCATAAGGCTTTATGGGGAGGGGGTGCTTATAAATGTATGTGTGACATAACTGGAATATGTTTTATGCTGCCTGTGCCATGTAACATATCTCCGCAAGGGTTGTGATCTACTATATCTATTCATCCTATTTGTACGTATATATCATTTTCTACTCAAGCTTAAGAATATGGGCTGTATGCTTGCCTGATTTCTAAGTAAGCTTTGTGAGGCATTTGGTCAGCTTCTTTAGGAAGGAATTTGCCAGGTTAAGTACCTGATCAGGAGACACTTAGGGAACAATGCATCTTGGAATGCTCCAATCCACATGAGAAGCCTTCCTGGAGACATGCAAGATGCCATGTGGACAATGCAAAGACTGAGTCATGCAGGGGCATGTGACTTGCCCAGGTGACTCCAAAACTCCATCTTGGAGCTGGGCTTTGCAGAGGAGGGAGGTCTCCACCCACAAGAGAGAGTCTACTTAAACCTGTGGGAGACCCCTCCATTTTGTCTTCAGCTGGCTAAAGAAGGAGCCTCTCCACCCCCCCCCCAGGATACTTGAAGGAGACTGAAACAAAGGACAGTAACTACAGGGGGTGTGAGTGATTGCTGGACCCAGGCTAAAAGGAGATTAGCCTGTAGAAGGGAGCATTCTGGAACTGGTGAGGAAAGTATCTGTATTCAGTTTGTTTAGGCATAGATCTGCGCATTTTGTTTTATTTTGCTTGTGACTTACTTTGTTCTGTCTGTTACTACTTTGAACCACTTAAATCCTACTGTCTGTATTTAATAAAATCACTTTTTATTTAGTAATTTACTCAGAGTATGTATTAATACCTGGGGGAGCAAACAACTGTGCATATCTCTCTATCAGTGTTATAGAGGGCGAACAATTTATGAGTTTGCCCTGCATAAGCTTTATACAGGGCAAAACGGATTTATCTGGGTTTAGACCCCATTGGGAGTTGGGCATTTGAGTGCTAAAGACAAGCGCGCTACTGCGAGCTGTTTTCAGGTAAACTTGCAGCTTTGGGACAGGAGATTCAGACCCTGGATCTGTGTGTGGAGCCAAACAGGAGTGTCTGGCTCAGCAAGACAGGGTGCTGGAGTCCTGAGCTGGCAGGGAAAACAGAAGCAAGGGTAGTCTTTGCACATCGGGTGGCAGCTCCCAAGGGGGTTTCTGTGATCCAACCCGTCACACTGACAACTGTATGTTTTTTATTATGCCTTTTTAGTTTATTTTCTGCTTATGAAGATAATGCTTTTATTAGATATTCCCACGAGGTTAAAACTCGTATTTTAGGAAATAGAAGTAATTGCTGGGTATGTACTCAATTTCCAGTAAATGCAGAACAGGGACTCCCCTTCACACCCATTTCCCTGACCACTGCTAATATGACTTGGATGCCACCGGCTAGAGTAAAAGATCCAGTCCAACACAATCTTACATGGGACAAAACTGGAGTGCCAATTAACAGATATCTCAGGGTAACCAATCAGACAGGATCACTGTGTTTTGTTAAAGAAAAGGGGTCAACTTTTATGGGAACAAGTAAATGCAACATGTATTTTAATGGCACCGCCTTTAGTAAAAATCTTGGCTTCAAGCCTTGCTCATCCCACTTATCCCATATGTGGATCCCTCACCCCGATCCAACTTTTTCATGGGTGGGCAAGCCTTCAGAGTCAGCTTTTAAGAAGCCCTGCTCAGATCACGAGGGTGTCCAACTAATTGCTAAGGGACATACGATTGCCTTCTACAACTGCTCAGGCAGTACTACACTTCCCTTTGAAAACACCACTACCAAATTGTGCCTCTGCAGTTCGCACAACGACCCCTCTGCGTTACCAGGGGAACAGTGGTACAACGGGTGGTGGGTTACCTCCTACTTTGAGAAATGGAATACCCGAAACGCATTGTATGGAACATACTGGGTGTGTGGGCCCAAAGCTTATTACTTTCTCTCCCCTGATTGGGCAGGGTCATGTTATTTAGCGTGGCTAACACCGCCTTCTCGCATCTCCCTCACTCCCCCTCATTTTCCCCACGTTCGTAACATCTGTGAAACCTTCAGAGATATTAATATCCGTGATGGTTTGTCGTGGCAGCGGTGGGCTGGTCTCATTAGCTTGAGGGGTGGTGTCATCCGTCTACAGGGACTACTAGAATCTTTAACCAATGAAACTGCGACCCTATTTGAGAATCAGGCTGGGGAAATGTCCCAGCTGCGCCAGTTAGCTTTGCAAAACCGAATGGCTTTAGACATAATGTTAGCAGCCCAGGGAGGAACTTGCGCCCTCATAAATGAAGAATGCTGTGTTTTTGTAAATGACACCTACTCTGACACTTTTCAACGTACCAAACATCTAAGGGAAATGGCTAAGAACTACTCCTCTGGCCAGCCACCTTATGATTGGTGGGGAGCCTTATGGAATTGGCTGCCTGGATTTGGGTGGGTTAAAAAAACTCTTGGTGGGTATTGTTGGGGCCATAGTAATCCTTATAATACTGTGTTACTGTATTCAGTGTGTCCCCTCCCTCATAGACTCATGTGGGTCAGTTTATTCTTTTCCTACTTCAGCCAAGGGCCTTACTCTCTTCAAGTTGGCCCAGGCTGAAATTGCCAAGCGGCCCTTGGCTCCTTAAAATGGGGTGTAGCTTTTGGTAAATAGTTATCCCAAAGCTACAAATGGAGGAATGTTGGGTCTGAACTTTTGATGAGCTTAAACTTAACCCAGACTTGATGTCTCTGTCTGAACTTTTAATCAAAGCTCTGACCTGCGAACTACTCATGACACCCCCCCTCCCCTTAAGTAGCCATCTCCCCTTACTCTTTTTGAATTTACATTTTAACCTGTTTTATCCTGTAGAATCTTGTTTGATTATGCATGACCATTATGATCTGTTAATCACTTTGTTTACTTCTGTGTATAAATATTGATGCTCACCCCTAATAAACTTGCCACACTTACTCTGAAGCCTTTCAAGCTAAGGATAGTGTGAGCCCGTTGATCAACGAATTGGTGTCTGGTCTCTGACAGATTGTGAGCCCCATACCAACTCCGCACGAACTCGGGTGCTGGAGAGGTGAGTGAGGACTTGCTTTTTACCTAACAATGGCAACCGTCTTCACTGGGGCCGTGTGATTCCTGACTGTTTTTGTAGGACGACCGTGGCAGCTGGCACCTGGGCACTTGGCCCGAACAGTCCTCCTCCTGAACAGAAGGGTGCACGACCACAGTGAAGTATACGCCATTGAACCTGTTGGTTCCCACTCTGTTCTGGTAGGGATCCCGGGATCTGACATCAGGAATCTGGTCAGGTCTGTGTTTTGTCCGGACTGAGGACTGTCCTGTCTCTGTGTCTAGCCATCCTCCTGTGGAGTGTTTGAGTCTGGGTGCCATCTCCATCCAGGGATCGGCCGACCAAGGGGCTCCTGTCCCCGTGGTCTGAGTGAAATCTGCACAATCGCAGCCGCACCTCACCTTGGGTAAAACCCTTGGTGTGAAAGCAAGGGCGATTGAGGCAGTAGCCTGTGGGCTCCTTTTGTGTGTTGCACCAGGCATCGCTCTGACGAACCCGAATTTACACACTCCAATCACACAAGAAGGAAAGTCCTCCTGTATGGGTAACCAGATGTCTAAGTCGGGACAGTTCCCCTAAAGGAATGCCAGCTCACTTTATGTATTTTAGGAAGGGTCCGGACTGCTGTAAATTTCTGGAAAAATGGTCTAGGCTAACTCAGGAGAATCCCAAAACTCAGCGGCCACTGTTAAAATCTTTCAGAGTAGCAGCCGTGTTAGTCTGTATCCGCAAAAAGAAGAACAGGAGGACTTGTGGCACCTTAGAGACTAACAAATTTATTAGAGCATAAGCTTTCGTGGACTACAGCCCACTTCTTCGGATGCATATAGAATGGAACATATATTGAGGAGATATATATACACACATACAGAGAGCATAAATAGGTGGGAGTTGTCTTACCACCTCTGAGAGGCCAATTAATTAAGAGAAAAAAAACTTTTGAAGTGATAATCAAGCTAGCCGAGTACAGACAGACAGTTAGATAACAAGTGTGAGAGATTCAATGTTTGTAATGGCTCAACCATTCCCAGTCCTTATTTAAACCGGAGTTGATTGTGTCTAGTTTGCATATCAATTCTAGCTCAGCAGTTTCTCGTTGGAGTCTGCTCTCACAGATCTTGGGAGACAGACCTGTCCTCGCTTACAGACAACCCCCCAACCTAAAGCAAATACTCACCAGCAACCACACATCACTGAACAAAACCACTAACCCAGGAACCTATCCTTGTAACAAACCCCGATGTCAACTCTGTCCACATATCTATTCCAGTGACATCATCATAGGACCTAATCACATCAGCCATACCATCAGGGGCTCGTTCACCTGCACATCTACCAATGTGATATATGCCATCATGTGCCAGCAATGCCCCTCTGCCATGTACATTGGCCAAACCGGACAGTCTCTACGCAAAAGAATTAATGGACACAAATCTGACATCAGGAATCAAAATACTCAAAAACCAGTGGGAGAACACTTTAACCTGTCTGGTCATTCAGTGACAGACCTGCGGGTGGCTATATTACAACAGAAAAACTTCAAAAACAGACTCCAACGAGAAACTGCTGAGCTAGAATTGATATGCAAACTAGACACAATCAACTCCGGTTTAAATAAGGACTGGGAATGGTTGAGCCATTACAAACATTGAATCTCTCACACTTGTTATCTAACTGTCTGTCTGTACTCGGCTAGCTTGATTATCACTTCAAAAGTTTTTTTTCTCTTAATTAATTGGCCTCTCAGAGGTGGTAAGACAACTCCCACCTATTTATGCTCTCTGTATGTGTGTATATATATCTCCTCAATATATGTTCCATTCTATATGCATCCGAAGAAGTGGGCTGTAGTCCACGAAAGCTTATGCTCTAATAAATTTGTTAGTCTCTAAGGTGCCACAAGTCCTCCTGTTCTTCTTTTTGTTAAAATCTTGGAACAAAGACCGAGTGGACGTCTTAAAGGACAAACTCAGCCAACCTAAAACTAAATTGGCTAAAGGAGAGGTTAATTGTTTCATGCAGTGGTGGGAAGAGGCAAATCGTAGGTGGACAAAATAAAAACTCGCCTCTCTCAAATATTCAAATAATAAGTTAAAAGCCTTATTAAAAGCCTCCTCTCCCACCACCAGACCGAGCACTCCCCTTTACCCCGTTCTCTGGAAGAAAGGAAAAGGGGAGGGGAGGATAGATCCCAACCCCCTTCATACTCCCATCTCATTGTAAAAAGGATAAAAAGCCCCTTGTTCTGTTCCCCTTCATTGTCTGCCTCAGAAACTGATTCTTTAGTGTTCCACTATCAATTCAGCAAGGAGGGTGGGCTCCTCAACTAGCCCCCACCCTTCCTGGTCCCTTTCCTTAAACATTTCTTTCAAAATTGTGAAATGACCACAATATCACTCTCAAACGGTTCATTGGAAAAAGCAGGATCAGGGCCCAGGCAAGCAACAGATAAAGAAACTGAAAAACAGGTTGGAAGCCCTAAGGGCATAGTGTCAGGAGTAAGAAAAGCAGTAAGTGCAAGCATGAACCACTGGAACAATACTTAAATTGGTAAAATCGGAGTTGATAAAGGTGTCATTTTGGGAGATAAACAAGTGATTTAAGGAAAGAGTGAAAAGTTAACTCTACAGAGGCTGAAGAGAATTAAGCAGTTAAACATTGTGAAAATGTTAAAAAGGAACATGTTAGAGAGAGAATTCTTGGTTTCTTTGCAGCCATTCTAAAGGAAAAATGGGCCCTTTTCTAGAGGAATGTCTCTAATTAATCCAGGTAAAGAGACTATCTAATTAAAATCATTTGACTATGAAAAATTTAGTCAAATTTGCTAAGACCATGGCGGGGGGGGGGGGGGGGGGTTCTATTGGAACTTAACTACCCCAAATGTATAAAGGTAATATAATCTATGTAAAAACAAAGCAGTGTAAAAGGGAAAGAAAATGTGTATGTATCTGTCTGTCTGTGGAAATATGTGAGGTTTGTAAAACTCCTGTGTTGTAGGTTTAAGATAAATTGGTTTTGTTTTGTTTATAATGCCACTAAAAATCCATTTGACTCTTTTTAATTCAAAGTTGCAAAACTGACAGACCTTTTTGCCAGACAGGTAATCAGCGTTGGTTGGCTTTGGGATTTGGTATTTAACCCTTAAGGGTTAATACTTGATTCTTTACAAAATTTAAAATCTTTTTAAATAAAGACCAAGTCATAGCTGCAGCAGGGCAGTCAAAATCAGGAGACTAGAAAGAAATTCGGAATTATTTTTTTGTTTGTTTTGTGTTTTTTGTAACAAAATAGCAGATGAGAGCTATAGTTTATTTATTTTTTTTTAAACACTGCCCCGCTGAAGCAACAGCAGGGGTGAGGTGCACAAAACAAAAAGCAATGTTAGAAACACTGAGCCTTAAAATGGCTCTGTGTAATCAGACTGTCACTTTGATAAGGGTACATAAAAACTCTAAGAACAAAAGAAACAGTTACACCTTATGTAAAAATTAATATGGCTAATGTTTTAAAAGTTAAAGTATGGAAGGAATGTGCAGTGTATATTATAGAGGGGGTAAAAGAAATGCAAACGAAACATGCTACTTAATTAAAATCCTATTAGGGCTCCAAAGGAGCCACAATAGACTGTTTTTTCTTTTTCAGATCTCTGTGTGTTTTGGAAGCAAGAGTTAAAAGTAATCAAAACTCTGGTAAAAGTTAATTGTGTTCCTTTTAAGACAGAGTCTCTGAGCTCTGCTGATCGCTTTGAATCCAAAAGCCAGGCCTGTGTTGATGCAAATTATCTAACTGATAAAGGAAGCACAAAGAAACTGCAAATAAAGGGCATACCTCGTCAGCAAACAAATTGCCTAAATAAAAGGCATGGTATAACAAGATACCTTGAATTTATTTCAATTAAATGTTAATAAGTACCCCTGTAACAATGTATAGTGTGTATGATTTTTTGGGAAAAATCCTTTATGGTAATGATGCTTTTCAGCTATTACCTGTGAACAAACTTAAAGCTTAACACAGCAGGACAGACATTGTAAACTTGGCCTGCTGTAGAGGGGAAAAACTGAGGTACACCACCTCATGGATTTAATGATTGAACAGTGGGATAATTTCCCCATAACTCTTAAAAGATAGAAGCCATTGAAACATGGCCTGCCTATAGAACAAAAACACAGGAAAATAGGGGGATAATTCCTCTTGTTTTGCCTGCAATCAGCAAGGGTATTCGTGTGTGTTTTTTTTTTTTGTTTTTTTTTTAAACTATACTATTATAGCTATGGAATGTACTGATATGCAGATACTTGCTTTGTCTACTTTGGAACACAGTGTTTCTGGATATTACCCAAAACACTAAGGTTTTGATACACTTGTTAAAGCAAAGGAAAAGATCATTGTTTGATACTGCATCCATTTATATAGATAGGTATGTCTCCAGGGCAGTGAGACCAGATTTGTTAAGTGGAAAGATTGTTGTTAAAATTGCACATCAACAAGCTCTGGAAGCAAAGTTATGGAAAGCTAGCCTGCTCCCCATATTGCACATGGGATCCTTCTAGCTACCCCTAGACCTTGAGTCAGTGGGCTGGGGAGGGAGGAAGCTTGGAAACCAGAGGTTGTACCGAGTGGACTCCTCAAAAGTGGGTATGCTTATCCATGCCTGTTGCTCCAAAGCCCTGTAGTAAAGACATCTCACTAGGATCCTGTATGTGGGATAAAATTAATAATCAGCCATTATACAGTACTTTGGTCTATGTGTATGTGTTAATTGGGGGGGGGGAACTGTTCTAAAAGAATGGAAGTGTTAGCAACCTTCTAATAGATAAATGTAAGTACTGTGTTTACAAAAGGTAACATAGTTCCTAAAACAAACACAAAGGCAATGTGGGAAACGGAAACATTCATATTATACATGCAAATGGCAACATGTTAAGAATTGCCACTGCAGAAAGACACAACAGCTTACCATTGGTATAAAATATTTTCTGAATGGTCTCCCACAACTACTGGCATACTAATGTTACTAACCCTAATTGGTTTTGGTTTTAAATTGTATGTGTTTAATTGGAATGTTTGAAATGTGCTGTTGGATAAAACAAATGTATGCAAAGCTAGAGCCACAGGCCCAAATCACCTCCCAGTATTTTCTATTACACGAACTAAATAAGAAGTAACACTGGTGATTATTAATCTTAGTGTCAAAAGGGGGATATGTAGGAGCTGGATTTTATAATGTACTATGAGAATTAATGTATGATTTGATTTCATCCTGTCAGCCACCCTTTTTGAATAGCAGAAAGGAATGACAGACCAGAGCAATCCTTATGACTGATTATGGTCACCCTTTTGTTTTAGGATAAGTTATGATGTCTGCTATGGTTTCCTATACATATTACAAAGTTAGGGCTACCATATGTCCAGATTTCCCTAGACATGTCCGGCTTTTTGGTCTATAAATAGCCATCTGGGGGGATTTTTAAAAATCTAAACATGTCCGGGATTTCCCCCCGGTCGGCTATTTATAGATAGAAAAGCAGCGGCCTAGCACCGCTGGGCAGCCAAAGCCCCTTCCCTGCTCCCTGGATCCCCTGCAGCCTTAGCACGCCCCCGGCCCTGCAGCTGTCTTCCCCCTCCCCTGCTTCCCACGAAGCTCTGATTTGCGGGAAGTGTGAAAAGAAGCAGGGGTAAGCGGGAGGCAGCAGCAGGTAAGCTGGGGCGGGGGGGTGGGGTGCGAGGAGAGCAGCTCCAGGGTGGCGCGGCCCTGGCCGAGTGGCGCCTAGCGGCTCTGGCCCGGCTCGGGCCCCAGCATCCCCGGCCGAGCACCTCCGGCCCGGCCCCAAGCCCTGCAACCCCGGCCGGAGCGCAGCCTGATTCCTGGGCTCTTTAAAGCTGGCCCTGGTCAGGGGACAGGGAGGGGGGGTTGGATGGGTTGGGAGTTGGGGGGGGGCTGTCAGGGGGGCAAGGGTGTGGAGAGGGGTTGGGACAGTCAGGGACAGGGACCAGGGGGGGGTTAGATGGGTCTGAGGTTCTGGGGGGGCTGTCAGGGGGCAGGGGTGTGGAGAGGGGTCAAGGCAGGCAGGTAGCAGAGGGGGTTGGATGGGTCAGGAGTTCTGGGGGTCCTGTCGGGGGCAGGGAGCAGTTGGATAGGGCATGGGAGTCCCCGGGGGTCTGTCTGGGGGCAGGGGTGTGAATATGGGGTGGGAGTGTGGGTAAGGGTCGTGGCAGTCAGGGGACAGGTAGGGTCGTAGGGCATTCTCAGGAGGGGGCAGTCAGGGGACAAGAAGCAGGAGGGTTGGGGGTTCTGAGGGGGCAATCGGGGTGGGAAGTGGGAGGGAGTGGATGGGGGTGGGGCAGGGGCAGGGCTAGAGCGGGGCTCCTCCCCCCCATGTCCTCTTTTTTGCTTGTAGAAATATGGTAACCCTATACAAAGTAGGCACTCTAGTTAATTATACATTGCTTTGTTTTAAGGTTTAGTAAGTAAGAAACAGGATTCTCTATTGTGTCTATGTTAAGTAGATTAGAGGAACATTAAAGGCCTAGGTCTCAATGTAAATTGTCTTAGTTATTGATTGTAAAACTTAGCAAGGTTTAATTTGCAATGCCTTTTTGCTCGATATAAAATACTACTGTTTGTATTCTCAATCTGTGTGAATGAGGAATGTATGCATAAGGAAAAGATAAGGTGTGAAGGCTATTGTTATAGCCAGAGTTAAGGAAAAAGAAGTAGAGACTTAAAGGACATCAAAGAATCATCAGGTACTTCTTACTACCCAGACGGCTGTTAAACAGTCTGGTATCGCAACGTGTATACAGGCTTCACACTGTAAGAAGGCACCACCCCCAGCGAACCAATCATCACCTCAGGACTACACAGAGTCAATTTTGACTCCAGAAGAAGACGTAGAGGAACAGCCTGCAATACCTTACAATCTACGCTCTCGTCAGGGTTGCCAGAAGCAGACGACAACCTAAAGCAAGGCCCAAAAACAAGCAGAAATGAGCCTGCTGCCTGGTGGATATAAAACCGTGACTGCGGTTCCCTCAGTTGAGGCTGTCAGAACCAGAAGGGCCTTCCCTCCAACATGCGCCTCTGGTGGCGCCTGTTCCTCGGCTGCTGGTGTCTTAAGGTCTGGGGAGTCCACAATGCTAATTCTTTTATCCAGCAGCAAGTGTGGATAGCTCAGACCCTTAATATTTCTGAATGCTGGGTCTGCAGCCACATCCCAGCCCACTCTCAAACTGGTGTTCCTGTCCTGGCAATCCCACTCAATTCCCCAAACCTCGCTGGAGGACCTCATCTATTTAACAAAAGATGAAACAGCAATGACACTTGAGAAGCAGTGGAAATAAATGTATCTAAATGGAAAAGTGTGGTGGAGGGAAAAGGTCACTGGTGTTGGGTGTGTACAGGGCCAGGGCTAGATCTGGGCAAAAAGCCGTTGCCTTCAGCATATTGTGGCCAATAGTGTATGGGATTATTTGAACAAAACTAAAGAGTGGTGGGCTGGGTAGGGGGAGATGAATTTTTTTTCTCGACCTGGGATCAAACAGAAAAATCAATCTCATGTTTTCACTAAGATTACTGTAGGGGGAACAATACAATTTTTCAATGCCATGCATTCTCCTCGAAAGGAGAATTGCCCTGTTCCCTTTGGAGGATATTTTTCCTCTTTTGCAGGCGCCTATGTGACAAATGGGTGCAACCAACCCTTTCCAGTCTTAATAGGCCATCATTGGGGTTTGAGGGACCAAAGCTTATACTGCGTTACCAGCTAACTGATCAGGTATCTGTTATCCTACCTAACCCTTCCCACAATTCCAAGTGCTAGGGTCCTTTCCATGAGAATGCCTCCATACTTTCAGGCGAAGAAGGAGGGATTTACCAGATGCCCAATGGTATGTAAATAACATAAGCCCCTTAACCTGGGAAGAGGCCACTGGCAGTTCCCTTATCCCACTTGGGGAAGTAATACACCATGCAAAAAGGCTCCTGAGGTTACAAGCAGTAGTTGAAATAATGGCAAATGAAACCAGAGAGAGTTTAAAAGCCCTGGCCAAAGAAACGGGAGATCCGACAGGTGGCCCTCCTCAACTGTCAGGCATTGGACATAGTGCTGGCGGCCAAAGGAGGGACCTGTGCTCTCATTGGAAAAGAATGTTGTGTGTTTATACTTGACTACACCAATGAGGTAATAGATCGCGCTAGCCACTTAAAACAAATCGCATATCTTCCCCAGGAAGAGCTGAGTTCTTTATGGAAGTGGCTAAGTAACCTGTTCAATTTCTCCAGCATAGGAAACTGGTTGTTTCAGGGAGCCCTGACTATCCTGTTTGGAATCCTAATAATTTTGGTATGTTTTCAGTTAATCTGGTGTATCTAGAATTGTGTAAGGTATGCTACCCAGGTGACTACCCCAAAAGAGAGTGCTAATATGATGATTTTGAATATCGCTGGTGAACAAAGAGATAAAGAACGGCTAATATATGGAACCCAGTAACTGTTGGTCATAGCGTAGCGTGACCAAATGAGGGATTGTGAAAGTAGAATGAATTATATTGTAAAAATAGAATGGATTAAAGAAATGCTGGACGTACCTTGAAGCAGAAATAAGGAATACTGAAATACAGGTGTCAGGAAAAGGAACATTAAGACATAAACAATGAGTCCGCTTAAGCTAATGGTGAAACAGCAGCCAGAGAACTCTAAAAGTTAGTAAGAAAATTAAATATGTATGTCTAGCCTCGGGTAAACGTGTCAGTTCTACTTTCTTTGGTCTCTTGTTAAGTTCACGCCCTTTTTATCTGTATAAAATAAGGTAGTGTGGGTCTTGGAGGGTGCTCACATTCTCTCGGTGTTATTAGCAGAGTGCTGTGCTAATAAAACAGCGTGGTTGGATGACCTGAGAGTTCTGAGTCTAACTTTGAAACTAGGAACCCTAACGCCATGTGTCCCACACTTACCCATAGTAACCCTCAAGCCAGGGCGGGAAGCCGTACCCATAGGCACCCTAACACTAACTCCAGTTGGCCTTCCTTTGAGAACCCTAGCCCCAACTACACGTAGCCGACACGTAGGTACCCTCCTGCTAACTGAAAGGGGCCTTCCCATAGGAACACTAAATCTAGGACAGGTCTCCTCCCCATAGGAAGCTGCACCCTAGGGCAATAAGCCCTAACCATAGGAGCCCTAATCCTAACTCCATGTGGCCTATCAATAGGAACACTAACCCTAACATCAAGTGGCCAATACAAAAGAATCGAAGACCTAGGGCAGGGCGCGCTACCCCTAGGAACCTTAACCCTGACTTCAACTGCCTTATCTATAGGAACCCTAACCCTCACTCTAAGTGGCCTACCTATAGCAACCATGCCCCTACTGCCAAGTTGCCTCACTATTGGAATCCAAATGGTAGTGTGAGAGCCAAACCCCTAGGAAGCCTGACCATAGGACGCTTAACCCAAATGCCAAGTTACCTACCCACTCCTCTGTCACCTGCAATAATCAAGAATTTGTTTTGCTTGCGTTCGTACTCTTAACACCCGTTCTTTTCCAACTGATGAGGACAGCAACCCAATGGTTTTGGGAAGAAGACTCAATAATCCTAGCCTAAGTGTAAGCCACGTTGCGAGAGGGTTAGTGTTCCTACTGGTATGCCACTTGAGGTTAGGGTTAGGGTTTCTGTTGGTAGGCGTTATCGTTAGGATTTCTATGTGTAGGCAAATTGGAGTTACGATTAGTGTTACTATGCATAGAAGACTTGAATTAGGGATTCTCTCGTTAGGCGAGCTGGACTTAGGCTTTACAGTTCCAATGGGAAGGGCTTCTCGCCCTAGGCTTACGATTGCTCTGGCTCGGGAGCCACCACTAGTACTGACCTAACCTTAGAGGGTCTATGGATAAGCCGCTTGGAATTCAGGTTAGGATTCTAAGGGTGGGCCCCTTGGAGTTCAGTTTCGGGTTCCTGAGGGTAGGCCGCTTGCAGTTAGCCAACGCATAGGAACTCTAGGGCTGGGAATACATTCTCTTCAGTAATGATTTCACTTTGTTTACACTTTTCACGAACCGATCGCTTCCAAATGATGCGGACACAATCCTAACAGTTTAAAATGAATCTTCTAAGAGAAATCTCTCACAAGCCCTGATGAGTAATGGCAATCTCTTTAGTTATACTTTTCACAAATCAAGCCACCCCATTGAGACTTAGACTTACGCTTCTTATGGCTAGGACTCCTCGCACTAGAATTAGAGTCCCTATTCATAGCACTCCCTACCGAAGGGTCAGGTCACTTAGTGGAAGCCTCTTGCACTGTGTTCAGTGTTCGTACGGGTAAGACTCCTCGCCCCTAGTGTTAGGATTCCTATGGGTAGGCCAGGTGGAATTAGGGTTACGGGTCCAAAGGGTAGGACACATTGAATGAGGCATTCGGTTCCTATCGGTACGGTTCCCCACCTGGGGTGAGGGGTTGTAGGGGTAGTAGTCCACACCCTAGTCCGAGGGATTCCCTGGGTAGGCTTTCCGCGCTAGCCTATGTGTCAGCCACGTTGCGAAAGGGTTAGTGTTCCTACTGGTATGCCACTTGAGGCTAGGGTTAGGGTTTCTGTTGGTCGGCGTTACCGTTAGCATTTCTATTTTGTAGGCAAATTGGAGTTAGGATTAGTGTTACTATGCATAGAAGACTTGAGTTAGGGTCCCTCTCCTTAGGGGAGCTGGAGTTAGGCTTTACAGTTCCAATGGGAAGGGCTTCTCGCCCTAGGCCTACTATTGCTGGGGCTCGGGAGCCGCCACTAGGACTGACCTAAACTTAGAGCGTCTATGGATAAGCCGCTTAGACTTCAGGTTAGGATTCTAAGGGTGGGCTACTTGGAGTTCAGTTTTGGGTTCCTGAGCGTAGGCCGCTTGGAGTTTGCCAGCGCATAGGAACTCTAGGGTTGGTAATACTAAACTTAATTCAATGTGGCCTAGCCTCAGGAAAGTGAATCCTAACTCCAAATGGCCTACCCACAGGAACCCTAAAGCGTTGGCGGGAACCCCACCCATTGGCCCCGCAACCCTAATTTAAAGTTGCCAATGCATATGAAACCTAACCCGAACACCACCTGGCCTATGTAGATGAACCCTGACCCGAGGACAGGGCGCCAGACCCATAGGAAGCCTTACCCTAACTCCAAGTTGCCTACTCAGAGAAACTTTAACCCTAGGGCTTGGAGCGCCAAGTAAAAGAACCCTTAGCCTGACTCCGAGTGGCTTACCTATAGGAATCCTAGCCTGAACGCCAAGTGTCCCAACCACAGGATCCTAATCCTAGGATTTGGAGACCTACAAATAACGACCCTTCCCCTAACGGTGGAGTCTTCCCTTAGGAAGTCTCAACCTAACTCCAACTGGCCTAACCATAGGAAACCCCCTTTAATTCCAACAGTCCTAAAGATAATATCGCTAAGCCGATCACCGAGTGACCCTAGCTAGAGGAACTCCTAAACCTAGGTCCTTTAGCATTACCCAGAGATACCTTGACCCTATAGCGGGGAATCATAGGAATCCTAACACTAACTCCAAGGCTCTTACCCTAGGAACCTTAACTCTAACGCCATGTGGCCCACACGTAACCATAGTAAGCCTCAATCCAGGGCGGGGAGCCGTACCCATAGCTATCCTAACACCAAGTCCATTTGGCCTTCTTATGAGAAGCCTAACCCTAACTACACGTAGCCCACACATAGGTATCCTCATGCTAAATGAAAGTTCCCATAGGAACCCTAACTCTAGGGCGGGTCCCCTCCCCATAGGAAGCCGCACCCTAGGCGATGAGCCCTAACCATAGGAGCCCTAATCCTAACTCCATGTGGCCTATCAATCGGAACACTACACCCGACATTAAGTGGTCAATACAAAAAAATCGATGTCCTAGGGCGGGGCACCCTACCCATAGGAAGCCTAACCTGACTCCAAGAGGCCTACCTATAGGGACCTTAAAACTAATGCCAGCTGGCCTCACCATTGGAATCCAAACATTAGTGTTGGAGCCAAACCCCTAGGAAGCCTGACCATAGGACGCCTAACCCCAACGCCAAGTTACCTACACAATCCTAGATGCTTTGAAAGGGAGTTTCTCCGAGAAATGTGTTACCCGCAATAATCGAGAATGTGTTTTGCTTTCTTTCTTAGGTTCACCACCCGTTCTCTTCCAAAGGATGAGGACAGCATCCCAATGGTTTTGCAATGAAGACTCAATAAGAATGTTGTCACAATCGGTGAAAAGTAGTGAACTTTGCTTTGTTCCTAAGAGTCACTAACGCATTTACCGAAAATTCTCAAGATCGACTCCTAAATGCTTTAGACTAAGGATGCCAGTTTAGTTTGTCACCCGCAGGCAAACTATACTTTGGCAGTTTCCTGACCCGATCTCTTCCAAATGAGAAGGACCGAGTCCCAAAGGCTTTAAGATGCAGCTTCCATGAGAAATGTAGCTGAAGCACTGCTCAGGACTGAGTTTTGCTTTGTTTGTTATATTCAGTAGTCGAGCTCTTCCTAATCATCAGGGTAGACTCTCAGAGGTTTTAGGAAGAACATTCCGTGAGAAACCTTTCAGAAGCACTGATCACTTAATGACTGACGGACTCCTCTTTTTGTAATTTTCACAACGCGAGCTCTTCCAAATGAGGAAGACGCGATTCTAGCTCCTTTCATATTAAGATTTGTCTTCTGCTCCATTGGTCACCTGCAATGAGCAGTAATGAATTTTGCTTTGATTTCCCTTTTCACGGTCCGATGTCGTCCAAATGATCAGGACAGTATGCTTAAGGACTTTAAGGGGAGTATTCCATGAGACATTTGTCACACGTTCTCTTCAGTAATGACTTCACATTGTTTACACTTTTCACGAACCGATCTCTTCCAAATGATGCGGACACAATCCTAACAGTTTAAAATGAATCTTCTATGAGAAATCTCTCACAAGCCCTGATGAGTAATGGCAATGTCTTTAGTTATACTTTTCACAAATCAAGCCACCCCATTGAGACTTAGATTTACTATGGCTAGGACTCCTCGCACTAGAATTAGAGTCCCTATTCATCGCACTCCCTACCGAAGGGTCAGGTCACTTAGTGGAAGCCTCTTGCACTGTGTTCAGTGTTCGTACGGGTAAGACTCCTCGCCCCTAGTGTTAGGATTCCTATGGGTAGGCCAGGTGGAATTAGGGTTACGGGTCCAAAGGGTAGGACACATTGAATTAGGCATTGGGTTCCTATCGGTACGGTTCCCCACCTGGGGTGAGGGGTTGTATGGGTAATAGTCCATACCCTAGTCCGAGGGATTCCCTGGGTAGGCTTTCCGCCCTAGCCTATGTGTCAGCCACGTTGCGAAAGGTTTAGTGTTCCTACTTGTATGCCACTTGAGGCTAGGGTTAGGCTTTCTGTTGGTCGGCGTTACCGTTAGCATTTCTATTTTGTAGGCAAATTGGAGTTAGGATTAGTGTTACTATGCATAGAAGACTTGAGTTAGGGTCCCTCTCCTTAGGGGAGCTGGAGTTAGGTTTTACAGTTCCAATGGGAAGGGCTTCTCGTCCTAGGCCTACGATTGCTGGGGCTCGGGAGCCGCCGCTAGGACTGACCTAAAGTTAGAGCGTCTATGGATAAGCCGCTTAGACTTCAGGTTAGGATTCTAAGGGTGGGCTACTTGGAGTTCAGTTTCGGGTTCCTGAGCGTAGGCCGCTTGGAGTTTGCCAGCGCATAGGAACTCTAGGGCTGGGAATACTAAACTTAATTCAATGTGGCCTAGCCTCAGGAAAGTGAATCCTAACTCCAAATGACCTGCCCACAGGAACCCTAAAGCGTTGGCGGGAACCCCACCCATTGGCCCCGCAACCCTAATTTAAAGTTGCCAATGCATATGAAACCTAACCCGAACACCACCTGGCCTATGTAGATGAACCCTGACCCGAGGACAGGGCGCCCGACCCATAGGAAGCCTTACCCTAACTCCAAGTTGCCTACTCAGAGAAACTTTAACCCTAGGGCATGGAGTGCCAAGAAAAGAACCCTTAGCCTGACTCCGAGTGGCATACCTATAGGAACCCTAGCCTGAACGCCAAGTGTCCCAACCACAGGATCCTAATCCTAGGATTTGGAGACCTACAAATAACGACCCTTCCCCTAACGGTGGAGTCTTCCCTTAGGAAGTCTCAACCTAACTCCAACTGGCCTAACCATAGGAAACCCCCTTTAATTCCAACAGTCCTAAAGATAATATCGCTAAGCCGATCACCGAGTGACCCTAGCTAGAGGAACTCCTAAACCTAGGTCCTTTAGCATTACCCAGAGATACCTTGACCCTATAGCGGGGAATCATAGGAATCCTAACACTAACTCCAAGGCTCTTACCCTAGGAACCTTAACTCTAACGCCATGTGGCCCACACTTAACCATAGTAAGCCTCAACCCAGGGCGGGGAGCCGTACCCATAGCTATCCTAACACCAAGTCCATTTGGCCTTCTTATGAGAAGCCTAACCCTAACTACACGTAGCCCACACATAGGTATCCTCATGCTAAATGAAAGTTCCCATAGGAACCCTAACTCTAGGGCGGGTCCCCTCCCCATAGGAAGCCGCACCCTAGGCGATGAGCCCTAACCATAGGAGCCCTAATCCTAACTCCATGTGGCCTATCAATCGGAACACTACACCCGACATTAAGTGGTCAATACAAAAAAATCGATGTCCTAGGGCGGGGCACCCTACCCATAGGAAGCCTAACCTGACTCCAAGAGGCCTACCTATAGGGACCTTAAAACTAATGCCAGCTGGCCTCACCATTGGAATCCAAACATTAGTGTTGGAGCCAAACCCCTAGGAAGCCTGACCATAGGACGCCTAACCCCAACGCCAAGTTACCTACACAATCCTAGATGCTTTGAAAGGGAGTTTCTCCGAGAAATGTGTTACCCGCAATAATCGAGAATGTGTTTTGCTTTCTTTCTTAGGTTCACCACCCGTTCTCTTCCAAAGGATGAGGACAGCATCCCAATGGTTTTGCAATGAAGACTCAATAAGAATGTTGTCACAATCGGTGAAAAGTAGTGAACTTTGCTTTGTTCCTAAGAGTCACTAACGCATTTACCGAAAATTCTCAAGATCGACTCCTAAATGCTTTAGACTAAGGATGCCAGTTTAGTTTGTCACCCGCAGGCAAACTATACTTTGGCAGTTTCCTGACCCGATCTCTTCCAAATGAGAAGGACCGAGTCCCAAAGGCTTTAAGATGCAGCTTCCATGAGAAATGTAGCTGAAGCACTGCTCAGGACTGAGTTTTGCTTTGTTTGTTATATTCAGTAGTCGAGCTCTTCCTAATCATCAGGGTAGACTCTCAGAGGTTTTAGGAAGAACATTCCGTGAGAAACCTTTCAGAAGCACTGATCACTTAATGACTGACGGACTCCTCTTTTTGTAATTTTCACAACGCGAGCTCTTCCAAATGAGGAAGACGCGATTCTAGCTCCTTTCATATTAAGATTTGTCTTCTGCTCCATTGGTCACCTGCAATGAGCAGTAATGAATTTTGCTTTGATTTCCCTTTTCACGGTCCGATGTCGTCCAAATGATCAGGACAGTATGCTTAAGGACTTTAAGGGGAGTATTCCATGAGACATTTGTCACACGTTCTCTTCAGTAATGACTTCACATTGTTTACACTTTTCACGAACCGATCTCTTCCAAATGATGCGGACACAATCCTAACAGTTTAAAATGAATCTTCTATGAGAAATCTCTCACAAGCCCTGATGAGTAATGGCAATGTCTTTAGTTATACTTTTCACAAATCAAGCCACCCCATTGAGACTTAGATTTACTATGGCTAGGACTCCTCGCACTAGAATTAGAGTCCCTATTCATCGCACTCCCTACCGAAGGGTCAGGTCACTTAGTGGAAGCCTCTTGCACTGTGTTCAGTGTTCGTATGGGTAAGACTCCTCGCCCCTAGTGTTAGGATTCCTATGGGTAGGCCAGGTGGAATTAGGGTTACGGGTCCAAAGGGTAGGACACATTGAATTAGGCATTGGGTTCCTATCGGTACGGTTCCGCACCTGGGGTGAGGGGTTGTATGGGTAATAGTCCACATCCTAGTATGAGGGATTCGCTGGGTCGGCTTTCCGCCCTAGCCTATGTGTCAGCCACGTTGCGAAAGGTTCAGTGTTCCTACTTGTATGCCACTTGAGGCTAGGGTTAGGCTTTCTGTTGGTCGGCGTTACCGTTAGCATTTCTAGGTGTGACGGTTTGTATTGGTAGTAGTCCACTACCAGATTGTAGGCCAGAGCCCTCTAAATATTTGGTGCCCCACCCTGTCAGATGTCTGGGAACCCCTAGACCTGTGCTGGGCAAACGTTTCGGCCTGAGGGCCGAATCTAGGTATGGAAATTGTATGGTGGGGCATGAAAGCTCATGTAATTAACAATTCAGAGATTATTAAATACATTCTCTTTAGTAAAGACACGGATTTTCTTTGCCACTTTGCGGATATTTGGGAACTTTGTTTCACTCATGGAGGCATAACACTCATCCTGTTTTTCTGAATTGTTCCTTTCCTTTAAGGTGGAATCTCACTGGATATCAATGAGCTCTAGTTGTAATTCTTGTGGGGCTTTCTTGTAGTCAAATGACAGTGGGCATGACACCAGCTCCATTGTCTTCTCTATCTTCTGAAAGTCAGAGAATCGATGAGAAAATTCTCTGTGGAAGTCACTCAAAAATTTGCTGTACTTTTGTCTCTGCTCTGGTGACTCTTAAGAGTATTTCAGTCATGGAAAGTGAGCGAACACTTTGTCCTTAATGTGATTTGAAAACAAGACTAACTTGGCTTTGAAAGCTGTCACAAGAGACTATAATTTGTGTATAATCACCTTCTTTCCTTGTAAGTTTACATTAAATTCATTTAAATGTGCCAAGATATTCACACCAAAAGCGAGGTCGCATACCCAGTTTGAATTCTTGAATTCGGGGAAATCATTTTCTTTCCCCTGCATGTCCAGAAAAGTGCTAATTTCATCTCTGAGTTCCCACACTCACTGCAATACCTTTCCTAGGCTGAGCCAGCAGACATTTGTATGATTAAGTAAGTCCTGATGTTCAGCGTCAGTGTCTTCAAGAAGGAAAATGAATTGCCGATGATTAAGTCCCCTCACTCTTATGTAGTTCACTATTTTCACTTCTGTGCGACCAACATGATCCATGTTAGGGACATTTTTGCAGAGGGCCTCCTGACGTATAATACAATGCAGAAAAATCACCTCTTTATCAGGGTCATCTTCTTTTACTTTGTTCTAATTTTTTTTTAAAAGTCCTAAATTTTTCCCAGTTAAATTTGGTGATCCATCTATGGTTACATTTGCCAGTTTACTCCAGGGGTGCTTCAGATGTTCAAGGCAACCAGACGCCCTGTCGTATAAGTCTGATCTCTTAGTTGTGCGTTTCATTGATTCCATTGATAAAAATTCCTCTGTGATTTCAAATTTGTCATCAATTCCTCTGACAAAAATCAGTAACTGTGCTGTGTCCTTAATGTCAGTGCTGTCATCGAGCGCTAATGTAAACAATGTAAAACAACTCAGAAGCCAAATGTTCATTAATCACTTCAACACGGTGAGTAACAGTTCTTCATTACCATCTAATATTCTCAAATTTGATTTGGTATTCTGGGCACAGCATGCCAGAAATATCAATCATGCATTCTTTCAAAAACTCCCCTTCAGCAAAAGTCTTCTTTTGTTTAGTGATTTTAAATGCCAGACCATAACTTGCCTGTGTAGTGGCTTCCTGAACTGCAGCTTGTCGAACATAAATATTTTTCTGAGCTTTTAAGTTCGTGGTGAGTTTCTTTGCTTTTCTTTCTTCAGTTGTTAGCTGCCATAATTAGGATGTTTCATTGAAAAATGGTGATTCAAAGTCTACTCCTTTAATGAACTTCTTGAATGCAATGCATTCATCCTTGGCGGCTTCTCGTGTGTCCAGTACTTCCATTCCTTCAGTTGATATGCTCATTAGTTCATTCACATGATCAAGCAAAAGGCAGCTTCGGCAGTCCAAGCAGCTTTTCTTTTCTTTTTTTTTGCCTGGGGCGGCAAAAATGGTAAAGCCAGCCTTGCAGGGGGTGGATTAGTACTGGGGTCTCCATCACTCAGCGGGGTAGCACCATACTGAGGCTAGGGAAGGGGTGGGCAAACTATGGCCTGGAGGCTGCTTTCGGCCCGCGGGACGTTTATGTTCAACCCTCGAGCTCCGGCTGGGGGAGCAGGACCCGGGGCTTGCCGCGCTCCTGCAGGGGGAGTGGGACGAGGACATGTCAAGTTCTGTCCAACGTTCCGGCTGGGGGAGCGGGACCGGGGGCTTGCCACGCTCCACCCTGCACTCCGGCCGGGGGAGTGGGACAGGGGCTTGCCGTGCTCCGCCTGGTTCTCCAGCCGGGGGAGTGGGACCGGGACCGGGGACTTGCCATGCTCCGCCCCACGCTCTGGCTGGAGCTCGGGGGGCGGATATAAATGTAGTTCCCCCCGCCCTAGACTGAGTACTGTGCTACTCTGCTGAGTGATGGAGACCCCAGTGCTAATTGCCCCCTGAACTGTGCACTTGCAGAGGACTTGTTGCAAGAGGGCGTGGCCTCCCTCCCAGACGGCTGGAGGGACAACCACAAATGCTTTACAGCGTACCATGGATTTATAGAGAGTCAATACGATCTTTTCTGTCTTCTTATCTATCCCTTTGCTATCTAACCCCCTGCCCTGCCCTACAGTCATGGCCCTGCATGCAATTTCCCCACCCAGATGTAGCCCTCGGGCCAAAAAGTTTGCCCACCCCTGTACTAGAATGTAACGTTAGCTTGTACTAATCTTAGCAGTGCCAGTTTAAAAACCATTAGATAAACACATAACTTTAGACACTGGGCAGATGAAGGTCGCTTATTTTCAAATTGAATTTTTAGTTATATCTGTAAAATAACTTAAAATTTGCATGAAAATAAATGCAGTTTCAACTATCAGAGGCTAGCCGTGTTAGTCTGTATCTACAAAAACAACAAGGAGTCTGGTGGCACCTTAAAGACTAACAGATTTATTTGGGCATAAGCTTTCGTGGGTAAAAACCTCCCTTCTTCTAGGGTGACCAGATCACCAAAGACAAATATCGGGACGGGGGGGGGGGGGTGACCGGGGGGGGGCGTGGCGGGGGGCGGGGCCAAAAAAAAAAAAAACTTCCTCCGCAAGTGCTGGAGGGAGGCCCGGGAGACTCAGGGGAAGCGCGGGGCCGGGGTGAGTAAGAGTCCGGCCTGGTCCCGAGCAGGCAGGACTCAGTCGGGTGGTAAGGAGAGGAGGGGGGCGGCCCGCGGGGCCAGGCGGCGGCTGTTGTTGTCCCCCCGGGCAGCGGGACTCGGGAGCAGCCGCTGCTGCAGCTCCCACTGCCGCGGGGGAGGAAGCGGCCATGGCGCTCCGCGGCTGCGGCTCTGGCGCCCCCGAACCCCCCGAGCCCGGGCCTGCTGCGGGGACCCAGCAGCGCGCACGCTGCGCCCAGCCCCTGGCCAGTGTCTGGGCTGCTGCCCAGCTGGTGCTATCCCGCGGCGGCCCCGGAGTGGGGGCAGCAGGCCCCAGCCCCCCCGTCCCGCAGGGGAACGAACGGGGCTGGGCTGCCGATGCCTCCGCCCCGGGGCCGCCGCGCGATAGCACCAGCTGGGCAGCCCAGACGTGCCTAGCCAGGGGCTGGGCCCAGCGTACGCGCTGCTGCAGGCCCCGGCTCGGGGGGTTCGGGGGCGCCAGAGCCGCCGAGCGCCATGGCCGCTTCCTCCCCCGTCGCCTGGCCCCGCGGGTCGCCCCCCTCCTCTCCCAACCACCCGAGTCCTGCCTGCACTGGGCCAGGCCGGACTGTTACTCACCCTGGCCCCGCGCTGCCTCTGAGTCTCCCGGGCCTCCCTCCAGCACTTGCGGAGGGAGGGGGAATGGTGAGCCCGGGGAAGAGGCGGGGATTCGGGGAGGGAGCCAATCGGGGGAGGAGGGGGCGGAGTCGGGGCAGGGGGGGGGGCGCGAGCACTTCCGGGCTCGAGGCTCGGGGCATTTCCTTGTTTGTCCGGTTGTCCCGACCGCACGTCGGTCGGGACGCGGGACAAACAAGGAAATATCGGGACGGTCCCGATAAAATCGGGACGTCTGGTCACCCTACCTTCTTCAGATGTAGGTTTTTACCCACGAAAGCTTATGCCCAAATAAATCTGTTAGTCTTTAAAGTTTCAACTATGATACCTATAGCAATGATGGAGTCAAATGCTAGTGAGTCACAAACATGATTGTGATCGGTAAACATAAATGCCAAAATAATTGGAAAAATAAATACCCTTTAATCACATTTTAAAATTATGTTTTTAGTGAAAAACAATTTAAAATAGAGTAGATAATTGCAGTAACAAATACTGTGTCTGTTAGAGAAAATAAGCAGATTTTATTAAATTTTATTTATCTCTACTAAGGATAGTGGACAAAGTGTCAAACGTGTTTCTGAAATCTGTGTTAAAGCTCCAGAACTGATACCTCGAGGCTTGGGATTGGGAATATTTTGCTGTATTATAGTAACTCCTCACTTAAAGTTGTCCCGGTTAACGTTGTTTTGTTGTTACGTTGCTGATCAATTAGGGAACAAGCTCGTTTAAAGTTGGGTAATACTCCCTTCTAACATAGTTTGGCAGCCGCCTGCTTTGTCCACTGCTTGCAGGAAGAGCAGCCCCTTGCAGCTAGCTGGTGGGGGCTTGGAACCAGGATGGACCGGCAGCCCCCTATCAGCTCCCCCATCAGCTCCCTGCTCCCCTAAGTTCCCTGTGCTGCAGCTGCCTGCAGTTCAGCTGTGTTCCTCCTCCCACTGCCATGTGCTGCTCCTGCCCTCTGCCTTGGAGCTGATCCCTGAGACTCCTGCTTGCTGTGCCGGAGGGGGGGAGGGATGTCCAGTTTTTCTAAATCGTCCCGAACCACTTCTTTCTCCACAGAGGGCTGGTCAACTTCTCCCCATATTGTGCTGCCCAGTGCAGAAGTCTGGGAGCTGACCTTGTTCGTGACTACAGAGGCAAAAATATAATTGAGCACATTAGCTTTTTCCACATCCTCGGTCACTAGGTTGCCTCCCTCATTCAGTAAGGGGCCCACACTTTCCTTGACTTTCTTCTTGTTGCTAACATACCTGAAGAAACCCTTCTTGTTACTCTTGACATCTCTTGCTAGCTGCAACTCCAAGTGTGATTTGGCCTTCCTGATTTCACTCCTGCATACCTGAGCAATATTTTTATACTCCTCCTGGGTCATTTGTCCAATCTTCCACTTCTTGTACGCTTCTTTTTTGCGTTTAAGATCAGCAAGGATTTCACTCTTTAGCCAAGCTCGTCGCCTGCCATATTTACTATTCTTTCTACACATCGGGATGGTTTGTTCCTGCAACCGCAAGTCTTTAAAATACAGCCAGCTCTCCTGCACCCCTTTGCCCGTCATGTTTAGGGTTACCATATTTAACAAATAAAAAAAGAGGACCCTCCACGGGCCCTGGCCCCGCCCATTTCCCACCCCAGCCCCGCCCCAACTCCGCCCCTTCCCCCGCCCCAACCCCGCTTTAACTCCGCCCCCTCCTCCCTCCCAAACCCAGCCACACGAAAAGGGCTGCCCGAGCGCTACCGGCTTCACGGTTTGCCGGGCAGCCCCCGGCGCTTCCGCAACGCAGCTGGAGCCCGGGAGGGGAAGCGCCCAGCCGGGGGCGCAGGGTCTGGAGGCTGCCCGGCAAACCGTGAAGCCGGTAGTGCTTGGGCTTCGGGCAGCCCCTATGCCTCCGGACCCTGCGCCCCCGGCCGGGCACGTCCCCTCCCGGGCTCCGGCGGCGCATGGTCCGGAGGCATGGGGGCTGCCCAAAGCCCGTAGTGCTTGGCTCTACACATCGGGCAGCTCGGCTCTTAAACAGAGCCAAAGAGTCAGGGGAGGAGCAGAGCAGCTGCGGGAGGGGAAGTGCCCGGCCGGCATTTTCCCGGACATGTTCGGCTTTTTGGCAATTCCCCCGGACGGGGCTTTGATTGCCGAAAAGCTGGACATGTCCGGGAAAAAACGGACGTATGGTAACCCTAAGGTTATAGGACTCCAGGGTATTTTAAAAATTATGGCTAATGAAACTGCTACCATAGTTACAAATCAAGCCACTGAGCTTAAGCAGCTTAGACAGTTAGCTTTACAAAATCGTATGGCTTTAGATATTCTTTTAGCAGCTCAAGGAGGAACTTGTGCCCTCATAGGCCAAGAGTGTTGTGTATTTGTAAATGACACCTATAAAGATACCTTTGACAGAGCAGCCCACTTAAGAGACATCACCCGAGACAGGTCTGATGAAGGTAGCTGGACACATGATTGGTTTGATGGTTTATTTTCCTGGTTCCCTTCCCTAACAGGCTGGCTAAAGGGACTCCTGAAAGGAGGTGTTATGATTTTACTGATGATTGTGTTTATTTTTTATGTGTGTTTAAACTGTCCATGTGTATAATGTCTAAATGTGCTAGGGCAACTAGCAAACCAAAGGGAATATTTCTCTCTTTACAAGAAAGACGGGTTTTGGCAAAGGCGAGAACCATGCCAGATGCCGATATTCTGACCCCTACATATTTGCTGTACGCTCCTACTGCTGTGAAAAGTATGAACAGGAGCCCATTATATGGGTCATGATCAAAGGGGGGAAATTGAAATAAAATTATTCTACTTAACTGCCAGTGGGCAAATTTGTAGAAGGGAGATATGCAGCGTCAGCTATGGATAGTCTTAACTCAGGAAGTTCCTTTGAGAGGAAATGTAACCAATCTCCAACCCTGCAGACAATGGAACTTTCTGTGCCTGCATCCTGTAGATAACTAACTACTTGGTTTGCAAAATAACGCAAGGGGGGGGGCCAAGTAGATGAACAATAAGGGGTCATAAGAGGGGCAGATACATGTAGCTTGCTAATTATGTATGGTAATGATAGCAAATTTTGGCCAATCATAGAGCGATAGATGATCATAGTCAACTGCATATAATACTTTGGTGTAAGTGTTTTCGGGGATCTAGCTGAGTTATGAGCTCGAACCCAATTGCAATTGAAATAAACGGATCGCCCCTCTCAGGGCTCCTTGCTTGATTAGCTGTGTCCGTCTCTCCTTATTCCTCAGCTGGAACGGACAGGAATTTCTACGACACTGAGAACCTGTTTTCTCACTGTTCATGCACCTGCAGGAAGGCTGGGAACTGACTGAAAAGCAATGAAGCCGCTGCCCTCGTTCTGTCTCCAGCTCTGGTCAGAGATCTGGTTTCCCCTTGGTTTGTCTGGAGGCGTCAGGAAGGGAAGGGATGAAAAATAAGGCCAGGAATGGAGGGAAAGGAAAGAGAATGTGAAATGGGGTAGATTGAACCGTCTCTGTGCACTCAAAGAATTCCAAGGGAAGGAGAGAAGGGCGGGGGCTCAGGGGAGGACTGGGTGTGTGCAGACATAATCTCTGATTTTGCCACTTCCCTCACAAATATTGATGTAATTCTCTCAAACTCCTTCTTTTCTCTGTAATTATCAAGTATGGATGTAAAATCCATGTAGACTCTTGACTCTCAACTTATTGACCCTTTACGTACTCTCAGATTTTGCCCCATTGTTTCTCTGAATCTCAAATATTACTTTAAAAACTCCTCGAATCTGCGGCATCTGCCCACCTCTTTTATGTGCAGCAAATTGCCCACGTTTAGGTGGGGAATTGGCACCCTGAGTCATTTGCCAAATGGGAAGAGGGTTAGCAAGCAGAGCTGTGGAGAGAACTGAGATGCGGCTGCCTCTGGGGTGGGACAGATGACCCTTGTGGTCCCTTCTCACCCTATGGTTCTATGACATTCACATGGCATGGAAGGGGAAGGGAGTCCAAAGTTACCCTGTCTCAGCAACTTCTCCCTCCTCTCCAATAGTGCCCCAGCCATCAGCTCCCAGGCACAGTTCCCAGATCCCAGCGCCACTTCCTCCCCAAAGCCAGCAATTCTTCTGCCTCCATCCCCCTCATCTCTTCCTCTGTAAAAGCAGCACTGCCCGTCTGAGTATCAGGCAGGAGGGACTCATTATTTTCCATTGTTTATTGACTATTGCTGCATAATCCCCTCAAACTTTCCCCCTTGAATTACTGAATATCCCTCTAAAATCACCTCCAATGTTCTTTTTCTTTTACATTAGCAGCTATTTAATTTTTGCCCCATTTTATCCTCAATTCTAAAATATATTTCTTGAAAATGTTGCCTCATTTTCTCTTTAATTATCCACTCTTAATTTTGTTAGCCCCGTCATTTTCCTGTCTAATCATATGCTATTACCATCAAATCTCCTCAAATGTTGCCCTTCGATCAAATTCTTGAAAAATTGATAGCTATAAAATCCTTGCAAATCTTGCCCCCTTTTCTCTTTAATCACCAAAATGTATATGAAATCCACTCAGTTTTTAACCTTTACCTCATATCAACTATTGGTATAAAATTACTCATACATATCCATTTTCCTCTAATTTGTGACAGTGGATCTCAAATTGGTCATATTTGCATCCTTTTCTTTTTAACTATCAAACGCAGCTATAAAATTTCAGATTTTTCCATTTCCTGTATAATTATGAAATATTGATTTTTAAGTTTCAGAGTAACAGCCGTGTTAGTCTGTATCCGCAAAAAGAAGAACAGGAGTACTTGTGGCACCTTAGAGACTAACAAATTTATTAGAGCATAAGCTTTCGTGGACTACAGCCCACTTCTTCGGATGCATATAGAATGGAACATATAATGAGGAGATATATATATACACACATACAGAGAGCATAAACAGGTGGGAGTTGTCTTACCAACTCTGAGAGGCCAATTAATTAAGAGAAAAAAAAAAAGAAAAAAAAGAAAAAAAAAAAAACTTTTGAAGTGATAATCAAGCTAGCCGAGTACAGACAGTGTGATAAGAAGTGTGAGAGTACTTACAAGGGGAGATAGTCAATGTTTGTAATGGCTGAGCCATTCCCAGTCCTTATTCAAACCGGAGTTGATTGTGTCTAGTTTGCATATCAATTCTAGCTCTGCAGTCTCTCTTTGGAGTCTGTTTTTGAAGTTTTTCTGTTGTAATATAGCCACCCGCAGGTCTGTCACTGAATGACCAGACAGGTTAAAGTGTTCTCCCACTGGTTTTTGAGTATTTTGATTCCTGATGTCAGATTTGTGTCCATTAATTCTTTTGCGTAGAGACTGTCCGGTTTGGCCAATGTACATGGCAGAGGGGCATTGCTGGCACATGATGGCATATATCACATTGGTAGATGTGCAGGTGAACGAGCCCCTGATGGTATGGCTGATGTGATTAGGTCCTATGATGATGTCACTTGAATAGATATGTGGACAGAGTTGGCATCGGGGTTTGTTACAAGGATAGGTTCCTGGGTTAGTGGTTTTGTTCAGTGATGTGTGGTTGCTGGTGAGTATTTGCTTTAGGTTGGGGGGTTGTCTGTAAGCGAGGACAGGTCTGTCTCCCAAGATCTGTGAGAGTAAAGGATCATCTTTCAGGATAGGTTGTAGATCTCTGATGATGCGCTGGAGAGGTTTTAGTTGGGGGCTGAAGGTGACAGATAGTGGTGTTCTGTTATTTTCTTTGTTGGGCCTGTCTTGTAGGAGGTGACTTCTGGGTACTCGTCTGGCTCTGTCAATCTGTTTTTTCACTTCAGCAGGTGGGTATTGTAGTTTTAAGAATGCTTGATAGAGATCTTGTAGGTGCTTGTCTCTATCCGAGGGATTGGAGCAAATGCGGTTATATCTTAGAGCTTGGCTGTAGACAATGGATCGTGTGGTGTGTCCTGGATGGAAGCTGGAGGCATGTAGGTAAGTGTAGCGGTCAGTAGGTTTCCGGTATAGGGTGGTATTGATGTGACCATCGCTTATTAGCACAGTAGTGTCCAGGAAATGGACCGCTTGTGTGGATTGATCTAGGCTGAGGTTGATGGTGGGATGGAAATTATTGAAATCATGGTGAAATTCCTCAAGGGCTTCTTTTCCATGGGTCCAGATGATGAAGATGTCATCAATGTAGCGCAAGTAGAGTATTTTTAAAAAATCCTTTCAGATTTCAAGGTGTTTCCCATGTTTTTTAGTTGCAACCCTTCTTTTCTGGAGGGAGTTCACACTGATTAGGCCTCAGCTGGAGTATTATGTCCAGTTCTGGGCGCCACATTTCAGGAAAGATTGGAGAACAAATTTGAGAATGTTCAGAGAAGAGTAACAGAAATGATTAAAGGTCTAAAAAACATGCGTTATAAGGGAAGATTGAAAAAATTGGGTGTGATTAGTATGGAGAAGAGAAGACTGAGAGGGGACATGATAACAGTTTTCAAGTACATAAATCTCTCCCTTTGTGCCTCTCTTTTTCCTCACTAGTTTCTCTTCTTCCCCAAATTGGTGTCTTTGTCTGTGAGCCCGGCTAGCTCAGTTGGTAGAACTGTAGGCTTTTAAGCTGAGTGTCCAGGATTTAAGTCCCTGGTCAGGCAGGGAGTCTATCCCTATAGTACATGTTCCAGGACCTTCAAAAGACATCTCTTCAGAGTCCTCCTTGCTATTACTCTTTCTCTTCAGTAGGTGGCCTTTCTGAGGAAGGGTCCTTTAGTGCTTGGCACTGTAGGCACAGTTTCCTGACACCCCACTGGCCTTGCAATCCAGAGGGAAAAGGGCCTTGAGCTCTTATGAAAAGCACCGAGGGGGTTGTTGTCTCTCTTGGATAGCTGCCTTCACTGTTGATGGTGGTGTGAGCTGTGTCTCTGCCTCCATCTTTAAGTGAATTTGCTGACTTGGATTTCCTTTCTGAGGCAGGGTGTATAGAATGTTTGGCACTTTTGCTCCTTGAGTGCTCTCTCTATAGAGAGCATGAAAGAAATCCACCTTCAGTTTTTGGTGCTCACCCAGGGCCTGACTTTTCTTGTAGGGAGCAGCTTTTAGGCTTAGGTTCAGACCCCACCCCCAATTCTGGTTACTGCCTCAGCTGTTAGGGCTAGTTCCTGTAGCTGGAGGCATGTGAGAGGTGTGCTACTGTAACCCGCGCATTTCCTGGGTGTGGTGTTCTGTCCCGGCTAGTGGCACCGAGACCACTTAGAGGGAGATTAATGAGTCTGCTCTACAGCGGTAGCTATGAGACACATGACTTTTAGCTCATGCAGCAGAGACTCATGCATTTAGCTTCAGAGGTCCCAGGTTCGCTCCTGCCCGCTGATGTCTGGGGTCTGTTGGTGTTACACTACTGGTGTAGAGTTGAAGAAGCTTGTGTCTGCAGTGCCTGGGGGTACTCCATGCCTTTCCTAGACTGAAGGTATTGTGTGTTGCCAGTTCCTGGGAAGCTCGGGTGAAGCTCAGAGTTTGAGCCTGAATTCTCAGGCCACCAAGAGGAGGAGCTTTCCCCCTTCTGTTTAGATCCCTTCAAACCAGATTCACAACCTCAGCTGACCCTGACCAGGGTGAGCCAGATGAGGGCGCTGGCTATGCCTGGAAAGGACAGTAAATGCCTACCAAGATCCACCCACTCATACAGTGATCCCTCCCATAGCCACACACCCATGACCCTCACACCCACTCCTAAAAAGCCTTAATGGGAGAGTTTATTTTACTTTGTACTGCCTTGGGTGCTACAGGATTCAGATGGCCCTTAAATTGCTGCCCACCTCAACTGCTCCCCTGTGAGAACTGGAGGTTAAATTGAGAGGGAGCCGATGGGACTCTGCGGTGGAGAGGCTGATCTCCACCCAGATTTGCTACAGTTCCAGATCATGGTGCTCAGTGAAAGAATTTTGACTCTATATCCCTTTTATACAGTTTATTAAAATGAACCAATACAATCACAAATACAGCTCATTAAGGCAAAACTACTATGAACACCACTCAGCGAACTAAGGGTGAAAAAATACTGTTATCACACAATAGGATCAAATCAATGAGTTAACAATGATATTACATTGGAACCAGGTCACCAGCTTAAGCAAATCATCAGATTAATACAGCAGAAAATCCACCCTTATAAATCCTAAAACAGAGAACTGAAACCAACCAGTGCAATCCAGACTGAGCTAATTGAATATTTCAATACTGAAAACAAATTACTGCTTACTTTTTAGCCACAACCTCAGAGCCAATTAAAGCCGCCTCCTCAGTGCAACACAGACATAGACCTTATTGAGACTGTTATAAGCAAAAGCTTAAAAGGTCTCAATGAATCAATTATATCCAACATCTTAGTTTCTTTGAACCCTTTCACAGATGAGGGACATGCAATTAATGACATAATAGAGCAGCAATTTAGGGATATTTAGATTTGGGGAACTACTCTTTCTAGTATCTTCCTCATGTCTTTCTCTCTCTTACACGCGCATGAGCACACACACACACACACACTCACCCCCAATATACTAGAAAGTCTGTGCTGTTAATGAAGACAAAAAAATAGAAAAAAGAACCTTAATTTTCTAAATTGACAAGGGATTGGAATTCTGCAGCCCTCTCTGTGACGTTATTGACATGAACTGTGATCATATAGATCATTGTGGCAACCAAGATTCTACAGTTGCACCAAATCTTGTACAAAGGAGAACAAGTAAGGTATCTATGGAAAGGTTGTAATTTGCTGCTTATGATTATGCTGTTTGTATGTGTGTATCATTTTTGTATTTGAAGTTATCAATATTGGCTATGTACTTGTATCTCAGTGTGTTTGATTCTAAGTAGCATCAGTGAAGGATTTGGTCAGCTTCTTGAGAAAGGACTATTCTGAGTAAGTGCCCAATCAAGAAACACTTTACTGACAATGGACTTTGGGAGACACCAATCCACATCTGAGCTTTCCTGGGAATGTTCAAACTAATATGTAAACAATGGCATCAGCCTGCAAAAAGCTGAATCATTCATGGACATGTGACTTGCCTAGTGGCTACAAACTCCATCTTGTTGTGATTTTGCACAGAAGAACAAAGAGGTTTCCACCCACAAGATAGAGAATATAAAAGGCCTTGGAAGCATCTCCATTTTGTCTTCAGCTGGCTCAAGAGATGTCCTCTCCACCTCAAAGAGATGCCTGAAATAAACTGGAACAAAAGACTGTAACTATGGGGGAAAGGGGTATTCTGCCAGAAAAATGAATTTGCAATTCAAAATTGAGAAAAACATTTATTGATGTGAGAGTAAATTAAATACAATTTTTAGTCAAAAATCTATATTTTGATTTAAAGTGAAAAATATTTTGGCAAAAAATGAATTTTTAATTAAAATTGTTTTGTCAGAAAAAATATTGATTTTACAAATAAAAATATTTTAAAAATTGATTTTCCATTTGAAAAAATCAAATAATATGTTCATCCAAAAAGACTGATCAAAAAGACAAAAAAAATTGGAAAAAATTTCAATTTTTCATAAAAAATCAATTAAATATTCTCCTGCCAAAATACTGATTTTGAAAAAAAATTAATATTTCATCAAATTACAGATTAATATTTATTGTGCCCAAAATGCAGTTCAATATTGAGAAAAGCATTTACTTTTCATTTTTAAAAAATCAAATATTTTTAGGTAAAAACATTAATTACTTTGATTGAAAATATAAAAAAAATTATCAAAAACATTCATTTTTCATCTAATAGCAATTAAATATTTTTCTGAAAAAATATAAATGTTGCAATTTAAAATCTTGAAAAAATTTTTTGTTGAAAAACTAATTTTTTTAGGCAAAGTATATATATTTTGAATGAAAAATATTTTTTTGACAAATGAATTTTTCATGAAAAAATGATTAATTTTTTTCTCCCCAAAAACTGAATTTGGAATTAAAAATTGAGGAAAAAATTGATTTTTCAATGAAAAAATTAAATACAAATCTTAAGCAAAAAAAATTAATCTATTTTGATCAACAAATTTTGATCAATTTGTTAGTATATAGGTCTGTTTGTTAGCCTGGGATAGAATTTTAGGTTTGATTTTTTGATAGTCTTATACTAAAATGTGTAAACAAGGGACAAAGACACTGTGATGTTGCTTCTGCCTAGTCAGCTGGATTTGTTAGAACAATGGGAACAGATAAGAGCAGTTAGAGTGTTACTTGAGAGCACACTTTAAGATTGCTTCAAGCCCTATTGCTAGAATACCACAATCAAAACAATTTCCAAACCTTCCCACACCACATGGATTTTAGCTAGTGGTACAAAGAATCTGCTTTCGCCCTGCTGCACAATCTCTGCCTTTTGGCCAGGTAACATACTGGCCTTTGGGACCACACTCTGCTTAACCAGAGAGATTTGGGTCCCTGTGTCCCTCTGCCCCAAGCATTCCCTACCATTAATTTGGACAACCTTAACATGCTCCATATCCGGTTCTGCAGAGGCTAATCTCACAAAACCAATATGATAGGTTCCAATTGTCTGGGGGGTGTTTGTGTTGAGGACAGCAGAACTAACATGAGCTATTGATTGCCTGTTTCCTCCTAGCACTGGGCATTTATTCCTCATATGATCAGTGGAATTACACTGATATCACCTTTTGAGCTCTTCTGCTTTTACAGGAGACTTCGGATGAGGGTTAGAGGAATGGTTTTGGGGAGATGAGTACCCAGCCTCCCACCCTCTTTCTAGGGATAAAATGTGATCTTCCTTTTCCACCAGCTTTAAACACCTCTTTCAGTGGTTTGTTTTCAATAGATGCCTGAGTCTGTTCAAAGGCATCAGCTAAAAAAGCCATCTCATCCTCAGTCTTTACATTTTCATCCCATATACACTGCTTTACTTCGGCCTTACACACGCTCAAGAGATCAAGCATCCCGTCAAAACTTGCCACCTCCTTATCCCTCACCCATTTTCCCAACAAATCTTTCATTTTGTTTACATATTCTCCATTACTCATCCCAATATCCCTTTTAAGATTCCTAAATTTAATTGTATATGTTTTGGGTGTAATCTGAAAACTTTGCAAAACAGTATTTTTAAATCTACAATAGTCTAAAGCATCTTCAATAGCCATTCCATTGAATACATTTCGAGCTTTACCAATTAATTTCGCAGTCAGGGTAGGAATTCTCTTATCATCAGGGACTTCATGTATTACCCACAGCCTTTCAAAGGTAGTCAGATATTCAGCAATATCATCCTCCTCACTGTATGCAGGACATAAGTGTTCCCATTTGTGAATTTTTGAGTGATGGGAGTCTTTGGGGTTGAGGACCTCTGGTTCTGCTTCTCTAGCAGGTACAGCTGGTGTTTTCTCTCTCTTATCTCGCTCTCTCTTTTTCTTCCATAGCCATAGCCGGCTCTAGGTTTTTTGCTGACCAAAGCAAAAAAATTTTTGGCTGCCCCCCCACCCGCCCTGGGCTCTCTCTCCCCCCGACCCACAACTGGACCCTCCAGCTGCCCCAGCCCTGGGTCACTGGTAACTCGCTCCCAGGGCGGGTCATTCAGCAGGAATTTTGGATGTGCACAGAACACAGACAGGATTGGTTCCCATATGGTTACAGAACTGCAATAAAGTGGAACAATTTTCAGCTTGTGTGATTGAAGGATATCTGGATGCATATTATAAGACTGTCCTACATAAATGAGGAAAGGTTGAGGTGCCTTTATTATTCTTTTGTTCCATTCTTTGTTTCTATGGGGAATTTGCCAATGCAATATCACTGTCTTCCTTTTAAACAAATAAAACTAAAACTTAAAAAAAAAAAAAAAAAAGCAATAGCTGTTGAAAATAACAATTCCAGTCCTAATAACCACTGGGAAGCATTTCTTGCTCAATTTATTCTACTTTTTCTACAGCAAGTTACAGTGGATCAGTATATTTGATTTGGGAGAAATGAAGTAACAGCTGCCCAAATTGAGCTTGAGCACTCCTGAATTTTGAGGGTGTTCAAATCTGGAAGGCAGGTGCTAGATTCCCTTTCTGAATATTAGCTAAATCTGGAAAAGAAAAGTCAATTTCTGCTTCCATGGCTCAGAAGTGGAAATCCTCCTACGTGCCTGGTACTGTATCTAAAGCTGCTCAGGTCCTAGTAGAGCCTCCCCTCCCTTACTTTTCATTTTAAATTCTAGTGGGATCCACGTACCTCCCTTGTTAGGCTTCAGATAGAGAGGTGCACTGTCCATTTAGTCCACCCAATTCTTTCTTTGGGGGAGAGCCCAGGGCTGGGGGGGGGGGAGGGGGAGCCCAGGGCTGGGGGGGGGGGGGAGGGGGAGCCCAGGGCTGGGGCGGCAGGAGGTGCAGGTGGGGGCCAGAGCTGGGGCAGCAGTGGGTGCAGGTGTGGGGGGGGGCGAGAAGAGCCCAGGGCTGGAGTGGCAGGAGATGAGGGTGGTGGGAGAGCCCAAGGCTGGGGCAGCAGGGGGGTGCAAGTGGGGGCCAGAGCTGGGGCAGCAGGGGAGAGTCCAGGGCTGGGGCAACATGGGGGTGCAGGGGGAGCCCAGGGCTGGGGTGGGGGCAGTAAAAAACCTAGAGCTGGCTTTGTCCCTACCATTCACAGCAAGCTGCAGCATGAGGTTTCAATTCCACACTCCTTCCCCCTCCCTTTCCTGTTAATTGCGGCCGAGGGAATGCTGGGAAATGTAGTTCTTTCCCTGCTCCAGGGCTGGCTCTGTAGGCAGGAGCTAACCAAGGAACTACAGCTCCCAGGGCCCCCTGTTGGTTCTCAGCTCCCATGCTGGATTCTTTTGCCCCTGCAAATTTGCCGCCCCAAGCAACTGCTTGCTTTGCTGGTGCCTAGAGCTGGCCCTGTCCATAGCCCTTCGGTGTGCAGCCTCCTCTCTGGCTGCCTCTGCCTCCATAGTTTCCCTGGCCGCAGCTGCTTCTTTGAGCCTCATTTCTGCCTGACACATTTGAAACTTGTGGTCTTTTGCCTTCTCTGCCACTTCCAGTCTGGCCAGCTCTAGTTTTGTAGCTGCCTCATCGGTAGTCATTTTCCTGCTTTCTTGTGCTTATTTCCCTCACCCGAAATAAACAAAGAAAAAATAACAAAACTGTGACCTCCTCCTGACTGTTCTTAGCCACTGCACTTAAGACTCACTTAAAATCACAAATATCAGTGATTAAAGTGTGAACTCCACTTTGAGTAACAAGCTGTACATAGACCCTACTCGCTGCACCATGGTGACATTCCCCTGGTGTTATCTGGGCCGGTGATCTTCTAGGTCACTCCAATCCTTGACTCTGGAAGCCAACCTTACCCTGCTCTGCTGTGAGAACCCCCCACTCCCGGGCTGTTCATGCACAGCCTCTAGCATGTAAGCTGCTCCCAGCTATGTGAGTGTCAAAGTTAGAATCAGGACTCACAATTTTGTCAAGACCACTCTGTTTATTAGCACAGCGCTCTGCTAATACAATCAGATAATGTGAGCCACCATGCAAGATTCAAACAGTCTTATTTATACAGATAAAAAGGTGCAAACTAAACAAAAGGACAGAGAGAGCAAAACTGTAAAATATGCATGGAGCACAATATGCATATCCTGCTTCCTTGTTAACTCTTATCGATCTAAGACTAATGCTTCACCAATTGCCCTTAAGTGGCAAGTTAAGCAGTTAATGTCTGCTTTCCTGCACACCTGGCTTGCAGCATTTCTAATTTCTACTTAAAGGTACATACAGCATTCTTTAATTCCTTCTATTTCTTTAGTATAATTCATTTCACTTTCACAATCCCTCCTTTTGGTCAAGCTTACGCAAAGACCAACAATTACTGGGTTCCACATATTAATAGTTCTTTATCTCTACGTTCATCAGCGATATTTAACATCATCATATTAGCACTCTGTTTTGGGGTAGTCACCTGAGTGGCATACCTTACACAATTCTGGATACAACAGGAGATTAACTGAAAACATACAAAAATCATTAGGATTCCACACAGGATAGTCAGGGCTCCCTGAAACAACCAGTTTCCTATGCCAGAGAAATTGAATAGGTTACTTAGCCACTTCCATAAAGAACTTGGCTCTTCATGGGGAAGAGATGCAATTTGTTCTAAGTGACTAGCGCGATCTATTACCTCATTGGTGTCGTCAGGTATGAACACACAACATTCTTTTCCAATGAGAGCACAGGTCCCTCCTTTGGCCGCCAGCACTATATCCAGTGCCTGACGGTTTTGGAGGGCCATCTGTCGGATCGCCCCTGTTTCTTTGGCCAGGGTTTTTAAACTCTCTCCGGTTTCATTTGCCATTATTTCAACTACTGCTTGTAACCTTAGGAGCCTTTTTGCATGGTGTATTACTCCCCCAAGTGGGATAAGGGAACTGCCAATGGCCTCTTCCCAGGTCAAGGGGCTTATGTTATTTACATACCATTGGGCATCTGATAAGTCCCTTCTTCTTCGCCTGAAATTACACAGGCGTTCTCGTGGGAAGGACCCCAGCACTCGGAATTGTGGGAAGAGTCGAGCGGGATAACAGATACCTGACCAGTTAGCTGGTAACACAGTATAAGCTTTGGTCCCACAAACCCAATGATGGCCTATTAAGGCTGGGAAGGGTCGGTTGCACCCATTTGTCACATAGGTGCCTACAAAGGAGGAGTAATATCCTCTGAAGGGCACAGGGTAATTCTCCTTACGAGGAGTGGTGTTATTTGCATGGCATTGGAAGATTGTATTGTTTCCACTAAGATTACTGTAGGGGGAACATTAAATTGATTTTTCTGTTTGATCCCAGGTTGAGAAAAAATTCATATCCCCATACCCAGCCCGCCACTCTTTAGTTTTGTTCGAATAATCCCATACACCATTTGCCACAATATGCTGAAGGCAACGACTTTTTCCCAGATCCAGCCCTGTCCCATTACACACCCAACACCAATGACCTTTTCCCTCTACCACACTTATCCATTTAGATACGTTTATTCCCACTGCTTCCCAAGTGTCATTGCTGTTCCATATTTTGTTAAACGGACGAAGTCCCCCAGTGAGCTCTGGGGAATTGAGTGGGATTGCCAGGACAGGAACACCAGCTTGAGAGTGAGCTGGGATGTGGCTGCAGACCCAGCAATTAGAAATATTAAGAGTCTGAGCTATCCACACTTGCTGCTGGATAAAATAATTGTCATTGTGGGCTCCCCAGGCCTTAAGACACCAGCAGCCAAGGAACAGGCGCCACCAGAGGTGCATTGTTGGAGGCAAGGCCCTTCTGGTTCTGACAACCTCAACTGAGGGAACCGTAGTTACGGTTTTACGTCCACCAGGCAGCAGGCGCTAGGCTCACTACTGCTCCTTCTCGGGCCTTGCTTTAGGTCGTCGTCTGCTTCTGGCAACCCTTACGAGAGCGTAGATTGTAAGGTATTGCAGGCTGTTCCTCTACGTCTTCTTCCGGAGTCAAAATTGACTCTGCGCAGTCCTGAGGTGATGATTGGTTCACCGGGGAGGGTGTCTTCTTACACTGCGAAGCATGTATCCACGCTGCAATGCCAGATAGTTTAACAGCTGTCTGGGTAGTAAGCAGTACCTGATGAGGACCCTTCCACCGGGGTTCCAAGGCGTGTTTTCGATGATGGTGCCGTACGTAGACCCAGTCACCTGGCTCGAGGTTGTGGCAAGCGTCAGAGGTGGGTTCTGTTGGCCAGGCGGCTCGAACCTGTGAATGGAAGTGACTTACAGCTTGCATTAATCCCTTGCAATATTGAAGGAGCGTACTGTGAGTCAAGTTCAAGTCTGGGACTGGAGTAATGGTAGCCATAGCTCGCATGGGCCGTCCCATAACAATTTCAAAGGGACTCAATTTATGCCTTTGGGATGGAGTGGATCGCATTTCCATAAGGGCTAGTGGTAAAGCTGCTGTCCAGCCTAACCCTGTGGAGTCACAAATCTTAGCAAGCTTATTCTTAAGTACACCATTTCGCCTTTCCACAGCACCTGCACTTTGTGGATGGTAGGGACAGTGCAGCAGGTGTGTGATATGTAATATACGATCCAGGTGTTGAACAATTTGTCCGGTAAAATGTGTACCCCGGTCACTGGACAGAGTGGCAGGAATTCCCTTGGCAGGCATAATATGATTTAACAAACATTTAGCAACAGACAGTGAATCAGCCTTGCGACAAGGAAAGGCTTCAATCCAACCAGAAAATAAACATACCATAACCAAAATAAATTCATATCGTTGACACTTAGGCATTTGTACAAAATCAAGTTGCCAATGCAAGAATGGTGCCTGGGGCAGGCCCCGGAACCCCTGAGCCACTTTTACAGGTTTACCAATATTGTGGCTTTGGCAAGTGGTACAGGCAGCACAGTGGCGGGCTGCAAAGGAGCTGAAATGCGGGGCCCACCATCCTGCCTTAGTTACAGCAGAGACCATCCCCTCCTTTCCGACATGCGAAACACCGTGTAGCAGGTCGGCCAGCGACGGATAGAGTGAAAAGGGGGCCACAAAGGCACCAGTAGGCGAACGCCAAAGGGAATCAGGATATAGAGAGCAACCCTGGGCAATCCAGGAGTCTTTTTCAACTTCTGGGGCAGAGTCTTGGAGCAGGGTGAGGTTAGTGAGGGACGGCGGTGGTATAGAAACAGAAAGGGAACCTAGAAATGCATCTGGGGAAGGTTCTATGGCAGCAGCATGTTTAGCAGAGGCGTCAGCAAATGCGTTACCCTTAGCAACATCAGTATCTGCCATCGAGTGGCCAGGGCACTTAACAATAGCTAGGGCAGACGGAAGTAAAACTGCATACAAGAGGGCAGCGATGTAGGGGCCATTCTTAATAGGGGTACCGGCAGAAGTAAGGAAACCCCTAGCTTGCCAGAGGGTGCCAAAGTCATGTACAACCCCAAAAGCATAGCGGGAGTCAGTGTAAATAGTGGCGGAGCGTCCCTCTGCCAAAAAGCAGGCACGGGTGAGGGCAACCAATTCGGCAACTTGTGCTGAGGTTACAGAAGGTAAAGGCGCAGCTTCTAGGGTCTCAGCGAGTGACACTACAGCGTACCCTGCAAGGAGACGACCTTGGTTGTCTCGAAAACAGGAACCATCAGTAAACAAAACAAGGTCAGAGTTAGGGAGAGGGGCATCAGAGAGATCAGGGCGCGGGACGGTGACAGCAGAAACAGTTGCAAGGCAGTCGTGGGGATCACCGTCATCAGACAAAGGAAGGAGAGTGGCAGGGTTTAACTGAGAACAACGCTTCACAGTAATATACGAAGCTGACAGCAGTAAAAGTTCATACCTAGTAAGGCGAGCGGAGGAGAGGTGGCCTGTGTTACGTTGTAACAGCAGGGTTTCCACAGAGTGAGGGACCATGAGGGTAAGGGGAGAGCGAAGGACAAGGGATTCGGACATTTCAACTAGGCGCGCTGCAGCAGCCACAGCACGCAGACAGGGGGGTAAGCCTTGGGCCACAGGGTCCAAAGTGGCAGAGAAGTAAGCCACTGGGCGGTTCTTGCCTCCGTGCACCTGAGTGAGAACTCCAAGTGCACACCCAGATTGTTCATGGCAGAAAAGGGTAAAGGGCTTAGAGTAGTCAGGCAGCCCTAAAGCAGGGGCAGAAGCCAAACCCTGTTTGAGGGAAACAAAGGCAGAGTCTGCTTCAGGGGGCCATGGCATGGGGTCAGGCACAGAGAGTTGAGTGAGTTCCTGGAGAGGTTTTGCAAGGGAGGCATACTGGGGAATCCATTGCCTGCAAAATCCAGCCATGCCCAAAAACTTTCGGACCTGGCGTGGGGAGCGGGGTCGGGGAAAGCTAAGGATAGCCTGGACGCGGGCGGGAGAAAGTGTACGGGAACCCTGGGAGAGGAGAAAACCAAGGTATGTGACAGAGGCTTGACAGAGCTGTAGTTTTGAGCGAGAAGCCTTGTGACCTTTTTTTGCTAGGGCAGTAAGGAGCACTAAAGAATCAGTTTTTGAGGCAGATAATGAGGGGGAACAGAGGAGTAGATCATCTACATATTGGACTAGAGTGGACCCGGATGGGAAAACAAGGTCAGCTAGGTCTCGGGCTAGTGCCTGGGAAAAGTAAGATGGGCTTTCAGTATACCCCTGGGGAAGCGTAGTCCATGTATATTGCTGTCCCTTGTAAGAAAAGGCAAAGAGGTACTGGGAGTCAGGGTGAACCGGAACAGAAAAGAAAGCAGAACACAAATCAACAACAGTAAAATGAGTTGCCTCTGGTGGGATAGAAGCCAGAATCGTTGCTGGGTTAGGGACAACAGGAAAGGCAGGTATGACAATACGATTAATGCCTCGAAGGTCCTGAACAAATCGCCATGATTTGCCATCAGCTTTTCGAACCGGGAGGATAGGGGTGTTACAGGGACTGGAGCAGGGAACAATAATGCCTTGCTCCCGCAGGGCGGTCATGACCGGAGCAATGCCAGCCTCGGCTTCGGGGTTTAAAGGGTATTGAGACAGGCGAGGCAGAGGTTTGGAGGAGTCAACAGTAATGCAGACGGGGTCAGTATTTAGGTGGCCCACCTCAGAGGGATGGGTTGGCCACAGAGAGGATGGGACCTGCGAAATTAGGTGTTCAAGGGACGGGACCAGTGTGCAACAAGGGACTGGGGTGGAAAGGGGGGTCTCAGACAGCAGGGTGGCCACAGAATCACTCAGAGAGGACTGGGGAATTTGCAAATAGACACCATCCGGGGAACAGTATATGGTGCAGCCAAGTTTACATAACAGATCCCGACCCAAAAGGTTTACTGGAGTGGAGTCAGAGAGAAGAAAGGCATGATCTGCAGATAGGGGACCAACCTGGACCGGTAGAGGTTTTGAAAGGGGATAAGGGGTTGGGATTCCCGAAATGCCCACAGCAGACACAGTTTTTCCGGAGCAGGGAACCGCAGGCAGGTCAGTAGTACGAACTGCAGAGAGCGAAGCTCCCGTATCAACAAGGAAAGGGAGAGACAAATCATTGATAGTTAACACACACTCACCCGTGGGAGTGAGAGGTAGTAAAGGAGCTAAAATTTCCTGAGGTTCCCTGGCATCCCGTCATTGCTGTGGGACAAAGTAAGGATGGGGACTGACTGGCTGTGCCGGCAGGGGGTCTAGCTGGTTATTTACAGAGTTATTAGGCCTGCTCGGACATTCGTTCTTCCAATGTCCGGGCTGCTTACAGTAATTACAAACATCCCCATAACCCGAAAATCCAGTTCCTCGGCCCCTCCCTCGACCACGTCCCCGTCCCTGGTATTTTCCCCGTCCCCGGTACTGTTTGCCCTGTCCTGAATAATGCTGTATTTGCAGGGCCATTAACTGTTGAGCTGATTGTTCCTCCTTTCCTTTTAAAGTACGTTGGCAGTGCTCTGCCACTGTTTGCAATTTGTCCATGGTTTCGGTCTCCCACCCAACACTTATTCGTTTTAGCATATTACCAACAGCAGGTAGGAGGCCATTAACAAATGCATTAGCCAGGGCGCCCTGTCCATTTTTATCCGGTTGCTGTATACCAGAATGTTGCAGAAAAATGTCAGTTAACCGGGAGCGATAGTCACCCGGGTTTTCTCCCTGTCGTTGCTTACAGCCGTTTATGGCCGTCCAGTTAGTTTTAGGAGTCCATACCCGAGGGATGGCTTCAAATAGATTTTTAGCTCGCTCCTTACACCTTTTCCGGTATTCAGCATTAGGACCAGTGTCTGGTAAAGTAGAGTGGCGGTCAGCTGCGAGCCAATTTGCTGCTGTGAGCCATTTTTCATGCTCACCAGGGGTAAGTAGCTTGCACAGCTGCAGGAGGTCTGCCTCAGAGGGTTCATAGGTGTCACATACTAACAAAAATTCCTCTGCGAATTTGGTAGGATTTTCCCGGGGCTTTGGAAAGCCTTTTACAACTGAAAGGAGTTCTGTACGAGTCCAGGGTTTATAGCTCCAAGTGGGACCCCCGTCTTGGCCCCCAGTATGCAGGATTCGGAGGGGAGCCTGGATATTTTTAAGGCCCAAGCGTAAGCTTTTACGGGGCAGAGCGGGATCAGAGGAATGGGCCTGGGTGGTATCGGACGATCCAGATGGGTCTGAACTGGAGATCTCTGGAAATTGTTCCTGAGCTGGGGAATCTGGTGACAGTCTATTGATCCGACGCAAGGCTGCCAAGCCAATTAATGCGTCTTCCTCATCATCATCCCCAGAATCTAACAAGGAGTTTTCTTCATCTTTTTTCACAGAGAGACAGGAGTATGAAGGGGGATCTGCTCGGAGAACGGGAAAAAGGGGAGCGCTCGGTCTGGTGGTGGGAGAGGAGGTTTTCAATAAAGCTTTTAACTTATCATTTGAATCTTTGAGAGAGGCGAGTTTCGATTCTGTCCACCTACGATTTGCCTCTTCCCACCACTGCATGAAACAATCAACCTCTCCTCTGGCCAATTTAGTTTTAGATTGGCCGAGTTTGTCTTTTAAGACGTCTACTCGGTCCTTGTCCCAAGATCCTAACAGTGGCCACTGAGTTTTGGGATCTCCCTGAGTTAGCCTAGACCATTTTTCCAGAAATTTACAGGAGTCCGGACCCTTCCTAAAATACATAAAATGAGCCGGCGTTCCTTTAGGGAACTGTCCCGACTTAGACGTCTGGTTACCCATACAGGAGGACTTTACACACACACCAATCACACAAGAAGGAAATTCGGGTTCGTCAGAGTGATGCCCGGTGCAACACACAAAAGGAGCCCACAGGCTACTGCCTCAATCGCCCTTGCTTTCACACCAAGGGTTTTACCCAAGGTGCGGTGCGGCTGCGATTGTGCAGATTTCACTCACTCAGACCGTGGGGACAGGAACCCCTTGGTCGGCCGATCCCCGGACGGAGATGGCACCCAGACTCAAACACTCCACAGGAGGACAGATAGACACAGAGACAGGACAGTCCTCAGTCCGGACAAAACACAGAAATAATTACCTGACCAGATTCCTGATGCCAGATCCTGGGATCCCTACCAGAACAGAGTGGGAACCAACAGGTTCAATGGCGTAGACCTCACTGTGGTTGTGTGCCCTTCCGTTCAGGAGGAGGACCGCTCGGGCCAAATGCCCAGGTGCCGGCTACCACGGTCGTCCTACAAAAACGGTCAGAAATCACACAGCCCCAGTGAAGACGGTTGCCATCTTGGTGGAACCTCCAAATTGTCAAAGTTAGAATCAGGACTCACAATTTTGTCAAGACCACTCTGTTTATTAGCACAGCGCTCTGCTAATACAATCAGATAATGTGAGCCACCATGCAAGATTCAAACAGTCTTATTTATACAGATAAAAAGGTGCAAACTAAACAAAAGGACAGAGAGAGCAAAACTGTAAAATATGCATGGAGCACAATATGCATATCCTGCTTCCTTGTTAACTCTTATCGATCTAAGACTAATGCTTCACCAATTGCCCTTAAGTGGCAAGTTAAGCAGTTAATGTCTGCTTTCCTGCACACCTGGCTTGCAGCATTTCTAATTTCTACTTAAAGGTACATACAGCATTCTTTAATTCCTTCTATTTCTTTAGTATAATTCATTTCACTTTCACATGAGTGAGCACTTTTTGCCAGCTGCTGCTTGGATTGTGCAACCAAATGATACTAGCTAATATCTCCGGTCCCAGATACAACCCTAGGAACCTCCATCTTGTAGTGTCCCGTTATGCCTGCTGGACACTGCAAGCTTATATGAGTTTGTCAATTTAACAAAGAAATTGATATGTTTCTTTTCTAGGCTTGTTATCCCAAGGAGAGTCTTTGAAATGCTTCAAACCATGCACTGCTTCAGGCAGAATAAACAAACAAATTTATTAACTACAAAAGATAGATTTTAAGTGATTATAAGTCAAAGCAGAACAAGTCAGATTTGGTCAAATGAAATAAAAGCAAAACACATTCTAAGCTGATCTTAACACTTTCAGTGCCCTTACAAACTTAGATGCTTCTCACCACAGGCTGGCTGGTTTCCCTTCAGCCAGGCTCTCCCCTTTGATCCCTTTGATCAGCACTTCAGTCGCTTGGTGGTGGTGTCTGTAGATGGAGGTGGAAGAGAGAGAGCATGGCAAGCGTCTCTCCCTTTTATCATGTTCTTTCTTCCCCCTTGGCTCTGCTCCCCCCCCTTCACAGTCAGGTGAGCATTACCTCATCGTAGTCCCAAACTAACCAAGGGAAGGAGGGTGACTCACTTGAGAGTCCAACAGATCCTTTGTTGCTGCCTAGGCCAGTATCCTTTGTTCCTGTGAGGCTGGGCTGGGGTTGTCCCATACATAACCTGATGAGGTGTGAACTGCCCCTCTGCTCCTGGAGAGTTTTGCCTGGGCTTGTTTTAAGCCATGAGGACACATTTTCAGCCTCATAACTACCGGTATATACATGAAATTACAACCTATAACAACACTGCTCAGTGCATCATGAGCCTTCCGAAGACACCTGACATGACAAACTTTGTATTGGATACCACACAATCATATTATAAGGATGAACATGGGGGTCCAGGGTGTTCCCCCAAGGTAGAGAGTGTCAAACCAATTTCAAGGCAAAGTCAAGCAACCAGTTGGGAGGGGGGAGGAGGTATAAAACACTAAAAGACCAAAGAAATGCCCGTCTCTGACTGGAGCACAACCTCACTCCTCACCCCTCCCATGGAATACAAAAGGGGTGGGATAAGACCCCAGACCCAAAATGGAACATGACCCTAAGTTGTAAGGGATGGGACTGTGGGTGTGCAATGCAGGTATATTTGGGCCTACTAAGAAGGAGGAGGTGGGAATAGGGAAAACGGAGAATGGGAAATGAGAATGGTGAATGAGAATGAGGAACGGGGACACAGGCAAGGGTCTGCAGCGTCAGAGCTGGGAATGGAACACCGGGAAACAGGATCTGCTGGTGTGTAGAGCTATGGACATGTTTGCTTGGAACTAACCCCAATAAACGTTGTATTGCCTGTACTTTGGAGTTCTGGTCTTCTGCTTTCTGTCTGCATGGCAAGAACCAGGCGAGGGGGTGAAGGGAAAGCCCTCTAACACAATTTATAGCAAAATGTTTTGGCAAAAAAAAAAATCAATGTTCATAAAAAAACCAATAGTTTTTGCCAAAAATAGATTTAGCAAGTAAATTAAGGTTAAAATAATTGTCAAAAAAGTATTTTTCACCAAAAATTCAGACAAAAAATTCTGTGAAAAATTATTTTTTAAGACAAAAACTTGAAAAAATTGATTTTTAATTGGAACAAAAATTAAATAATTTTAGGCAAAATGCATTTTTTAAAATCAAAAACAGAAAACATATTTTGTAAAAAAATAATTTTTCATTAAAAAAGGATTAAACTATTTTCTGCCAAAACAGTGAATTTTCAATTAAAATTTGAGAAAAATGATTTTTCATTGGAAAAAATCAAATAAAATCTTTAGCCAAAAAATCTATAATTTTGATTAATATATTTTGATTAAACCCATTAAAAATGATGATTTTTTTCTGAAAAAAAAAATGATTTTTCATTGAAATAAATTATATATTTTAGCCAAAATTCTATTTTTGATCAAAAATGGCAAAGAAATGGCAAAAATATAGATTTTCACCAAAATATTAAAAAAAAGTCTGTGAAAAAATTATTTTGAAGAAAAAAATCTTGAAAAAAATTGATTTTTCATTAGCAAAAATAAAATATTTTTTTAGGCAAAAATATTGATCGAAACCAAAACTGAAAACTGAAAACCAAAAATTTTTTGGCTAGAAAAGACTTTTTTTTTTAATCAAAAAACAGATTACAATTTTTCTTCCAAAAGTTGAATTTGGAATTAAAAATTGGTTTATATCTATTTTAAAAAAATATCCCAAAAGTCTATGTTTTGATCAAAAATGTAAAAAAAAAAATTGACCAAAAAAAATCAATTTTTCTTCAAAAAAATCTATTAACTTTTTTCTGCAAAAATTGCCTTTTGAATTAAAAGTCTTCTTATTATTGTAAAAGTAAATTATTTTATTATTTTTCATTGGAAAAATCAAATAAAACTGTTAGCCAAAAGATCTATTTTTTAAATTAAAAATGTAAAAAAATAAATGAGCTACTGAGATGGGACCCAGATCCCCTCAGCACAGGAAGGAGATTGGTTAACATGTGTTGAGTGACCAGCCATCATTAAGAAGAGTCTGAGGCAGAGACTGCTACCCAGGCCCCACTGAAATTTGAGTCTGTGACTCCTGCATTCTGATTCTGCTGTTCTAACCCCCTCAGCTACAGAGCAGGTGCCCTCAGCGCAGGAAGGAGAGAAGGTATGTTGGGCTCAGTGGGTAGTGATCAATGGCTCAATGTCTATTTGGCAGCTGGTATCAAGTGGAGTGCACCAGGGGTCAGTCCTGGGGTTGGTTTTGTTCAACATCTTTATTAAAGATCTGGATGATGGGATGAATTGCACCATCAGCAAATTTGCAGATGACACAAAGCCAGGGGGAGAGGTAGATATGATGGAGGGTAGGGATAGGGACCAGAGTGATCTAGACAAATTGGAGGATTGGGCCAAATGAAATCTGATTGGGTTCAACAAGGACAAGTGCAGAGTCCTGCATTTAGGAAGGAATAATCCCATGCACCGCTACAGGCTGGGGACCGACTGGCTAAGCAGCAGTTCTGCAGAAAAGGACCTGGGGATTACAGTGGATAAGAAGCTGGTTATGAGTCAGCAATGTGCCCTTATTCCCAAGAAGGCCAACAGCATATTGGGCTGTATTAGTAAGAGCATTGCTAGCAGATTGAGGGAAGTGATTATTCCCCTCTATTTGTCACTGGTGAGGCCACACCTGGAGTATTGTGTCCAGTTTTGGTCACCCCACTACAGAAGGGATGTGGACAGATTGGAGATAGTCCAGCGGAGGGCAAGGAAAATGATTAGGGGGCTGGGGCACGTGACTTACGAGGAGAGGCTGAGGGAACTGGGGTTATTAAGTCTTCAGAAGAGACAAGTGAGGGGGGATTTGATAGCAGCATTCAACTACCTGAAGGGGGATTCCAAAGAGGATGGAGCTAGGCTGTTCTCAGTGGTGGTAGATGACAGAACAAGGAGCAATGGTCTCAAGTTGCAGTGGGGGAGGCCTAAGTTGGATATTAGGAAACACTATTTCACTAGAAGGGTGGTGAAGCACTGGAATGGATTACCTAGGGAGGTGGTGAAATCTCCATCCTTAGAGGTTTTTAAGGCCTGGCTTGACAAAGCCCTGGCTGGGATGATTTAGTTGGTGTTGGTCCTGCATTGAGAAGGGTATTGGACTAGATGACCTCCTGAGGTCTCTTCCAACCCTAATCTTCTATGATTCTAAGGAGATTGCTTGAGGTTGAGGAGCAACAAGCTACCAGTAAGGAGAATCCAAGGCTGGCCTCAGAGAGTTTTGAACCTATGATCCCTGCATTCTGAGACCACTCGCTAATCCCCTGAGGTAGGAGCCAGGCCCTGAGTCCCCTCAGTGCAGGGAAAATGTTGGATAAGGCTGAGGAGTGACACCAGGTGAGATCCACAAAGGGACTCAAGTGCCTAATTGCCACTGTAGCCCTAAAGCCAACATTTAGGCACCAATGAGATACTCAGACCCTGCTCAGCTGCCACCCACCTTTGGAGGCACATAATAACGTGGCACCTAATTTTCTGCCCATGGCTTGCAGAATATCACTGAGTCCTGAGGTAGGGTGACCAGATGTCCCGGTTTTATAGGGACAGTCCCAATTTTGGGGGCTTTTTCTTATATAGGCACCTATTATCCCCCCACCTCCTGTCCCAATTTTTCACACTTGCTGTCTGGTCATCGTATCCTGAGGCTGCCATGCAGCTCAGTGTCCTGGCTCCTCCCAAAGCCCTATCAGAAATCTCAAGCAAGACATCAGCTGCATTTCTCACCTGCAGGCCCCAGATGGGTGTACTTGGAGTGTGCTGCTGGATCAGGCCCCACACAGATAACATTTGGGGTGAGTAGAGTAAGAATTTGAGGGGGCAGGCTGCTGTGTGCATCAAAAGTCCCCTGGGAGTGGGAGACCCAGGTTAAACTACCTCCTCTGCCTAAGCTAGATCAGAGACTTGATCCCAGATCTTCCTCCTCTCAGGTGAGTGCCCCAAGCACTAGTCTATAGGAATATTTTGGGATGGGTCTCTCTCAGACTCTCCTAGCTGCCTACCTATGCTACAATCACACCTTTGTTTGCAGTGGATGTACCCTTACTCTGCTTTTGGCTGCTAGCTCAAAGAGGGCTGCTAGCCCTCTGCTGTTTCATAACTTCTCTCCACACAGATATTTATGGACCGTGATCTAGTCACCTCTTAACCTTCTTTTGGTTACATGAAGGCATCCTGGCACTACCCCAGTGGGATGGCGTACACCATATGCAATCAGTTGCAATAATTAATAATCACCGTGTGAAATGCATATTGGTCCAGATCTCTGTGGCCAGATGTCACTGCTGCCATTAGGGTGAACTGGCTCCAGCATTCACAGTCAAGGCAGAGGGGTAACAGAGTGGGCATGCCAGAAGCCTATCTTCCCTCTCTCATTGGTCCTGCTGCAGTGGGCTGGGTACATGGGGAGGGGCTGTGTGGGGATTTTGCACTGTGTTGCCAACATGTAACTCTGAGGCGAATGAACCCTGAACTGCTGTCTGTGGGGATAGCCTTTCTCTGATACCTTTCACCAACAGGAGCCTAGAGGATAGCACTAAGAGTTGTCAGGGAGAGGCGAGGGCAGTGTGCAGAGCTCTCTACCCTCCCACCCCAGGTACTGCAGGGATGTTGTGCCGGCCGCTTCTGGGAGTGGCACAGTGTGGCGTGGGACCAGAGCAGGCCGGGAGCCTGTCTTAGCCCTGCTGCGCACCGCTGCCACCCCAGAGACGCTCCAGGTAAGCGGTGCCAGGCCGGACCTGGCACCCCGAATCCCTCCTGCGCCTTGCACCCCAACCCCCTGCCGCACCCCTCCTGCACCCCAATCCCCTGCCCTGAGCCCCTTTGTACACCCTGCACCCGTCCTGCGCTCCCATCCCTTGCCCTGAGCTCCTTCCAGCACACAGCACCCCCACACACACCCCGCACTCCCTCCTGTATCCCAAACCCCTACCCCAGCCCTACATTCATGGCCCTGCATGCAATTTCCCCACCCAGATGTGGACCTCGGGCCAAAAAGTTTGCCCACCCCCTGGTCTAGCGTCTGCTGAGCCCTGTCTGCTCCGCAGCTGAGATTACTCTGTGGGGTGTGATTGGAGTGTCTGGCTCAGCTCCAGGACAGAGAGAACCTTGATATATGCTGGAGAGCGGAAAGCTGCATCACAGAGAGAGCTGGAGCCGCCTTGTCCTGCCTTCTCCCACGGTCTGCTCAAAGCTGAGGAAATAACAGCTCGACAAAATGTGCAAAGGATTAGCAGCCTTGCCACACACATGTCTGGAGAGGTGAGAACAATGAGTGTTTGTGCAGAAGACAAGATGGTTGTTGATTTACAGGCAAGATTGCTTCAATTTCTTAAATTAGATGGGGGCATTTAAACATGCAAATACTTAGCCCGGTGTTGTGTTGGAGGGCAAGGCGTGAGGCAAGGTCCTGCATGCTGCCCTGTCCAATACAAAGGACAGTTACAGCATGTAAGAGAAAAGCAGGTATCAGTATTGTTCCAAAGAGCAGCGGGAGGGTGTCTTTCCCTGTATGTTGCTCTGTTATCTGGGCCGCAGGGGCCAGGTGCAGGGCAGCGGCAGCCCGGACCCCGACCCCGGACACCCGCCGCGCGGGGCGGGGCGGCTGCTCTCCCCGGACAACGTGGGGCCGGGCGGCTGCCTCGGACCGGAGCCGGCCGGCCCCCCTGCCCCGTGAGCTCGCGGTGCGGGGCCGGGCGGCTGCCCCGGACTCCGGAGTTCGCGGGGCCGCCAGCTTCCCCGGACCTCGGAGTTCATGGAGCCTGCGGGTGCCGGCTGCCTCGGACACGGCCCTGGGAGCACGCGTAGCCGCGGTGGGGGGAGGGGGAGAGCGGTCCCGGTCCTGGACCTCGCGGGGAGTCTATGGGATCCGGGCTGTAATGCCGTTTGGCTTGATCCTGAGCTGGCTGATGCCCACACTGAGCGAGGAGTGGTGTCAGTGAGAGACCCCACAGGTAACCCTGAAGGCTTGTGCTTCAAGAAACACTACACTTAAAATGCGCTGCTGTAGTGCTGCAGTGAAGATACTACCTATGCAGACAGGCGGACTTCTCCCATCAGCTTAGGTGCCCCTCCTCCCCTAGAGGCGGGTGCTAGGCACTGTCTATAGGGGGGCTAGGTCAGTTTAACTGCCTCACTCAGAGATGTGGATTTTCACACCCCTGAGCTATGGAATTATACCGTCCTCATTCCCTAGTGTAGACCTGAGTATAGTCACAATTCCTTCCTGCTTCCTCCTTGCTGTAGGGGGGAATTCACTTGTGCTGGCCAAGGCTACCAACAAATGACCCTAGTCTCCATACATGTGCAGGGAGCAGACCTATCTCATTGAGCAGAAGGCAACAAAAGTTCAACCCATTCCCTGACCCTACCCACACAGCTTCTGTGGGAAGTGGGGGGTCAGCAGGTGTGTGGCTGACTCTGACAGGACAAGGCTGGGCAACTTGTGCAAGGGTACCAGACTAGTGCTCACTCCTTCTTCCTCCCGCTCCCTTGCACAGACCTCTCATACAGCTTGCAATCTAGCCCTGAATACAGAGCGCTAACCCTGCATCTGGAACAACCTGAGAAAGCAACAGTTACACTAGTGAACTGGCCAGCCACAGATTCCCTGGTCAAACACATGAATCTTTACAAAGGGTTTCTGTTCACAATCCCTAACTGCAGATCTGAAGCTGGGCTATTTAGATCGGGGAGGATTGGGTCTATCATCTAAATAGCTGGAGATACTGAATGAATTGGTGGATCTATACGTGCCAAGTCTGCTGTTTCCCCTGTAGATTATAGATTTGTGACCCATTATACAGGACTAGAAGCAGAAGGAGAGAAAGATATATATGCTTTCTGTGAAGCCAGGCTTAGTGCTTAGTGCAATGATCTCATGAGATGAGAATGTGATTTGTGGCTGTTAAGAAATAGCCTTGCTCTAAATGTTTCAAAGTCCTCTCCTGTTTCCTGGATTTCTCTGTGCATTATCCAAATCCACAGTCCCCAGCCCCTCTGACAAGGCACAGTTCTTATTCAGCTATTTCACAATTTTTCTTCTTGTTGTTGTTTTTATTAATAGCCACTTTTTTGAGATTTCTCATTCTGTCCTACTTGAGGTACTTCACACTTGCTATGAGAACTTCTAGGGGCCACATTAGAATTTTCCAGGTTGCTCCCTGAGGTCAGAGAGAAAACACTTTTACAGAGAAAGAATGGGGCTGGATTTGCAGGTCCCTGGCTGGAAAATGCCTGTCTTAGCTGTGTCAGCTGGGAATTTCAGAAGCTCCTAAGGGATGTCGGAGCACAAGTCACAGGGACCCCTGCACCAAGAGTCACTTTGTGTTTGGAAAATCCCTCACCCCCCCATTACTAGTTCTTCTAAGAACCTCCAGGGCAAAGCTGTTGCAAATGGCTGACTTGCTCCATTTCCTTCTAACATGTTTGTGATTAATGAAGAAACAACTGTACTAATAGGTGTTCCACACGTATGTATGCATACATATAAACAAAGATTGTAGCACTAATATTGGCAATATGTAATAGGAAGTCCTTCTCTCTCTTCATATGGCATGGTCAGACACTCTTAAGACTCTTCTATACTTGTGTGTAATTTCCTCCCCATACTGGGGGGGTCAGTTACACTGTAACTTTAAAATACCTTTGATGATTTGTGCAAGTATCTATAGTTTAAGAAACTGTGCTCTCAGTGTATTCTGTATGAAGGAGCGCTGACCCTGGGCTCACCATGCTCTGGGACACTCTTTAAAACTAACAGTTAACAAATATACTCTTCTAGGGACTCCTCCACTTACCAAATAATTAACACAAATCTGATGCAAATTTGCTGTCCATTTTGTTTTTGCTAGGAGATTTTGCATGAATGTGGCTGCAGCTTAAATCTATCCATCCCCTTTTACACAAGTGTAAATGACAACATAGGGACAAATTCTCATATACAAACAAGTTCTTTTTTTCACAACTCTGGCAGTGTCAAGGGGCCTTAAACAGGGCTGGCCTTACCATGAGGCAAACTGAGGCAGCCACCTCAGATGCCAGACTGGTGGGGGGGAGGGGGGTGCCACTAGGACTCAGAGTGTAGAAAATTGTGTCTGCTGCTGGTGCATATGTATTCTCTCTGCTCTAGATGCACAGAGATGGTGGAGTGCTGTGCTGGAGGAAGGAGGGCACAAGAGACATAACAGGCAGGCTGGAGAAAAGGTGAGAGGGAATAACAGAAAGCAGCAGGAGCTGCAGGGAGAGAGAGGAGGAGGAGGAGCCTCTTATGTACCTCTCTAGCATCCCCAGGAGTCTGGACTGATTAACACCAGCTTCGCAGGGAGTTTCCTGTTTCCTGCTGCTTCCCTGAACCCACTTGAGGAGAACAGGCAGTCAACTGAAGTAGTAGGAGCCAATTAGACCCTTAAGATGCTGATATCTTCCCTTACTCAGGCCCTGCTACCAGCCTGCTTATTTGTCCCCTTCAATTGAGTGTTGAGAGCCACTATAGCTGGCACAGAACAGCAGTCATGAGTGAAAGAAGAAAACGCCCCTGTGGGGCAGCGTTCAGAAAAAGCAAGCAGCAAAGGAAGCTTTCCTATCTAAGCAGGAAGAAGCTCTCCTGAGATACATAGCCACAAATGTTCATGGTGAGCCTTCCGGCCCCAGTGAGGATTTGAGTGATGAGGAGATGCCTGATCTTCCAGTTAGTCAGAGTGCAGGTGACCTGGCAGCTACTGCAGCATCCATATCTCCATCTCAAATGGATGTAGGGTGACCAGACAGCAAATGTGAAAAATCGGGATGGGGGTAGGAGGGGGGGTAATAGGAGCCTATATAAGAAAAAGACCCAAGAATCTGGACTCTCTCTATAAAATCAGGACATCTGGTCACCCTAAATGGATGTAACCATGCACATTCCTGTAGAAAAGTATAGATCAGAGAAGAATGTGGTGGAGGCGCAAGAAACAGCTGCTGATGAGTTTAGTTCCTTAAGTCTAGGTGATCCAGGACTGTGGACCCACTTGAGCAGTAGCCTGAGGAACTTCCTTGTACTGCATGGGCCACAGCAAGTGAAAAACTTCATGTTGCCCAAAGACAATGAAAACAGAAGTTTCCATCCAACACATTACTGGCATGAAATCCCCAATGGTGACAAAGTGGAGAGGCCATGGTTTATGTACTCAAAATCCCAGAGTGCTGCATGCTCTTTTTGGTGCAAACTCTTCCAGTCTAATGTTCCAACCACATTGGGTTCTACAGGAACAAAGGACTGGAAAAATCTGGCTAGAAATCTTGCATGCCATGAGAAGGCAACAAATCACCAGAGAGCATTCCATAGGTGGAAAGAGCTTGAGATGAGACTAAGGTTAAAGGCCATCATAGATGATCAGCATCAAGAGAAGATTGCATCAGAGTCTCTTTACTGGCAAAATTTTCTGAAAAAGCTCATTGCCATTGTGAGAATGCTTGCTACCCAAAACCCAGCACTGCGTGGTGGCACTTCAAATCAGCTGTATGTGCCAAACAATAGAAACTTCCTTAAAATTGTGGAGCTGATGGCTGAGTTTGATGCTGTACTCCAGAAGCATCTAAGAAGAGCCACCACCCAAGAAATATACACACACCACTACCTTGGAAAAACAATTCAAAATGAGATCATACAGTTACTGGCAACAAAAGTCAATTGTGGTAGATCTGAAGTCAGCAAGATATTGCTCTGTTATTCTGGACTGCACACCTGACATCAGCCATACGGAACAAATGACTTTAATGGTATGTTTTGTAACAACAACAGAACCTAGTGAAAATGTCCCTGCAATGGTGACTGTCAGAAAGCATTGTCTAGAATTTATTGACATTGATGATACTACAGGAGCTGGTATGACAAATGTGCTTCTTAAAAAGCTGGAAGATATGGGAATTGCGATAGCTGACATGAGAGGTCAGGGCTACGATAATGGTGCCAACATGAGAGGAAAGAACAGAGGAGTGCAGACCCGGATCCAAGAGTTAAAAATCCTCGAGCTTTTTTTGTCCCATGCAGTTCTCATTCATTGAACTTGGTGGTCAAAGTGATGCAGCATCAGCTTCGTGAGGCTGCTGAATTTTTTAATGTAATTCAAAGCATCTATGTATTTTTCTCTGCATCAACTCATCCATGGCAAATTTTGAAGCAACATCTGGGAACATCCTCTTTGACACTGAAACCACTGAGTGCCTCACAATGGGAAAGTCGAGTGGAGGTGATAAAGCCTATCAAACACCAAATTGGGAAGATAGTTGATGCCATAGTTGCCATTATGGAGGATAATGCTATGGCAGGAACTGTTCGTGGGAGAACAGTGGCAGAGGGAAATGGAATCACCATTTCCACATAACTTCAAATTTCTGTATGGCTTTGTGTTGTGGCATGACATACTGTTTGAAATAAGTGTTGTAAGCAAGAGACTCCAAGATGTTGACCTTGATATATCTTGAGCAATGGAACAACTGGACAAAGAAAAGTCTTGCCTACAGTCTTATCTGTCAGATGAGGGATTTCAAAACGTTCTGAAGAGTGCATAGAAGTTGGCAGAGGAATTTCACACTGAAGCTATTTCCCCACCCATTCAAGGATACAGGAGTCACCGAAGAAGAAGACAGTTTGATTACGAGGCACAGGATAATCCCATAAGAGACTCCAAACAACAATTCAAAGTTGAATTCTTTAACCAGGTGTTAGATTATGCAATACAGTCAGTTGAAGAATGTTTCATGCAGATCAAGGTACACAGCAGTCAATTTGGGCTGTTGTATGATATTCCAAAACTCCTCACTATACCTGAAGAAGACCTACACCAGCAATGCAGGGCACTAGAGACCGTGTTGACACATGATGACATGCATGATATTGATGCGAGTGATTTAGGTGATGAACTGAAAGCCCTTTCGAGATACATTTCAGCAGGATCAACTCCAAGGCTGTTCTGGAATATATGTGCACAAATAAGATGACCACCCTCTTTCCAAATGCTTTTGTTGCTCTGTGCATACTTCTAACACTTCCTGTAACAGTTGCCAGTGGAGAACGCAGCTTCTCCAAGCTGAAGTTAATAAAAAACACATCTACGCTCCACAACGACACAGGAGAGGCTAGGTGGCCTTGCAATCATCTCAATAGAGCATGAGCTGGTCCAGACTGTGGACCTTCAGAAAGCAGTTCAAATCTTTGCAACCAAGAAGGCACGGAAAGCACCACTTTGATTATTCAAACAGATAAAAATGCCAATGTTTACTATGCAGAGAAGAAAAGTTACATTTGCTGTTCAGGCATTTGAAAGTTAAGTGCTACTTAAAATTTTTGAACAAGGCATTTTAAGTTGTTAGTTCTCCTTTATTGGGCTAGGTAAAAGAGCAGTACCCATGAGAGGAGTAGAACAGGAAGAAGGCAGAATTGAGACCTTTCAAAGTTTTGGCCCAAGCAAGGAGGTATGGGGGCATCATTTGAGCTCCTTTCCTCAGGTGCCAAAATGTTGTGGGCCTTAAAGAGTATAAATGTAACTTAGTCCACCTTTCTGCAGTCAGAGCAGGACACAGGGGCCTCAGTGTAAATGAGACTTGGGAGCATGCTGTGTAAGTCAGTGGAGAATTGGGACCTTGGCCTCTGCCTGATGAGGGTGTTCTGGGGACAGTTGAAGGGAAAATGATTTTACCATTTTTGATTATGAATAGAGTGTAAACAATTCTTGTGACTTCTTTTTGAGCAGTGCCACAACCAGCCCAGCGAGAGGCTAGCAGGTTACAGGTGGCATAGAGACAGCACTCATTCAACATCAGCACCCTACCTTGGGTCAAAGGAAGCATTTGCACTGTCTGAGCTGTGAACCTCTGAAAACTGTGTAATGAGTATGCATAGTAGGATATGGGGAGTGTGGCAGGGTGGACACCCACTCCTGCCCTGAGGGGCTTAAAAAAGACCTAGGAAAGGGCTGTGGCAGGAGAAAGCAGCCACTCGGCTGATTGGGGCAAGCAGGCAGAGCTGCGGCCATGCCCCAAACAGAGCCCAGCTGGCCCCTATAAAAGGTTTGAGCCAGGAGTAAAGGCACATAGTCTCCTCTAGCTATAGAGAGAGATGGGCGTGGCTGCAGGGAGCTAGAGATAAGGTACTGGGCGTGGAGCAGAGCTGGGGAAAGGCCAAGGGAGCCGGGGAGCTCTGGCTTGGAAACCCCCCAGGCTGCGGCCTAGTATAAGGCCAAACAGGTACTGGGGTTGTAGTAGACAGCCCAAGGCTAGACAGAGGCAGCAGGCCCAACCCCCCCCCCCCCCCTTGCCAGTGATGAGTGGCATACACTGCAGTCTGCCCCAGGGAACGGAGGCTAGTTGGTGACTGGCAGTAGCCTTACACTGGGCAAGGTGGGGCTAGGGGGTGGGGGTTCCCCTGGGCGGGGAGACCCTGAGACTGAGGGGTTACTGCCAGAGGGGCAGCACCCCAGAGAAAGGGACACCGGGGTCCTGGGAGGGACATGGGGGCCAGCGGTAAGGTGGATTACTGGCCTGCAGAGGGCACTCCGGAAGCTGGATGAGCTAATTCCCAACAGAGACCAGCGGGAGGCGCTGCAGGGGTGAGTCCTGGATCACTACAGGGAGCATTTTCAAAGTGCCTACATGATTTAGAAGCCTAAGTCCCATTTTCAAAGGTGATTCAGGCACTTAAGGGCTCCAACCCAACTGACTTTCAATGGGATGGTAGAGCTTTTGAAATATTCCCCTTTATCAGTATGCTTGCCAAGAATAGGCCTAAGGCAGGGGTTTGTCTACATGGGGACCAATTCACTAATTAAAGTGAATTAGTCAAACTGCATTAAAATCCCTAAGTGGGCCCTCTCATTCAGAATCAAAGTGGCCTGATGAATCATTAATCCTGCCTGCAGTGCCAATTTTGGAGACTCAGAGGTAGTGCTGTGATGCGGAAGGAATCCCAGGGGCTCCTTGGGACCTTATCAGTTCAAAGGGGCTTTAAGGTATGCTGGGGCTTGGAAAGGGGCTGTGTGCAATTCTGGAGCTGCTAAGGGGTCATGAAGTTAGGCATAGAGGGGTGCAGGGGTTATGATTAGGTTTCTAAATGGAGAAAAAAAATCCAGTCTCCAAAACTCATCCCACAGACCAAGCTCCACCCATTTGAGGCAGATGCCTACATGAGAGAGCATTTGCTTTCCCTTGTGCTTAGGATGGGGCTGGAGCTTCAATGCTCCAGGGCTCACAGTGGGTTTTGCATGCAATTGTGGATCCTCAGACAAGCAAAGATGTAGCTCACACAGCTGGGTGACCTTGTCATGACTCTACATTATTGTGACATTCTGTACCTTGGGGAGCACCCTGTAACCATCATGCCATGAGAGGTATCATGAGAAAGATTATGATCTGCTGAAAGCCATTGTTCCATCTAAATAGGTGTATAATTAATGCATATAAAATTATAAAGAATTGTGTTGTATGGTTTTCACTAAAATATGCTGTGGGTTTGGGAAGCACCCAGATTCTAGCTCTCCAGAGACAATGACAAGGGAAGAGATAACCAATGTCCAAGTGGGTGCTGAACAGACATCACCAGCCATTGTACAGCTGAGGAGTTACAATTCAACGACTCACTTACAGGAGACACACTGGGGTATTGCTTCACCTTGAGACTCAGCAGTGCCCACCAGACATGCCTGGACTTGTGTTCTCCAAGCGCATGGACTAAGAGTATAAAACAGAACACTGGGGCCTCATGCTTGGCCGTTCTCCTTCCCCCATCTATGATGCAAGCAACAAGGACACTGAGAAGACTGACTACTCCAGCAAAGGAGACTGGCCCAGGTTTCAAGGGTGAAAACTGTGTTCTAGGAACTGCAATATCCAGTGGGGTGAGAAAAACTGATTAATCTAGATGTAACCCAGTCTAATAGAGTTGAGAGTTTAGACTGCATGTTTATATTTTCTTTTGGTAACTAACTTGGACGTTATTCCTATCACTTAATATCACTGAAAATCTGCCTTTTATAGTCAAAACATTTGTTTAACTGTTTATCTTTACCAGTGAGTTTGTATGAAGTGTGTGGCAAATCAGCTCAGGTTTTGCAAAGGCTGGTGGATATTCACTTTTCATTGATGAAGTGGTGAACAATTAATAAACTTGCATTGCTCATCTTGAGTAGTGCAAGACCGTATATTCCAGGGGTACAGTGCTGGGAGGATGTGGCTCTGGGAGCATTCATGCAATCTAGCTGGGTGTGGGGTCTCCACATGTGGTTGTGCTGAGTGATACTAGCACCTGGAGGGGTTTGCTGCTGGTCACTAGCAAGGCATTGTAAGAGACAGCCCATGCTGGAGAGAGTTAAGGGGGCACAGTGGTTCCACAGTCCCAGGCTGCACCCTGGGGATTAGTAAACCTGACGTGCAGTGATAGAACAAATTGAGCTCTTTGAGTCTAATTTAACAAAGAGAAGGTTAAGGGATGACTTGATCACAGCCTATAAGTATCTATATGGGAAATAAATAGTTGTTAATAGGCTCCCCACTCTAGCAGAGAAAGGTCTAACATGATCCAACAGCTAGAAGTTAAAGCTAAACAAATTCAGACTGGAAATAAGGTGTACATTTTTAACAGTGAGAGTAATTAACCATTGGCACAGTTTACCAAGGGTTGTGGTGGATTCTTCATCAGTGACCATTTGAAATCCAAGAGGGGATTTTTTTCTAACAGAACTGCTCTAGGAATTATTTTGGGGAAGTTCTATAGCCTGTGTTATCCAGGAGGTCAGACTATCTGAACATAATGGTCCCTTCTGACCTTGTAATCTAGAACTCTCACTGCCTCTCTCAGTAAGCATGTCAACCAGGCCACAGCAAGGATGGAGGCTTCAGGCAGGGGACTCTTGACCTGACTCCTTCCTCTAGTGCTCACTGACCCCAACTCTTGGGACAAAACAACCCAGCTTTGTAGAATTTAACAACAGGCTTAGAGATGTATCTTCAATGGGGATGTGTGGGGCAGGGTGTTATATGGGGGGAATTCTCCTCAAGGGAAGGATGTGTGTTAGGGGAATGATCCTCCTCAGGGGCAGGGTGTGTAATAGAGGGGTGTATTCTCCTTGGGACAGGGTGCACAGTAGAGGGGTGTATTTGCCTCAGGGGCAGGGTCTGTTATAGAACAGTGAATTCTCCTAAGGGCAGGATGTATTATAGAGCCAGGATTCTCCTCAGGAGGCAGGGTGTATTATATATGAGTGGATTTGCCTCTCTCCCTCTCCTTTTTTATTTTTTAAAACTACCTGGTGGGATTAAGAGCTGCTATATTTTTTGAAGTTTGCCCTTGGAATATCTGTCTTGTTTTGCTTTAAAGAACTGTCTACACGGCCTAGACTTGGGTTTTGGCTGCTTCTTTATTTTTATTAACTAAAATAAAAAAAAATACATGGTGCTTTGAGGGGTCTGAGCTTTCCAGAGTTTGATTTTTTCAAATAAAAAATTGCAAAAAAATTGAATGCCAGGAAAAATACTTGGAAGCATTTTTTGACATTTTTGCAAAATTTCTCCAGCAAGTGCAATCTCCACATTAAGTGAATGCACTGCTGCAGAGGGTCAGCTATGTTCCCTGGCAGTTGCAATGGCTATATGCTGTCAATGCACTGGGAGAGCCAAATTACTGGGCATCTGTAATTGCCATTACCGATTCCTACTGGAGTGGAAGGAGGATCTGGCCAACCCTGAGAGCGGGCTTTCACGTGCAATTCCTACAGCTTCCCTCATCCTCTTAGGGCAGAGATGCCACCCAAACAGCCTCTCTCATCTCTGCATCCCTGCTGTGGGCCTTGATGACACCCCACAATGGTAAAAGCAGTGCAAAATTTAAAAAAAGGAAAGAGAAGAATGAATAAGAATAAAAGAAAGGAAATTTGACCACACTGCACAGTATCTGAGAGTTAGGCTGGGGACTCCTGTTCTAGCTAAACCAGCTCTACTCATCTGCCATGTATCCAGGGCCCCGCTGAGTCTGCCATCAGAAATGCCAGTGAGTGACAATTATTATGGTTAATTATGTGTGATGGGGAAGCTAAACTGAAACCCCACAACTCATCTCCTCTAGATTCATGAATAGCTGTCAGAGTGGGAGGCCTATCAGGTACTATTTTCCATAGATGGATTTTTTGGGGAGGGGGCATGGGATGGCATTCCCCCCCTCAACCTACTTGCAATGTAATCAGTTCTGCAGAGGAAACAGGAGATGTGCTGCTCCCAGCTTGTGCCCCCGAGGCAGGGAGTCAGAATTTTGTTTATAAACAGAGTGGTTAACAGGTGATTAAGATAAGAGAGGGCTGTTCGGATGTTAAATGATCTGTTCCAAGCCTGGTGAACTGCAAAAAGTCAGTAGCCTAAATGACAGAAAGTAATTATAGATTTTTCTACAATTGTTTCAATTGTTGTATTCAAGAGATAGTAACAAAGTTACTAATATCTGTCTTTGAGAAGATAACTGATTTTTTTTTAGAAAAAAGAAATGTGGTAGACCTAATCTACCTGGATGTCAGTAAGGCATTTGATACAATTCCACATGAGAAAATGAGTTAAACTGGAGAAAATGGGGGTTAATATGAGAACTAAAAGGTGGATAAAGAACTGATTAAAGGAGAGATTGCAACAGGTCATACTAAAGGGTGAATTGTGAGGCTGGAGGGAGGCTACTAGTGGAGTTCCTCAGGGATCAGTCTCGGGACCAATCCTATTTAACGTTTTTATTACTGACCTTGGCACAAAAAGTGGAAGTGTGCCAATAAAATTTGCAGATGACACAATGTTGGGAGGTATTGCCAATACGGAGGAGGACTGGAATATCATGCAAGAAGATCTGGATGACCTTGTAAACTGGAGTAATAGAAATGGGATGAAATTTAATAGTGCAAATTCATAGAATCATAGAATATCAGGGTTGGAAGGGACCTCAGGAGGTCATCTAGTCCAACTCCCTGCTCAAAGCAGGACCAATTCCCAACGCCTGACCTTAAAAACCTCTAAGGAAGGAGATTCCACCACCTGCCTAGGTAACCCATTCCAGTGCTTCACCACCCTCCTAGTGAAAAAGTTTTTCCTAATATCCAACCAAAACCTCCCCAACTGCAACTTGAGACCATTACTCCTTGTTCTGTCATCAGGTACCACTGAGAACAGTCTAGATCCATCCTCTTTGGAACCCCCTTTCAGGTAGTTGAAAGCAACTATCAAATCCCCTCTCATTCTTCTCTTCTGCAGACTAAACAATCCCAGTTCCCTCAGCCTCTTCTCATAAGTCATGTGCTCCAGCCCCCTAATCAGTTTTGTTGCCCTCGGCTGGACTCTTTCCAATTTTTCCGCATCCTTCTTGTAGTGTGGGGCCCAAAACTGGACACAGTACTCCAGATGAGGCCTCACCAATGTCGAATAGAGGGGAACGATCACGTCCCTCGATCTGCTGGCAATGCCCATACTTATACAGCCCAAAATGTCTTTAGCCTTCTTGACAACAAGGGCACACTGTTGACTCATATCCAGCTTCTCGTCCACTGTAACCCCTAGGTCCTTTTCTGCAGAACTGCTTCCTAGCCATTCGGTCCCTAATCTGTAACAGGACGGAAGAATCCCATGCACTAAGTGCAGGACTCTGCACTTGTCCCTGTTGAACCTCATCAGGTTTCTTTTGGCCCAATCCTCTAATTTGTCTAGGTCCCTCTGTATCCTGTCCCTACCCTCCAGCGTATCTACCACTCCTCCCAGTGTCATCTGCAACCTTGCTGAGAGTGCAGTCCACGCCATCCTCCAGATCATTAATGAAGATATTGAACAAAACCAGCCCCAGGACCGACCCCTGGGGCACTCCACTTGAAACCGGCTGCCAACTAGACATGGAGCGGTTGATCACTACCCGTTGAGCCCGATGATCTAGCCAGCTTTCTATCTACCTTATAGTCCATTTATCCAGCCCATACTTCTTTAACTTGCTGGCAAGAATACTGTGGGAGACTGTATCAAAAGCTTTGCTAAAGTCAAGGAATCCACTGCTTTCCCCTCATCCACAGAGCCAGTTATCTCATCATAGAAGGCAATTACGTTAGTCAGGCATGACTTGCCCTTGGTGAATCCATGCTGACTGTTCCTGATCACTTTTCTCTCCTCTAAGTGCTTCAGAATTGATTCCTTGAGGACCTGCTCCATAATTTTTCCAGGGACTGAGGAGAGGCTGACTGGCCTGTAGTTCCCCAGATCCTCCTCCTTCCCTTTTTTAAAGATGGGCACTACATTAGCTTTTTTCCAGTCATCCGGGACTTCCCCTGATCGCCATGAGTTTTCAAAGATAATGGCCAATAGCTCTGCAATCACATCTGCCAACTCCTTTAGCACCCTCGGATACAGTGCATCCATGGACTTGTGCTCGTCCAGTTTTCCTAAATAGTCCCGAACCACTTCTGTCTCCACAGAGGGCTCGTCACCTTCTCCCCATACTGTGCTGCCCAGTGCAGCAGTCTGGGAGCTGACCTTGTTCGTGAAGACAGAGGCAAAAAGATCATTGAGTACATTAGTTTTTTCCCACATCCTCTGTTACTAGGTTGCCTCCCTCATTCAGTAAGGGCCCCACACTTTCCTTGACTTTCTTCTTCTTGCTAACATACCTGAAGAAACCCTTCTTGTGACTCTTAACATCTCTTGCTAGCTGCAACTCCAAGTGTGATTTGGCCTTCCTGATTTCACTCCTGCATGCCTGAGCAATATTTTTATACTCCTCCCTGGTCATTTGTCCAATCTTCCATTTCTTGTAAGCTTCTTTTTTGCATTTAAGGTCAGCAAGGATTTCACTGTTAAGCCAAGCTGGTCGCCTGCCATATTTACTGTTCTTTCTACACATCGGGATGGTTTGTTCCTGCAACTGCAATAAGGATTCTTTAAAATACAGCCAGCCCTCCTGGACTCCTTTCCCCCTCATGTTATTTTCCCATGGGATCCTGCCCATCAGTTCCCTGAGGGAGTCAAAGTCTGCTTTTCTGAAGTCCAGAGTCCATATTCTGCTGCTCTCCTTTCTTCCTTGTGTCAGGATCCTGAACTCGACCATCTCATGGTCACTGCCTCCCAGGTTCCCATCCACTTTTGCTTCCCCTACTAATTCTTCCCTGTTTGTGAGCAGCAGGTCTAGAAGAGCTCTGCCCCTAGTTGGTTCCTCCAGCATTTGCACCAGGAAGTTGTCCCCTACACTTTCCATTTTCCTCTTCATAGTTTAGTCCTCCAGCTAAGTCACACTGAAGGTCCTCCCTTCTGGGGTATTATCAAAGTCTCCTTCCAGACTGTCCCCAGCAGCCCCTAAAGAGGCTGCCCCAGCACGCTGCTCCCACAGTGGCTTGTAGTGGAACCTAGGCTCACCTCTACACGGGGTTCCAATCCAGGGACAAGCAATTTAGCATCTCAGGTTTTTGTTCTCCCAGCCCTCAGTACTGCTTCCTACATTGCCTATATCTCTATTGCCAGATCCCTGGCTTTATAAAAGCCCTGCCTGTTTTTGCCCAGGTGAGCTTCATCCCCAAGTAAGCCTCATAGCAGCCTAGCTCCCCTCCAGGTGCAGCCCATGGCTAATTGGTCTTACTTGCACATTTTAACCCCACCAGGGCTAGTGTGGGGTGAATGCCCCAACACAATGAGCTTTAGGAACATAAAGCATAACCCAGGAGTGAACCCCAGGCCTATTGAGTTTTGCACCTCCTATCACAAGCAACCTCATCATACAATTGTACTCATAAATTTGCACTTATAATTAAGTTGTTTGCCCTCACAACCCCTATTGGGAGGCTCTGCCACCCCTCTGTCTTCTAATTTCTGGCCTGAATTTGTTCATGGCTAGTTTATATTCACTTATTCTTGTGCCAACATTGTCTTTTAGTTTAAATAGCTCTTGTCCCTCTCTGGTGTTTATCTCTCTGATGTATTTATAGAGAACAATCAGATCCCTGCTCAGCCTGCATTTTGCTAGACTAAACAAGCCAAGCTCTTTCAGTCTCCACTCATAAAATAGGTCCTCTAGTCCCCTCATCATCTTAGTAGCTCTTCTCTGTGTCTGTTCCAGTTTGAATTCATCTTTCGTGAATATGGGTGACCAGAATTGTACACAGTATTCCAGATGGGGTCTTTACCAGTGCCTGGTACATTAATATTAATACTGCCCTATCTCATGGCCAAGGTGGCATGAGTGACACTGGTAGTGGCATGGGGACCCTTCAAGACAGGCAGGGGCAGAAGCATGGGCCCCCTTTCCCCCTCAGAAGTGACTGTGTGGCCCTTGGGAGCAGCTGGGTGCAAGGAGGGCTCCCCCATACTTACTCCAGCTGCTGGGTATCTCTGTGGGGTTGAAGCCTGGGCCCACTATGCTCCACCCCTCCCAACAGAGTCCCCTGCTGGTGGGGTCCCTGGAGCCCTTCCCCAGAGTGGGGCTGGTGGGGTCCCTGAAGCAGTGGGACTGGGAGATAACACCCAACTGAGATACATGGGATGTACGTTCCTTCTCAGAGTGATGAGCTCAAGCTCTCTGCAGATACAGGAAGTGTCACTGTGTCAGTCACACACTCAGGACAGTTCCCCCTCTCAGAGCAATGAGCTCAGGCTCTCTGCAAATTCAGGCAGTGTTGCTGCATCAGTTACACTTGGGGCAGTCACCCCCCCCCACTCAGAGTGACAGGCTCAAGCTCTCTGCAGACAGGCACATGCAGGACAGTTCCCCCCTCTCAGAGCTATGGGCTCAGGCTCTCTGCAAATTCAGAAAGGTTGCTGCAACAGTTACACTTGGGGCAGTCACTCCCCCCCACTCAGAGTGACAGGCTTAAGCTCTCTGCAGACACGCACATGCAGGACAGTTCCCTCCTCTCAGAGCTATGGGCTTAGGCTCTTGGCACACTAAGGTAGCTTCACTGCATCAGTTACACACAAATCACCTTTTCCAGCTTTTTATTAATTTGAAACCACGACGACTAAAAATTTACTTAAAAATACTTTTTCCCTCTTTAAATGAAACCTGAGATTCTGCTGTAACCAAGTGACCATAGCAACCACGGCCCTATGCACAGTCCTGTGGTGTGTATACCATAATCTGGCTCTGGCTTCAGACCAGACCAGAGTCTATGGACACTGGGGTGGTGTTCAGTCTAAAAGGGTGTTGTCTTATCAGATGAATTTTTAGGAACCTAGGACATCTGCTGTAAGATATGGGGTTCTAGCTGGCAGTGGGTGAGGATAAGAAAGCACCAAGCAAGCCTGGCTTTTTTAGGATTACCCTGGGCTACCCTGTGCTCTGCTACCTTGTGCTCTGCTGGCCCCTAGTAGCCAAACCCTGTAGCTACAGAGCGGGTTTTCACCTATGTCCCACTGGGGGATGCACAAATGTGAATAAAATGGATCTGGTTTCCATAGCCCATATGAGGCATGGAGGTGTATCCACAGGTCCCAGCATGCACAGCTTCATCTTTTCCTAGGTACCGTCCCCCTGTCGACTCCACATGCTGCACTCTCTGTTATTAAAACAGGGGCAGGCTTGGGCCACTCCATAGAGCTTTGTGGGCTGCCCTGCTCCTATGAGCACTTCCTGGGCCCACACTGCAGAGGAGGTGATTGCTAAAGTGCTTCTTCGAGAGTAACTATCAGGAGCCAGAGAACAGCCCACATAACCAAGGTGCCAAGACTTGGTACCTCTCACACCTTTCCTTCCAATTTACAGCCACTTGGGGCACGAGCCTCTCCTGGGTGCTCAGGATGACTATGACAGTATCTCAACACAGGAGATATCCCGGGCAGTGGGATCATGGAGCTGCTCACCCTTCACTGAAGAACATGGCTTTTCCAGGTCACGTTTATAGATTTCTTGGAAGCGCACGTGATGGAAACTCTCTTTGCATCTGCTGAGAACCCAGGCTTGCTTGGTGCTTCCCATCCCCACCATTTCCTGAAAAGTCAAGGACAGAAGGGTCACTTTTGGAAATCCTGGGATTTCCTGTGTACATACCAGAGAGAGTGAGAGCAATGTGGGATTGATGACTAGAATGATTAGAAACTAGACTGAGATGACCAGACCCCGCGACCCTGTGAGCCACCTCTCCCTCACTGGAAGGCATTCAAATAGGGCTAAAGAACTTTTAAAATGAACCCAAATAATTTTTCCAGTGATGGCCTATGGGGGAGGAGAGCAGCTGGCTCTGTGAAGCTATTCTAACACAATGGAACTGGCATTAGCGTACATGCCTTGGCCATAGAATGTGACCTCATAGCGTACATTTTGAAGTTCCTCTTTGCTGTAACTCCACTGCCTCTGTGGTCTTGTCTAGGTTAGTTTACACTCCTCCTTAGCCACCTTTCCTGCTACACAGCTTCCAGCAACCCCTCACTGGGGCAGCTTTTACTATTCACTGAATGCCAAGACTTGGTACCTCTCACACCTTTCCTTCCAATTTACAGCCAATAGGCAACGCACAGGACTGTTCATGTCATCACTGAACCTGGCCCCTATAGCCAGTTCCAGAAATCTGCATACACAGACATGGACAGGTACTGGTACAATCATACTTACAGCAAGCATGTGTACACACACACACACACATCCCAAAGACATAGTAAATAGACTTATGGTCCAGTGAGAACTCACTGTCTGTGGGCCAGGAAGTGAGGCCACCAGGGCCAACGCATACCTAATGCTCAGCAAGGTGAGGGCTGCACTGTACTGGGCTGGCAGGGTCACACTGACTTCACTACACTTATTAGAATCAACAAACCAAATGGTGAGAGAACAAAGGGACCACACTGTACCTGAGGATGGTGACCTAACACTTAACAGGGAAAAGCAGGATCTTAACAAAGTACATAGTGAGACACTGGAAAGTGTTCTCTTTTGTTTAAAGTAGTGTCCACACAAACCAGGACACACAGCTAGTAAATTGCTCTCTGGGACGATTACAAAGTTGAAGCAAACCACAGGGCTCCCTATATTGGGTGTCATTATCTCAGATCCAGATATGGGTGGCGGGTGGCGGGTGGAGCCCTCCCTCCCCCCCCCCCCCCGTTTGGGGAGGCTAGCTCTGTGGCTAGCTTCGGGATGAGGCCCGACTCCCATGGCAGAAGCCCTGACCCTCCCCCACCTGCCCTCCCATGGCTGGAGAAGCCCCAGGCCAGCAGAACCCCAGGCTGCCCCCCCTCTGCCACCGGCTGGCCCCAGCTGTGCTGGTCGGCCGACCTGAGCCCAAGGCCAGTCCCAGCTGTGCTGGCCAGCTGACCGACCCCAATCCCGGGCCAGCCCTAGCTGCCCCAGCTGGCCTACCAACCCGAGCCCGGGGCCAGCCGACCTGAGCCCCAGGCCTGTCCTAGCCCCAGGCCGGAGAATGGGAAAGGCAATGCGCCTCATCTCCCGAGATCCTCAGACCCCCAGAAGAAGAACGCTGAGCTTTTTATATGCGCCATGCAGATTCTGGGGCGGTTGAGGAGACAGTATCTGCTACTCAGCTTCCCGGGTTCATCAGTAATCTCTCTGGAGTCCAGGGAGATTACCGATGAACCCAGGAAGCTGAATAGCAGATCCCACCACCTCAGCTGCCCTGGAACCTGCATAGCACATAATAATAAGCAAAAACCCACAAAGTGTCCCGCAGCAGCGGCTCTGCCAGGGGAGGCTGAGCCTTCCCTGGCCTATTATACCCGCCACCCATGGATCCAGCTAAATAAATGAGTCTTGCTTCTTTCTACACAAACCCTGCATGCAGTGCACTGGGCAACATGGGGCTCATGCATGAGACACTAAACAACTTTGCCCCTGCACTCCCAGTTGTTCTGAGGATAGCCAGGATGGGATGGCACAGGGGATCAGTGTTGGACAACAGCAAAACCTGAGAAATGGAAACTTGGGGTTGGCTAAATTCTGGGGGAGAAAGGAGCACAGTGGTTTCCCTATGGATTTGGTGGAGGGGGGGTCTTCCCCAGGCCAGCCCATCACTGGACAAGCAGAGGCTCAGAGCCCTCGATACCATGTAAGGCCAGCTGCATGGAGACCTGCCCTGTGCCCTATGCTGGCCCCTTCCAGAAAGAAGGCAGTGCTCACAAAGAACCCACCCCAGGCTGCAACTGGGCCCCTCTGAGTGGGGGTCACCCAGACAGCACGTGCTTTAAGGGGAGAGCAGTATAGTCTTAAAGTGTCTGGCCAATTCCCAGTGGCCTCCATGCAGTTTGAATCTGTTCCCTGCTGACTTCCACTCCCTGCAGGTCAGGCCACTCCCCATTCCTCTTGTGCAGAACCTTGATTCCATGTAAAACATCCCTGAGAGGTCCAAGGAGGAGCAGGGGAGCAGCCCTCTCCTTCACTGGGCTGACTTCTTCCCCACTGGCAGAAATGCCCCTATTTGGAGTAGCGCAGAATAGTGGCCTGTGACTGCCTCAGCCATTGCTCTCTCATGTGGAATGGACCTTCCCTGAGGATTTTGGGAATCTGTGTGTGCAAGCTATGAATTCTATGTGAGATGGTTAACTCTCCGAGTATATCATTGCCAAGCTGCAACCTGGATTTGCCTTCTCTATTGTTTGTTTGCCTCCATGTTGGACTGGAATTCCAAAGGAGGGTGGCAAAACAATAAAGAAATAGGGTTATTGATGTTCAAGTGCTTGACCATTGAAATGGAATCACTCTAAAGAATAGACTGTCTTCCAGTCATGAGAACTGGTTTATCATGGGAAAGGTCATGTAGCAATGAAGTCTCCTGGTAGGACTCTGTAGTCACCTATTGAGACTGACCACGGAGTTATGGAACAGAAGAGATTGGAAGGTTACAGAGGGCAAAAGTTGCTCTCAATTCTGCCATATTTCACAAGCTTAATATGAGGGAAATTGCTGCAGGAGCTGGGTGAGGCAGGTGGCCCCTGCTTTCCTGAATTCACATAGTCCCCCAAGGACTCACCAGGAAAGGATGAGCTAGAGAGCAGATAAACATGTTGTATGGATCTGTGTAGATCTTCAGTGATTCAGTAAAATGCAATAACGTGTTAAACTCTGTGCAAGTGTCTCTGTGTGTTGTATGCTACACCTATCATGTGCTTGTCAGGGTTCCTTCCCCACTCTGAACTCTGGGGTACAGATGTTGGGACCCGCATGAAAGACCCCCTAAGCTTATTTCTACCAGCTTAGGTTAAAAACTTCCCCAAGGAAGTTGTACGGTATTGCTGCCACCACCAAGTGATTTAGACAATGATTCAGGAAAAGGACCACTTGGAGTCCCTGTTTCCTCAAAATATTCCCCCAAGCCCCTTAACCCCCTTTCCTGGGGAGGCTTGAGAATAATATACCAACCAATTGCCTTTAATAAAACTACAGACCAGACCCTTTATTTTTAGGACACTAAAATCAATCAGGTTCTTAAAAGAAGAATTTTATTATAAAGAAACAAGTAAAAGAAGCACCTCTGTAAAATCAGGATGGAAGGTCATTTTACAGAGTGATAAAAAGATTTAAAACACAGAGGATTCCCCTCTAGGCTCAACTTCAAGTTACAAAAACAGGAATAAACCTCCCTCTTAGCATAGGGAAAATTCACAAGCTAAAACAAAAGATAATCTAACGCATTTCCTTGCCTTTACTTACAATTTCTGTAATTTTAGATGTATCATTTCAAGGTATCTTTTCAAGAGATGGTTTACCTGCTTGGTCTCTCTCTCTTTATCCAGAAGGAACAAACAAAGAGAGCACAAACAAAAACCTCTCCTCCGCCCACAGATTTGAAAGTATCTTCTTTTCCCATTGGTCCTTCTGGTCAGGTGCCAACTAGGTTAATTGAACTGATTAACCCCTTACAGGTAAAATGAGTCTGTACCTCTGTCTGTGTCAAGGTTCCTTCCCCACTCTGAACTTTAGGGTATAGATGTGGGGACCTGCATGAGAAGCTCTAAGCTTAACTACCAGCTTAGATCTGGTTTTGCTGCCACCACTCCCAAGTGCTAACTCCCTTCCCTGGGTAGCCTTGAGAGACTTCTCCACCAATTTCTTGGTGAACACCGATCCAAACCCTTGGATCTTAAATAAGGAGAAATTAATCATTCCCCCTCCTTTCCTCCCACCAATCCTGGTGAGTCCAGATCCAACCCCCTTGGATCTTAAAACAAGGAAAAATCAATCAGGTTCTTAAAAAGAAGGCTTTTAATTAAAGAAAGAAAGATAAAAATCATCTTTGTAAAATCAGGATGGAAAATAACTTTACAGGATAATCAGATTCAAAGAGCCCAGAGGAATCCCCTCTAGCCTTAAGTTCAAAGTTACAGCAAACAGAAGTAAATACTCTAGCAAAAGGTACATTTACAAGTTGAGAAAACAAAGATAAACCTAACATGCCTTGCCTGGCTGTTACTTACAAGTTTGAAATATGAGAGACTTGTTCAGAAAGATTTGGAGAGCATGGATTGATGTTTGGTCCCTCTTAGTCCCAAGAGCGAACCACCCCCAAAACAAAGAGCACAAACAAAAGCCTTCCCCCCACCAAGATTTGAAAGTATCTTGTCCCCTTATTGGTCCTTTGGGTCAGGTGTCAGCCAGGTTACCTGAGCTTCTTAACCCTTTACAGGTAAAAGGATTTTGGAGTCTCTGGCCAGGAGGGATTTTATAGTATTGTACACAGGAGGGCTGTTACCCTTCCCTTTATAGTTACGACAGTCTGTACCTCTGATCAGGAGGGATTTTATGTTACTGCACACATAAAGGTTGTTACCCTTCCCTTTATATTTATGACAGTGCCCCGGAGAAAGTTAAACTAACTTAGGAGGCTAACACCCTCAGGGAGTGGTTAAGCTACAGGGGGACTCTGTAACAGTCAACACTGGTTCCATGGACTGAGCAGGAGACTGCGTGGTCTCCGCTCCCAGGAAGGGGTGCTAGACAGAAGGTCTTCACCTCATGAGTGTGTCTAGGGACCTGAAGACTGGGGCTGCCTGGGCTGTGTTCAGACTCCAGAGGCTTAAAACATCTGGGGATCCAGCGGCTAGATTCCCCTTGAGCCATCTATTGGGCTGCCATCATGGGGAGCCTGATCAGACCGGTGACAGCATTATGCTGACTCCCAGCTCCCTCTAGGTTCTACCTCTGATATAGGAGTTTCTAACTGCTTCCAGCTCTTTACTGCTGGCATGCAAGGAAGCCTTGAGTGCCTGCAGTGAATACTCCTAGCACAGTTTCTGTTACATGTTACATGCTACATCACAAGGCTGTTACTTAGGTTGTAAGGCCAAGCTCTCAGGGCTTAGGAAACATCAGTTCTGCTGATTGTGCAATTCAGTCCCTTGTGCACATGCCTGGTCAGGTGAGATTTCCAGAGCAGATAAAGGAGTTAGGCATCAAGGTCAGTGGGATTTGGGTACCTAACTGCCTCAGCTCCTTTCAGAACCCCAGCTTCAACCTTTGCAATGTGTACTGAGTGGGGGAGATTTAGGGTGATGTTTATGAAATTTGATGTGCCTGTTTGTCAGTTTGCTATGGTGCTGGGGACTGTGGGCTTACCAGGGGTAATGTCCAGCAGATGCTGATAGGCCTGTGGACAGGAAATGCAGACCAATGCTCTTCAGGGCCCTGCAATCACAGGTAATTAAAGGCCAGAGTAGAAAGCCCACAGCTTTGACATCCAACCCTGTCCCACCATCCCTGGTGAAGATGCATAAACTGGTTTGGACCTGGCTCAGAGTCTCAGGGCAGAGAAAAGAATTTTGAAGGCTGTACTTGAAGCCTGTACTTTCACTAGGGAGCAGAGGGACAAGGAACTGTGAGGAGCCTGAGATAGTGCCTGGCTAGTTAGAATTGCATCACTCATATGTTTTTCACATGGCCTGTTTTCGTACTCATGTAACTAAATTAAGTGGACATGTTTAGTCTGGAGAAGTGAAGACTAAGTGGAGACCTGATAATAATTATAAAGAAGACAGTGATCAATTGTTCTCCATGTCCACTGAAGGTAGGACAAGAAGTAATGAGTTTAATTTGCTGGAAGGGAGATTTAGGTTAGATTCTAACTCTAAGGTTAGTTAAGCTCTGGAATAGGCTCCAAGGAAGGTTGTGGAATCCTCATAATTGGAGGTTTTTATGAGCAGGTTGGACAAACACTGGTCAGGGATTGTCTAGGTTTACTTGGTCCTGCCTCCGTACGGAGGGAGGGACTAGATGACCTACCGAGGTCCCTTCCAGCCTGACATTTCTATGCTTTTCCATCATGCATCTCTGTTCTTGCTCCTTGCTCCCTTGTGTCTGCTGCATCCCCTCCTGGCCATGTGCCCCATGCAAGCTGTTCCCTTACACCCCAGGGCTGGAGCTCACTCCTGCCCAGAGTGCCAAGGACCCATCCTGGTTTCTCTCCAAGCCCTACACAATATATCTGCCCATTTGCCATCAAGGCTGCTTTTGGACAGAAAATTGGGGGTTTCAGCTAAATGAAATTTTCACTAAAAGTGTCTGCTTTCCACTAAAAGCTGAATGCCCAACAACTGACTGGAGGTGTGGTCCAGCCAGGGACCCCAGCCACAGGGAGAAGGGTGGCATGAAGCACCTGAACTACAATTCCCAGGAAGCTCTAAGGTGCCATTTCCAAATTGAAAAATGTCAGTTTCAGCCAATAGCTCTTCAGTTTTCAATTTTTTCACTGAAAAGTCAAAGTTTTCTTGGAAATAGAACCTCATTTCCAACATGACCTATGGCACGGCTCTTCATGGCAGAGCATCCAAAGCCAAGCAAGGGTGCTGTTTGGTGAAGCATCTCTTGCTGAGCCAGAGCCTGGTGTGTCAGAGCTGCTATACCTCCATACACAAAGGGCAGGCACATGCTTTCAGACAGATTGACCTATGCTTAGAGCCAAGGAACAAATAAATAAGGAATATCAACTGTTGGGTGTCCATGAGAGAGTACCCACAGTCTGTCTTCTGCACGTTCAGTTCACAATGGTTGTCTGTCTCCAGCCCATGAACAGAGACCTTAGAGGCAGACAAGAAACAAGAATAACAACTACATACTATACAGCCACCACATAAATGACTGTCTCTCATAGCAGGGCTTGTGCCTCCTTCCCAGGCAAGTACACTCAGTAGAAACATGATGTTAGAATTCTCTCCGAGACCTTTTCCATTCAACTTATCCAGAATACCTTGTCCAGTTCTGGGAGAACATTTAATCCAGTTCTCTGGGATCCAAAACACTCAGTTTGACTCTGGATTTCATCAGTTTATTTGGGATACAGTGAAGCTACACTGAGTTGATCAGACTCAACCATAGGGTGTGGGTATAGGGTGTACCCACATCCAAAGTTGCACAGACAACCTCTTCCTTTATACACATTTACACATTACATTGCATTTGCTATCCATTACATCGCAAATTTTTGGCTTGGCTTGGTTACTTTGCAGGAACCAATCCTCTGTACAGCATGCTCTGTCCATGTGCTGTTCATGTGGAACCCGATCTTTACATTCCAGGTTTATCTTGTCCATAGTCCTTAGCATGAAGGTGTTGCTGCTTATCTTAGCTAGCACTGATATCCTGACTCCGGCATACTGTTTGTCAAGCCCACTCAATGTGCAGCAGCTGTTAAAAAACCGAACAGAATGCTGGGAATAATTAAGAAAGGGGTAGATAATGGGATAGAAAATATCATGTTGCCTCTATATAAATCCACGGTACACCCACATCTTGAATACTGTGTGCAGATGTGGTCGCCCCATCTCAAAAAAGATATATTGGAATTGGAAAAGGTTCAGAAAAGGGCAATAAAAATGATTAGGGGTATGGAACGGCTTCTGTCTGAGGAGAGATTAATAAGACTGGGACTTTTCAGCTTGGAAAAGAGACAGCTAAGGGGAGATATGATTGAGGTCTATAAAATCATGACTGGTGTAGAGAAAGTAGATAAGGAAGTGTTGTTTACTACTTCTCATAACACAAGAACTGAGGGTCACCAAATGAAATGAATAGGCAGCAGGTTTAAAACAAATAAAAAGGAAGTATTTCTTCACTCAATGCACAGTCAACCAGTGGAACTCCTTGCCAGAGGCTGTTGTGAAGGCCAAGACCATAACAGGGCTCAAAAAAGAACTAGATACATTCATGGAGGATACATCCATCAATGGCTATTAGCCAGGATGGGCAGGAATGGTGTCCCTAGCCTCTGTTTGCCAGAACCTGGGAATGAGCGACAGGGGGGATCACTTGTCCTGTTCATTCCCTCTGGGGCACCTGGCACTGGCCACTGTTGGAAGATGGGCTACTGGGCTAGATGGACCTTTAGTCTGACCCAGTAGGGCCATTCTTATGTTCTTATTTGCAATTTAACCTTCCATTCACCTTCTCAGTTATGCCCACAGAGAAATGAGGCAAGTTACCTATGTCAAGCCAGGACTATACATGATCATAGTAATCATTGCCAAGAGACACTTAAATGTACTCTGAAGATTCTCTCTCCACCTTCTCTTCACTCTTGCTTTCTGTCCCTCTGCAGAGCAAAGGAGATCAAGACCAAGTTGGGCACGCTTCTCCAGAAGCCTGACTCGGCTATTGACCTGATCATCCCATACCCAGAGAAGCCGGAGAAGCCAGCCAAGGCCCAAAAGTGAGTACTTCCCCATTTATCAATGCTGCTTTGTCAGACACTGGAGAAATGGGTAATTAGAACTGAGTGGAATGACCAACTAGGGGCAGAGCTTTTCTTGACCTGCTGCTCACAAACAGGGAAGAATTAGTAGGGGAAGCAAAAGTGGATGGGAACCTGGGAGGTAGTGACCATGAGATGGTCGAGTTCAGGATCCTGACACAAGGAAGAAAGGAGAGCAGCAGAATACAGACCCTGGACTTCAGAAAAGCAGACTTTGACTCCCTCAGGGAACAGATGGGCAGGATCCCCTGGGAGAATAACATGAAGGTCAAAGGGGTCCAGGAGAGCTGGCTGTATTTTAAAGAATCCTTATTGCGGTTGCAGGAACAAACCATCCCGATGTGTAGAAAGAATAGTAAATATGGCAGGCGACCAGCTTGGCTAAAGAGTGAAATCCTTGCTGATCTTAAACGCAAAATAGAAGCTTACAAGAAGTGGAAGATTGGACAAATGACCAGGGAGGAGTATAAAAATATTGCTCAGGCATGCAGGAGTGAAATCAGGAAGGCCAAATCACACTTGGAGTTGCAGCTAGCAAGATATGTTAAGAGTAACAAGAAGGGTTTCTTCAGGTATGCTAGCAACAAGAAGAAAGTCAAGAAAAGTGTGGGTCCCTTACTGAATGAGGGAGGCAACCTAGTGACCGAGGATGTGGAAAAAGCTAATGTACTCAATGCTTTTTTTGCCTCTGTCTTCACGACCAAGGTCAGCTCCCAGACTGCTGCACTGGGCAGCACAATATGGGGAGAAGGTGACCAGTCCTCTGTGGAGAAAGAAGTGGTTCGGGACTATTTAGAAAAACTGGACGTGCACAAGTCCATGGGGCCGGATGCGCTGCATCTGAGGGTGCTAAAGGAGTTGGCGGATGAGATTGCAGAGCCATTAGCCATTATTTTTGAAAACTCATGGCGATCGGGGGAGGTCCCAGATGACTGGAAAAAGGCTAATGTAGTGCCCATCTTTAAAAAAGGGAAGAAGGAGGATCCGGGGAACTACAGGCCAGTCAGCCTCACCTCAGTCCCTGGAAAAATCATGGAGCAGGTCCTCAAGGAATCAATTATGAAACACTTAGAGGAGAGGAAAGTGATCAGGAACAGTCTGCATGGATTCACCAAGGGGAAGTCGTGCCTGACTAACCTAATTGCCTTCTATGATGAGATAACTGGGTCTGTGGATGAGGGGAAAGCAGTGGATGTGTTATTCCTTGACTTTAGCAAAGCTTTTGATACGGTCTCCCACAGTATTCTTGCCGCCAAGTTAAAGAAGTATGGGCTGGATGAATGGACTATAAGGTGGATAGAAAGCTGGCTAGATCGTCGGGCTCAATGGGTAGTGATCAATGGCTCCATGTCTAGTTGGCAGCCGGTTTCAAGCGGAGTGCCCCAAGGGTCGGTCCTGGGGCTGGTTTTGTTTAATATCTTTATTAATGATCTGGAGGATAGTGTGGACTGCACTCTCAGCAAATTTGCAGATGACACTAAACTAGGAGGCATGGTAGATACACTAGAGGGTAGGGATTGGATACAGAGGGACCCGGACAAATTAGAGGATTGGGCCAAAAAAAACCCTGATGAGGTTCAACAAGGACAAGTGCAGAGTCCTGCACTCAGGACGGAAGAATCCCATGCACTGCTACAGACTAGGGACCGAATGGCTAGGTAGCAGTTCTGCAGAAAAGGACCTAGGGGTCACAGTGGACGAGAAGCTGGATATAAGTCAACAGTGTGCTCTTGTTGCCAAGAAGGCTAACGGAATTTTGGGCTGTATAAGTAGGGGCATTGCCAGCAGATCGAGGAAAGTGATCGTTCCCCTTTATTCGACATTGGTGAGGCCTCATCTGGCATACTGTGTCCAGTTTTGGGCCCCACACTACAAGAAGAATGTGGAAAAATTGGAAAGAGTCTAGCGGAGGGCAACAAAAATGATTAGGGGTCTGGAGCACATGACTTATGAGGAGAGGCTGAGGGAACTGGGATTGTTTAATCTCCAGAAGAGAAGAATGAGGGGGGATTTGATAGCAGCCTTCAACTACCTGAAGGGGGGTTCCAAAGAGGATGGAACTCGGCTGTTCTCAGTGGTGGCAGATGACAGAACAAGGAGCAATGGTCTCAAGTTGCAGTGGGGGAGGTCCAGGTTGGATATTAGGAAACACTATTTCAGTAGGAGGGTGGTGAAGCACTGGAATGCGTTACCTAGGAAGGTGGTGGAGTCTCCTTCCTTGGAGGTTTTTAAGGCCTGGCTTGACAAAGGCCTGGCTGGGATGATTTAGTTGGGAATTGGTCCTGCGTTGAGCAGGGGATTGGACTAAGCCAGGCCTTAAAAACCTCTAAGGATGGAGATTTCACCACCTCCCTAGGTAACCCATTCCAGTTCTTCACCACCCTCCTAGTGAAATAGCGTTTCCTAATATCTAACCAAGACCTCCCCCACTGCAACTTGAGACCATTGCTCCTTGTTCTGTCATCTGCCACCACTGAGAACAGCCAAGCTCCATTTTCTTTGGAACCCCCCTTCAGGTAATTGAAGGCTGCTATCAAATCCCCCCTCACTTTTCTCTTCTACAAACTAAACAATCCCAGTTCCCTCAGCCTCTCCTCATAAGTCATGTGCCCCAGCCCACTGATAATTTTCGTTGCCCTCTGCTGGACTCTCTTCAATTTGTCCACATCCTTTCTGTAGTGGGGGCCCCAAAACTCGATGCAATACTCCAGATGTGGGCTCGCCAGTGCCGAATAGAGGAGAATAATCACTTCCCTCGATCTGCTGGCAATGCTCCTACCAATGCAGCCCAATATGCCATTAACATTCTTGGCAACAAGGGCACACTGCTGACTCATATCCAGCTTCTCATCCACTGTAATCCCCAGGTCCTTTGCTGCAGAACTGCTGCTTAGCCAGTCGGTCCCCAGCCTGTAGCGGTGCATGGGATTTTTCTGTCCTAAGTGCAGGACTCTGCACTTGTCCTTGTTGAACCTCATCAGACTTCTTTTGGCCCAGTCCTCCAATTTTTCTAGGTCACTCTGGACCCTATCCCTACCCTCCAGCCTATCTACTTCTCCCCGCAGGTTAGTGTCATCTGCGAACTTTCTGGGGGTGCAATCCATCTCATCATCCAGATCATTAATGAAGATGTTGAACAAAACCAGCCCCAGGACCGATCCCTGGAGTACTCCGCTTGATACCGGCTGCCAACTAGACATTGAGCCTTTGATCACTACCCGGTGAGCCTGACAATCTAGCCAGCTTTCTATCCACTTTATAGTCCATTCATGCAGACCATACTTTTTTAACTTGCTGGCAAGAATACTGTGGGAGACCATATCAAAAGCTTTGCTAAAGTCAAGATATATCATGTCCACTGCTTTCTCCATATCCACAGAGCAAGTTATCTCATCATAGAAGGCGATCAGGTTGGTCAGGCATGACTTTCCTATGGTGAATCCATGTTGACTGTTCCTGATCACCTTCCTCTCCTCAAAGTGCTTCAGAACGGATTCCCTGAGGACCTGCTCCATGGTTTTTCCAGGGACTGAGCTGAGGCTGACCCATCTGCAGTTCCCCGGGTTCTCCTTCTTCCCTTTTTAAAAGATGGGCACTATATTTGCCTTTTTCCAACCATCTGGGACCTCCCCCGATTGCCACAAGTTTTCAAAGATAATGGCCAGTGGCTCTGCAATCACATCAGCCAATTCTCTCAGCACCCTCAGATGCATTAGATCTGGACCCATGGACTTGTGCATGTCCAGCTTTTCTAAATAGTCCTTAACCTGTTCTTTCACCCCTGAGGGCTGCTCACCTCCTCCCCATACTGTGTTGGCCAGGACAGCAGTGTGGGAGCTGACCTTGTCTGTGAAGACCGAGGCAACAAAAGCTTTGAGTACGTCAGCTTTTTCCACATCATCTGTCACTAGGTTGCCTCCCCTATTCATTAAAGGTTCTACACTTTCCCTGACCTTTTTCTTGTTGCTAACATATCTGTAGAAGCCCTTCTTGTTACCCTTCACATCCCTTGCTAGCTGCAACTCCAGTTGCATTTTGGCCTTCCTGATTACACCCCTGCATGCTCGAGCAATATTTTTATTCTCCTCCCTAGTCATCTGTCCAAGTTTGCACTTCTTGTAAGCTTCCTTTTTGTGTTTAAGCTCACCGAAGATTTCACTGTTAAGCCAAGCTGGTCACCTGCCATATTTGCTATTCTTTCTGCACATTGGGATGGTTTGTTCCTGTGCCCTCAATAAGGCTTCTTTAAAATACAGCCAGCTTTCCTGGACTCCTTCCCCCCTCATATTAGTCTCCCAGGAGATCCTGTCCATCAGTTCCCTAAGGGAGTCAAAGTCTGCTTTTCTGAAGTCCAGGGTCCGTATTTTGCTACTCTCATTTCTTCCTTTTGTCAGGATCCTGAACTCAATCATCTCATGGTCACTGCTGCCCAGGTTGCCACCCACTTCTACTTCCCCTACCAATTGTTCCCTGACTGTAAGCAGCAGGTCAAGAGGAGAATGGTCCCTGGTTGGTTCCTCCAGTAGTTGCACCAGGAAGTTGTCCCCAACATTCTTCAAAAACTTCCTGGATTGTCTGTGCACTGCTGTATTGCTCTCCCAGCAGATGTCAGGGTGATTGACATCCGCCATGAGAAACCGGGCCTGTGTTCTGGAAACTTCAGTTAATTGTCCGAAGAAAGCCTCGTCTAGCTCATCATCCTGGTCCGATGGTCTATAGCACATGCCCACCACGACTTCTCGAGTTTCCCGGTCTGGACAACAGATGGATGACTCCATCCCCCTTAGGAGGGAGTCCCCAACCACCACTACCCGTCTCCTCCTCTTGGGAGTGGTGGTCATGGAACCCCCATCCCTAGGACAATGCACCCCATGCCTTCCGGTTGATGGGGTCTCCTTCTGATCCTTTCCCTCATCCCTTCCAAACCATTGTCCGCCGTAGCACCTGTGCTGAGAGCCTGAAAATGGTTTCTTACCTCTATCTGCATTGGGAGTACATGGGTTCTCCTCTTTATTCTTCTGGAGGTCACATGCTGCCTATTTTCTTCCCTGTTTTGATTCTGATTCTTCAGCCTGCAGTACCAAACACTGACTTCTATCCAGAAAATCTTCATTTTCTCTGATGCAGTGCAGGGTTGATACTTGGGTCTCTAGTCCTTTAACCTTCTCTTCCAATATGGAGACCAGCTTGCACTTCGTACAGACGAAGTCGCTTCTATCCTCTGGGAGAAAGACAAACATGGAACATCCTGTGCAGGTCACAACAGCTGATTGCTCACTATCCATATTGTCTTCCTCCTAAGAGCCTCTTCAGAAGTTGTATTTACTGTTCACAGAAGCCTGAAAGGCAAAATCTCTGTGGGAACTCCCCCCCAGGCATACTCCCTCTGTTGGCTTCTCCTCTGTTCGCTGCTCCACAGAGTTCTACAGAGAGATTTGGATCTCTTGATAAGGTGGGGTCATTGGAACAACATATGTTTCATTATGGCCAAATGCAAGGTCAAACATCCAAGGAACAGAGAATGCAGGTCACATTTACAGGCCTTGGAAAGCAGTGACTCTGAAAAGGCCTTATGGGTTCATGGTGGAAACCAAGTGAGCTCCTAGTGCAATGCTGTGGCTTAAGAGGATCAATGTGATCTTTGGATATATGAACAAGGGTCTATTGAGTAGAAGCAGGGAGGCAGTGTTACCTCTGTGTACAGTATTGGCAAGACCATTACTGAATAATGTGTCCAGTTCTGGTATCCATGTTTGAAATTATGTTGGCAAACTGGAAAGGAGTGAAAAAAGAGCTACAAGAACAATTTGAGGTCTGGAAAACCTGCGTCACTGTGAGAGACTGAAGAACCTTATCCAAGAGAAGATTAAGAGGTGATAACTTTATAAATACCAAGAGTTCTAGCAGCCTGCACAGAGTCCAGTGAATGATGGGGGCATATTCAAAGTTGATTTTCCCAAAAACACCAAAAGACAATCTCTGCTCCTTCAATATTCTTATCTTGCCAAATTTCATCTTTTGACTTCCCATATACTCCAGAATTCCTGCTGTTTACAAAAATCACAACTTTTTTTAAAATAGGGATTTTCCCTACTACTCTCATAATTTTGGACCAGAACTTGAAAATTTTAGCCCCAAATATGAATATTTAAGAAAATAAAGTATCAATAACTAAAAACAGAAGCTTAAAATAGAAACATTCAGGCTCCTTCACCATAGCTGTCATTGCAGTGTTGCTTTAACAACAGTCTGCAAAGTGCTTTGGGATCCTCCAAGATGTGCGTGATGTAAATGTAATGCATTGTTATTGTTATTATCCATTGTTATTTTTATTACCCATTCATAATAGTCTGAGAGAAGGCAATTAAAAGAATGAAAGCTACTATCTACACTCACTCACTGCTGCCAGATGGCAGGGATTTTATTTGAATTTTATACCCACAAAAACCTAATATATAATCATTATTCTTCTTGAATGTAACTTATATCTCCTCCTACTCTCCCATTAGCTGTTCATCCTGCAATACTTCTCTGCGCAGCCCCTGTTGTAGAGCCCTGAAGACTGAGTGGGTCCCATTCAGAGATGCAGTAGAAGGGGCTGTTGGTTTTAGGGTGGTGGCTGGGTGGGAGTCCAGCAAAGTCCAGAACGGTGTACCCTATATGCTGAGGAGTGGCCCAGCCTTGGGGGGGGGGTGTCTGCTGTGTTGTCTTCTTTTTTTTCACAGAGCAGGAGGCTGGGGCTGTCACTGAATTCAGACCATGGGAGCGTGTGACATGCTGCATCTGTCAGATGTTGCAGTCACGAGGCAGGGAGTGCTGTGTGAGCACCATTTGCTGTACACCATGTGCAGCTGCTGAGCTCTGGGAGCCCTGGCAAGGGACTTACTGTTAGGGAACTGTCAGAAGTCCCCTGTCTGTTAGGGCATTATATAGCTGTCCATCACTGTAGCATCTGGGTGAACAATTGCACACGCCTGTGTGGGGAGCTTAGGCAAGGTTACTTTCATGCTGAGGAGTGTTAGGTGAACTAGAATGGGGCTGGAGGTGACTGGGAGGCAAAAGAGTTTTTAAAAGACATTAATAATAAAGTGCATAGCTAGGAGCAAGGTGTGTAGGAATAAAGACAAAAGCTAAAAGCTGGGACTCACAAAGGACAAGCTGGGAAACAAGGGAAACAGGTAACTATTAATACAGCATTATCCACCTTGCATTTACCTTTGAGCCTGGCACAAGCTCTAGTGGATGCCAGTGCCTGAAAATCTACAATATGAATCAGCACCAGCCTTATCTCTGAAGAACAGACTGCCATCTGTACCAGAGGCACATCAGATTTAGGAATCAGAACACAACAAACCCATTAGCATCTGATTCTCCAAGGAAAACTGATGGCCTCTTTCAGGGGGAGATAAATCAAGGCTATGTACCCTGGAATCAATCTGGTTAAATTAAAACCTGGCAGACACTGCAGATGTGCCTTCAGAGATTTAATCTGGGTCATGATGTTCTGCTGTTATTGACCATTAGCCTCATTTTAACAAGCTGTTAGGAACAAATTGGGCATTGTGTTTCTGGAGTGCCTGGGGGCTCCAGAGTCAGCATCCTTTACTTACACATTGTTGCATGAGGATAAAGGCACAAAGAAGGGATCTCAACACAAATGGCTCTGTGCTTGGCAGACCTGTCTGGAGCCCCTTTTCTGTGCAGGGAGATAGCTGTTTTATTTCCCATCTCAGCATCTACTCCTGCCCGATGCTGGGGTGTGACTTTACCTTGTGATGATGAAAGAATCCCTTACACTGTTGTGTGAGTCCTTGAGGCCTCACCAGATTCTCACTGGGGTAATCACATTGTACTGCCATGAATGTTCATTGCCATGCGTATGGTTTTTGACACTGGCAGACCAGGTGCCCCTAAATCTCAACTGAACACTGACAAATACACAGCTGGAACCAGTCTGGCTCACCTGTGTTTCAGTACTGTTGAACTAGGTAGTACAGTTATAAAAATGTGCTTAGTGTTTAGACTTTATGGAATGCTTGTAAATTGCTGTATGTATTAATCTCACATAACATCTGTATCGCCTGCTATAAGGTAAAATTTAAGTGTTTACTCTGTAACTGTAAATCACTAGACACGAGAGAGGAATTAACAAGTGTGAAATACTAGTTTGCCAAAGGAGCTGTTATCTTCTGCCCAACAAAAGAAGGCCCACCAACACCAGACGAACCATTGTGGAACATCAGATGCCAAAATACTGTGTTGATTGCTCCCCACCATTGTCCCCCAACCTATGGAAAGGAGAGATGCAACTGAATTCCTCCCAACAGCTGAACTTGCAGCTCGAAGCAGAAGGGGGAAAGAGATAAGAAGCCCTAATGAGGAGGAACTGTAGCTTTTATGCTGCTTGGCCTCAGAGGGGTAAGGATTACTGAAGCCTGGTCTACACTACAAAGTTAGGTTTGACGCAAGGCAGCTTATGTCAACTTAGTTGTGCATGTCTCTCCCACCAATATAAGTGCCCTGTTAAACCGACATGGGAACACTACCTCTCCGAGCCTAAGAGCCAGCTAAGAGCCACAGTCGATATACTTAGGTTGATGCAGTGCAAGGGTAGACATTACTTATGTCAACCTTAACTGTCCTCCAGCTGCTGTCCCACAGTGTTGCATTGTGACCGAATATATCCTTGTTTTCACACCATACTCACTATTGTGATAATTTTGTACAAGCCATGTTTTGTAAGGTATCATCTGAAAACGTGTGAGAAATTTTGCTTGAATCTGATATAGTTCGTTAAATTAGGTAACAGAAAAGTCTTATCTTTATTTTTCTTGTAACCATTTCTGACTTTTATGCCTCATAACTTGTACTCAAAATCTCTCTTTGTAGTTAATAAACATGTTTTACTGTTCTATCTAATCCAGTGTGTTTAAATTGAAGTGTCTGAATAACTATTTGAGATAATAAGGTGATATATTATTACCTTTAAGGAATAACAGACTTAAAATATTTTGTATTGTCCAGTAGAGGGCTGAGCTTACATTTCTGTCATTAGTCTGGATTGTACAATGACCACTCTGGTCTTCATTGTGAACTCCACTGACCAAGGGTCATGTAGACCAGAAGTCCCCTCCCCTTTAAAGCCTACACATTTATGAAATTCCTTTTCCTGATTGCCTGCTTTGGCCAGCACACTTAGCAGCTCTTCATTGTTGAGTGCAACTGGCCAGCTGACCATGCCACGTACACACTCCAGTTACGCTTCTGCCTGGAGTAGACAGGAGATACTGAACCTCCTGGGATTGTGAGGAGAAGAGGCTATGCAGTCACAGCTCTGAACCAGCCAACAGAAATGTTGACATTTATGAGCAGATTGCCTGGGGGATGCAGGAAAAGGGGTATGACAGGGACCAGCAGCAGTGCTGAGTGAAAGCCAAGGAGCTGCGGGGGGCAAACCAGAAGCCCGGGAGGCCAACAATTGATCTGGTGCTAAGCCGCAGACCTGACATTTTAATAAATGATCTGCATGCCATACTCAGCACTGACCCTTCCAGCCCTCTACACCATGGTGGATACCTCCGAGGACCCTGAATCACAGACCCCTCCATGAACAGCAAGGAGAAGGAGGTGGACAAGGAAGATGAGGAAGGGTATGGGGGACAGGCAAGCAGGTGATCCAGCTATGCAGTGAGCCAGAACCTATTTTTGACTCCACCACAGTCTAGCCAGTCCTGCCAGTTGAGCACAGGCGAGCCCAATGCAGGGGAAGGAACCTCGGGTAAGTGTGCAGATAAATTTTCCATTACAGCACCCAAAAAATAGCAGGACACAGCTTCTGACTTTTCATTAATTTACTCATGCTAGAAGAGGTAGCGGTACAACCAAGAGAGATACAGTTGCTATCTGCATTTCCTGTCCCTCTAGAATTGGGGTGGGGAGGGCATGCTGAGCAGTTTGTTCATGTATACAGGGATGTCCCTTGAATTCTGAGAGAGCTCAATGACATTTCCATGGAAATTCTCTGCAATCCTCTCTGGAAGGTTTCTAGGGCTGGCAGCCTTATTTCTTATTTCAAAGTAGGACAGTTTCTCAGTGAGCATCATTGCAGTACAGAGGCTAGCAGCATACAAGCCTGAGCAGCTTCAGGATGCTGTGCTCTCGCTGCCTTTGCTACCCTCAGCAGATAGCACCATTGCTTGTGGGAAATGGTGCCAGTATTCAGTGCCATTGCCCTGGACTACTGGATTCATGTAACTGAGCAATTCCCTCCTCATTTCCCCACCCCCCAGCAGCTATACTCACCATGGCTGGTACTGTGACTGGTGCTGTGTGCATGCAATCCCAAGCAGGAGTTAGTATGCAGTGCTTAAAATGTTAGGGGAGCAAGGAGAGTGAGTTCTGCATCTTAAATTTTGCTTTCTGTAGTGAACAGACTGACAATGGTATCTCTGCATGTTTTATCTGCAGCTGCAGCCTTCAGGGTCTCCCCCTCCTTACCTGTGGAATGCCTGAGCCAGATAAGGAAGAGAAAGAAGAGGACTTAGGATGACATGTTCAATGAGATCCTGAAAGCCAGTGCTACATTGGACCATGAGCACAGGGCCTGGAGGATGAACATTGCGGACAGCCTGGAGAAGGATAAGGTGGAGAGGAGAAAGACCCGGGAGTCCCAACAGGAAAAGCCGCACCAGGACAAAATGAGGCGTCTCGGGCAGCAAACACAGATGCTGCAGATGGAGTGGGCCTTGCCTCTCTCTGCAGCCCATTGAGAACTTAATCAGGACCACCATATGCCCCCCTCAACATTCCACATGGCATCAGGGGTCACTGCACTACCCCTAACACTCCATCCAGAGGGACATCACAGTTTCATGTATATTAACCTCTGAAAACCACCGTTGATGTATGTGTAGCTGAAATGGACACGGATGTTCCTTCCTCCTCATCAATTTTGTTCTCTGAATTTGTTAAATTTTATTAAGTTCTCAGTGTATTTGTTTTAAAATTTCAGTTTCATTTTTTGACAGAATTCTTTTACAAAATAAATTTCTATTGTTTAAACAAATAACTCCTCTTTATTAGTTTGCCACATCTGCTCCTAAGTACTTGGCAGGTCTGAAGCAACCAATTACTTGTTACTGACAATGTGACACAACTGTTAGGATAAGCCCAAACAAACTTAATAAATGTATTGACAATGTTATATTCCTACATATACAGCAATCACCACACAATTCCTACCAGGCAACAAAAGAGCAGGGCCAGGTAAAGCACACTGCAACAAAACACATTACTGTGGCTCTGTGATAACTGAAGGGAGTGGGAGGGGGAAGCTCCCTTATGAACACTCAGCCAGCCAGTTAGCTGTAAAATCCTTCTTGGTGTTTGTTCTCTGCTTGCTTTACCTGTAAAGGGTTAACAAGCCCACAGGTAAAAGAAAAGGAGTGGGCACCTGACCAAAAGAGCCAGTGGGAAGGTAGAATTTTTTAAAATTGGGAAAGAAACTTTCCCTTTGTCTGTTGTTCTCTGGAGAAGGAGACATGGAGCAGTAATGCGATGTAAGGCTTGAAGCAGGTATGAAAATTCATCTTCCATACCTAGAAGAAATTACTTGAATAGGGAATGTTTAGTTTGACAGAATCAGGTTTATTTTTATTTTGGCTTGTGGATCTCCTCTGTGCTAACCCCTGATGCTTTTGTTTGCTTGAAACCTTTAAGCTGAACTCCCAAGAAAGCTAGTTTGGGTGCTTGATTTTTGGAATATCTCTTTTAAAATCTAGCAAAAGCCTAAGTTCCAGATGTATTTCTTTCCTTTTTGTTTTTAATAAAATTTACCATTTTTAAGAACAGGATTGGATTTTTGGTATCCTAAGAGGTTTGTGCATATGCTGTTTGATTAGCTGGTGGCAACAGCTAATTTCCTTTGTTTTCTTTCTTGGCTCTTCCCCGGGGGAGGGGGGGGGGGAGTGAAAGGGCTTGAGCATACTCCACAGGGAGGAATTCCCAAGTGCTCCTTCCTGGGTTCAAAGGAGTTTTTTTTGCATTTGGGTGGTGGCAGCATTTACCAAGCCAAGGTCAGAGAGAAGCTGTAATCTTGGGAGTATAATACAAGCCTGGAGTGGCAAGTATTATTTTTAAAATCCTTGTGGGCCCACACTTCCTGCACTTGAGGTGCCAGAGTGGGGATTCAGCCTCAATAGGCTCACTGTTAAAATGGTCTCCCTGAGCCATATAGCTCTACTTTGAGCTCTTCTAATAGACCTTGTGTCTGGCTGTTCAAACTCAGCAGACAGCCACTGCACCTCCGCCCCCCACCCTCAAGGAAACTTTGCCCCCTTTGCTTCATAGGTATTATGTAGGACAAAGCAGACAGCTGAGAGATTGGGATATTTTTCTAATTGAGGTCCAGACTTGTGAGTAAACAATGCTTCTTCACTGTCAATGCAGCTCTCATTTTGATGTCCCTGCATGGGAGGCCTGGGACAAGCACAGATCCAGGAACGTGGCCCTGCTCATCCAAAAGTTCTGCAACCACTGCTCATCATCCCAAAACTGCATTATGATGCATTATGATGCAATCCCAGCAGTCAGTGCTTGTTTCTTGGGCTCGACCATCTGCAGCTGCACTGTAAACACCACCAATAAACTTGAATTGATTCTCACTATGTCCCACAGCAACCTGTCCTCCAAGAAATTGTCATGTTCCCCACTGATTCAGTTCTTCTTGTGGCTCTGCAAATGCTGTAGGATTGTGTGCTCTCTGCTTGCAATGCTCATGACAACACTGAAGAGCTGTACAGGTTCCATGCTTCTGTCAGAGATGGCGGACAGCCATGTGAGTTTGTGGGGTGTGAAAATTGTGGGATACAGATAACATGATGGCATGAGGTCAGTTGCAAACTGGGAAGTTGACCCCATGCTCCCAGTCACTCCTGCGCAACTCATTTTGGCCCCATCATATACTAACAAAACTTCCCAAAAGACATTGTGCTGGATGGTGGCAAGTTGCACGCTGAGATACCTACCCATGGTGCACCTCTCTGTGCATTGACACAAGTGCTCATGGTGAGTACATGGACTGCCAACATAAGGAGCCAAGTATGCAGGTGTACATATATGAATTCACTGTGGCGGCTTTATGCCGACATAACTTGTGTCAACCTAAGTTTGTAGTGTAGATATGGCCTAAACATAAGCAAAAGATCCCCAATGCTTGGCCTCTGTTAGCCCTAAAGGACATATAGAGCTTGCTTTTTATAGAAGCTTCTATTACCTTTTGAAACCTAAGACTGAAATTAATTTGGATGTATTTATGTTTACTCACTTTAATCTTGTAGATAATGCTTATTTCCTTTTCCTAGTTAATATATCTTTAGTTAGTTTAATATAGGATTGGCTACAAGCATTGTCTTTGATGAAAGATATAAGGTACAATTGACCTGAGGTAAGTGACTGGTCTTTTGGGACTTTGAGTTACTTGACTATTGCTGCGATCTTCAGTGTAAGGGACCATTTATCATAAAGGTAAGCCTACCTGAGTGGCAAGATAGACTGGAGTGCCCAAGGGGACTGTGACTGTGTTAACGCTGGTATAGTACTTCAGGAGTTCACACTTGATAATTGATTGGTGAAATCTAAGTACAGAACTCACAGCCAGTTTGGGGTTTGTGCCCTGCTTTTTAACAGTCTGCCCTGAAGTTGGTACCCATGCTCTTGAGCCACTGCAGGACAGCTTGACACTGGTATTCTTCACTTCCTGGCCTAAACTGCTGTGGAGTATGGCTGCTCTGATGGTTGCATCATAGGGAATCTCTACACAGGCCCCCCAGTGAAGACTACAATGGTGTGAACTGCAGCCCATGCCAAAGTGTTGTGTTGTAACTTTCCTGCGTGGATGCTGCAGGTGCAAACTCTAAGGGCCCTAGTTCACATTAATTTAGGTACTTTACTGGGAGCCAAAAAAATCTTACTGCATTATAGGTGAAAGCGTGTTATATCAAACTTGCTTTGATCTGCCAGAGCGCATAGCCCCGCACCCCCGGAGCGCTGCTTTACCGCGTTATATCCAAATTCATGTTATATCGGGCCACGTTATTTCGGGGTAGAGGTGTATTTATTAGCTTCTTGGTTGTTCCAGGTGCTTACAAACATGAGACACAGTACTTAGGGTTGTCAACCCTCCAAGATTGTCCTGGCATTTCCAGGAATTAAAGATGAATCTTTAATTAAAGATTATGTCATGTGATGAAACCTCCAGGAATACGTCCAACCAAAACTGGCAACCCTAATGTCACTGCTCCTGACAGAGTCTACGTCCACTGGAGGTGGAGGTTTGAGTCCCAGCTCGAGGAGACGTACCCACGCTAGCTATGATCAAGCTAATACACTAAAAACAGCAGTGTAGCCATAGTGGTGCATAGGGTGGAAGGAGCTAGTTATGTACCTAGGGTTTAGGACAGCTGGCTCCTCCCACTGCTCCCACCGTTGTGGCTGCCATGCTATTTTTAGAGCACTAGCTTGATCCTGTCCAGCTCCAGTGTAGATGTACCCACAAACACAAACCAACAGACAGGTTGGAAAAATGGGAATGGCAAAGAACTAAGGGATAACCTGGCTCACTGGCAATCATCCATATCTATCAAATGCAATGCTGTAATGAGTGCATAAATGTAGGTTGATTCACACACACACAGAGGCTGTCAGTTCCTACACACACACACACACACACACACACCAAAATCTGAGCACCTTGAACATCGAGGAAGTTGGAATTTCGATCCAGATATTTGCTCCCCCAACCCTCCCCCACTCCAGTTGAAAGATTCTGTTTGGATTCAGGCATTTTGTTCAATTCTCTAGGAAGTTTGGCTGCACATCATGACTTCAGATCTGGGGCTTTGTTCTAGCCCATCTCCCAGCCAATGGATCTGTGATTCAATGTGATGCACAGAGAAGTTCCCTAACACCGCAGTCTCTTTCCCTACCTGCTGGAGGAGCCTAACAGGAAGGTCACTCCAGGAATGCGGAGGAAGCACACTGAGGCCATGGCTAGGACAGTTTATGCTGCCACTCTCGAGCAGCAGAACAGTCCCCACCCCCTGCCATTTCAGTACTTTTCACAGGCAGGATCTCATTAGTCTTTTACTTCCCAGAAGGCTTAAAAACTGAACTGTGGTGTTCATGTTCACTTGAGAAAGAGAGAGAGAGAGTGAGTCATCCCCTGTGTCCTGCACTGCAGCAGGGCATGGGAACTGGACAGGCAGGCTGTGGGAGTGCAAGATAGCAGCCCCACACCACAGTGGAGAGAATTGAAAACTGAAATGATTCGTCTCACCCCCCTACGCACGCCCCCTTTCTGATTCAGAGGGGGGTTGAGGACACAGGATTCTCTGATAAATCAGATGAATGCATGAGGAACTGAGGAGGGGCCATCCCACTGCTCATACATCAGCCCCAGCTTCCGGTCACAGTGGAAACTTCATCTTTATTCCCAGATGAAAACTATGTTAAATGGGAGCTCTGGGTGAGAGTGCACTTTGGTAATTCAGGGAAAACACATTCCAGCATTGTTGTGATTATCCCAAACCCAAACATTAGAAACCCAGGAAATTCAGTGTTAAGGTTAAACATAAAAAAATTAATAGATTCCATGGCCAGAAAGGACCATTGTGATCATCTAGTCTGATCTCCTGTATATCACAGGCCAGAGAACTGCCCCAAATAATTCCTACAGTAGATCTATTAGGAAAACATCCAGTCTTGATTTAAAAAATGTCAGTGATGGAGAATCCCCTACAACCTTTGGCAAATTGTTCCAGTGGTTAATTATCCTCACTGTTAAAAATGTATGCATTATTGCCAGTATGAATTTTTCTACATTCAACTTCCAGCCATTGGATCGTGTTAGACCTTCCTCTGCTAGATTGAAGAGCCCATTATTAAATATTTGTCTCCCAAGTAGGTACTTACAGATTGTGATCAAGTTACCTCTTAACATTGTCTTTGTTAAATTCAATTGAGCTCCTTGAATCTATCACTGTAATACAGGTTTTCTAATCCTTTAGACATTCTTGTAGCTCTTCTTTGAACCCTCTCCAATTTATCAACCAGTGGATACCAGACGTGACACAACATTCCAGGAACATCCACACCAGTGCCAAATACAGAGGTAAAATAACCTCTCTGCTCCTAGTCTAGATTCTCCTGTTTATGCACCCAAAGATTTCATTAGCTCTTTTGGCTATAGCATACACTGGGAGTTCATGTGCAGCTGATTATCAGCCACACATCCCAAATCTATTTCAGAGTCACTGCTTCACAGGATAGAGACCCCCATTCTGTAAGTGTGGCCGACATTCTTTGTTCTTAGATGTACACATTTCCTTTAGTCATGTTAAAACATATAATAATAATTAATGGAGATATCCCATCTCCTAGAACTGGAAGGGACCTTGAAAGGTCATCGAGTCCAGCCCCCTGCCTTCACTAGCAGGACCAAATACTGATTTTGCCCCAGATCCCCAAGTGGCCCCCTCAAGGATTGAACTCACAACCCTGGGTTTAGCAGGCCAATGCTCAAACCACTGAGCTATCCCTCCCCCCTATATATATATTTGCTTGTATCCAGCTTACCAAGTGATCCAGATTGCTCTGTATCAGTGACCTGTCATCTTTATTATTTACTACTCCCCCAATTTGTGTGTCATCTGCAAACTTTATCAGTGAGGATTTTATGTTTTCTTCCAGTTCTTTAATATAAATGTTAAACAGTGTAGGGCAGTGGTCCCCAAACTTTTTCAATCGTGCCCCTCCCTTACCTGGTACCCCCCAGGGAGCTGGGGCAAGAGGTGTGGGGTGTGAGTGCAGCAGGATGGCAGAGGGGGAGCCATGCTTAGGGAGCGAGGGAGGTGAAGCTGTGCTCAGGGCAGGACGGGGGAGCCGTCCCTGAGTGCTCTTCCAGGCTCCAGCAGCAACTGCTCTTCCCGCCCTCTGGTGGCAGAGGCCAGTTACTACAGATAACTGGACTTTTAGTGTCCGGGTGGCTGGGACTGGGGCCAGGGCCGGAGTGAAACTGGGGGCAGAACAGGGCTGGGTAGTGCTCCCTTGCTGACCCCCAGGGGGCTGTCCTGGACCTGCTGTGACCCCCAGACATTCCTCTGTGCTTCTCTAGGGAGGCGCGCCCCACAGGTTGAGGACCGTTGGCAAAACCAATCCCTGCAGGACCCCACTAGAAACACACCCATTTGATGATGATTCTCCATTTACCATTATATTTTGAGCCATTTATCAGTTAGCCAGCTTTGTATCCATTTATGTGGGCCAGGTTAATTTTATATCATTCTAATTTTTTAATCAAAATAGCATGCAATGCCAAATCAAATACTTTATAGAAGTCTAAGTATATTACATCAACACTATTACCTTTATCAATGTTAAACAAATGTCAAAGTCTGCAAATCTTGAATTAATGCACCCATAAAGCTTAACGCTTCCCTTTTGTTATACCATTTGATAACAAAGTTGTTATAGATTCATACATTTTTAAGGCCAGAAGGGACCATAAACCCATTTATTTGGACCTCCTGTATAGCACAGGCCAGAAAATTTCACCCAGTTACCTTTGTGTTGAGCCCAGATAACTTGTGTTTGATTAAAGCCTCTTCCAGAGAGCAACAGAGGGTCCTGTGGCACCTTTAAGACTAACAGAGGTATTGGAGCATAAGCTTTCAGGGAGGGTGAGGTGCTCTGCTAGCAGTTGAGATGTGAATCTTGCGTAGTAGATTGGTCCAGGCTGAGGTTGATGGTGGGGTGGAAGCTGTTTCAACCTCAGCCTGGACTAATCTACACGGGAGGTCCACTTCCTAGACACCACAGTACAAATAAGCGATGGCCACATTAACACCACCCTATACCGAAAACCCACCGACCGCTACGCCTACCTTCATGCCTCCAGCTTCCACCCCGGACACACCACACAATCCATCGTCTACAGCCAAGCGCTGAGGTACAACCGCATCTGCTCCAACCCCTCAGACAGAGACCAACACCTACAAGATCTTCTCCAAGCATTCTCAAAACTACGATACCCACACAAGGAAATAAAGAAACAAATCAACAGAGCCAGACGTGTACCCAGAAGCCTCCTACTACAAGACAGGCCCAAAAAAGAAACCAACAGAACTCCACTGGCCGTCACCTACAGTCCTCAGCTTAAACCTCTCCAATGCATCATCAGTGATCTACAACCCATCCTGGACAATGATCCCTCACTTTCACAGACCTTGGGAAGCAGGCCTGTCCTCGCCCACAGACAACCCGCCAACCTTAAGCATATTCTCACCAGCAACCACATATCGCACCCTAACAACTCTAACTCAGGAACCAACCCGTGCAACAAACCTCGATGCCAACTCTGCCCACATATCTACACCAGCAACACCATCACAGGACCTAACCAGATCAGCTACAACATCACCGGCTCATTCACCTGCACGTCCACCAATGTTATATATGCCATCATGTGCCAGCAATGCCCCTCTGCTATGTACATTGGCCAAACTGGACAGTCACTACGCAAGAGGATAAATGGATACAAGTCAGATATCAGGAATGGCAATATACAAAAACCTGTAGGAGAACACTTCAACCTCCCTGGCCACACAATAGCAGATGTTAAGGTAGCCATCTTACAGCAAAAAAACTTCAGGACCAGACTCCAAAGAGAAACTGCTGAGCTCCAGTTCATTTGCAAATTTGACACCATCAGATCAGGATTAAACAAAGACTGTGAATGGCTATCCAACTACAGAAGCAGTTTCTCCTCCCTTGGTGTTCACACCTCTACTGCTAGCAGAGCACCTCACCCTCCCTGATTGAACTAACCTCGTTATCTCCATACTGATTTATACCTGCCTCTGGACATTTCCATTACTTGCATCTGATGAAGTGGGCATTCACCCACGAAAGCTTATGCTCCAATACCTCTGTTAGTCTTAAAGGTGCCACAGGACCCTTTGTTGCTTTTTACAGATTCAGACTAACACGGCTACTCCTCTGATACTCTTCCAGAGAGGAATCCAGTCTGGATTTGAAGCCATCAAGAGATGGAGAACCCACCACCTTCCTTGATAGTTTGTTCCAGTGGTTAATCACCCTCACTATTAAAAATGTGTTCCTTACTTCTCATTTGAATTTGTCTGGCTTTAACTTCCAGCCATTGGTTCTTGTTCTGCTTTTCTCCACTCCATTATAGAGTCCATTAGGACCTGGTATTTTCTCCACATTATAATACATATACACTGTAATAAAGTAACCTCGACATCTTTTTTTCGATAAGCTAAACAGATTGCATGTCTCACAATCAGGCATTTTCTGCAGCCAGTGAATCATTTTGTGGCTCCTTTCTGCACTCTCTCCAATTCTTCATCATCCTTTTTAAAATGTGGACACCAGAACTGGATGCAGTATTCCAGTATCACTCATCAATGCCGCATACGAAGAGAAAATCATCTCCCTGCTTCTGCTCACTACTCTCCTGTTTATACATCCAAGGATCGCATTAGCCCTTTTTGTCACAGCATCGCGCTGGGAGCTCATGTTGAGTTACTTGTCTACTATGAACCCTAAATGCTCTTCAGAGTCACTGCTTTCCCAGACACAATCCCCCATTCTGTAGATATGGCCTGCAGTCCTTAATCCTAGATGTATAACCTTACATTTGGCTGTGTTACAACACATATGAATACATTTGGAGGGGCCCAGCTTACCAAGAGATCCAGATCACCCTGTACGGTTTCCCTATCTCATCATTATTTACCATTCCTCTAATCCTTGTGTCATCCGCAAACATCAGTAGTGATTTTACATTTACTTTCAGATCACTGACAAAAATGTTCAATAGTGCCATGCCTAGAATTGATCCATGTGGAAACCCACTAGAAATTCCCCCATACAATGATGATTCCCCATAGAATCATAGAAATGTAGGGCTGGAAGGGACCTCGAGAGGTCATCAAATTCAGCCCCCTTCACTGAAGTAAACCTAGACCATCCTTGACAGGTGTTTGTTCATTCTGTTCATAAAAACTTCTAATGATGGGGATTCCACAGCCTCCCTTGGAGCCTGTTCCAGAGCTTAACTACCCTTAACTACCCTGAGCTAGAAAGATTTTTCTAATATCTAATGTAAATATCCTTCCTGCAGATAAAACCTATTACTTCTTGTCCTACCTTTAGTGGACATGGAGAATAATTGATCACAATCCCCTTTATAACAGCCCTTAACATATTTGAAGACTGTTATCAAGTCCCCCCATAGTCTTCTTTTCTCAAGACTAAACATGCCCAGGTTTTCTAACCTTTCCTCATAGGCCAGGCTTTCTAAACATTTTATCATCTTTGTTGCTGTCCTCTGGACCGTCTCCAATTTGTCCCCATGTGATGGGGCAGCCCCGCCCAGCACTAGCCCAGGCAGCGTCAGACCAGTAGCTCTGGCAGCGGAAGTCCCACCCCGCTCGTACTGGGCATGCTAGTATAAAAGGAGGGAACTCAGCTCAGTCTGGGCTGGCGACTGCAGGGGAAGGACCAGCCACCACTCCTGACGTTGCTGGGAACTGAAGCCTCTCCTGGCCGGCACGACGCCCTGCTGCGGGAGGAGCTCGGGGAGGCGACTGGACCTGGAGACCCACGGAGAACCTAGAGACTCGTGGGAGACCCCAACTCTCATGCCGGTAGGAAGCGACCTGGGGTGTGTGTGACAGACTGGTACCTTGCCTCTGGTAAGCCTCAGCGTGTTTCAGTAGGACCCCGCCCCCTGCTGAGCCAATGGCAAGGTCCTCCAGCACAGTAAGGGGCAATTCTATGGACTCTGGCCACTGGGCCGTGCTATCCCGTAACCAGGAGCAATTCTATGGACTCTGGCCACTAGGCTGTGCTACCCTGCAACCAGGGGTGTGAACCCTCACACCCCATCTTTCTTGAAACGTGGTGCCCAGAACTGGACGCAGTACTCCAGCTGAGTCCTCACCAGTGCCAAGTAGAGCAGGACAATTAGCTACAGAATTTTGCATATTGCAATCCTATTAATACACCCCAGTATCATATTAGCATTTTTTTTTGCAACTTTTTTGACTCCTATTCAATTTGTGATCCAGTATCACCCACAGATCTTTTTCAGCACCTAGCCAGTTATTCCCCATTTTGTTGTTATGCATTTTATTTTTATTTCCTAAGTAAAGTACTTTGCAGTTGGCTTTATTGAATTTCACATTGTTGAATTCAGACCAGTTCTCCAATTTATCAAGGTCATTTTGAATTCTAATCCTGTTCTCCAAAGTGCTTGCACTCCTTCCCAGCATTATGCCATCTGCAAATTTTATAAGCATATTCTCCATTCCATTCCTGAAGTCATTAATGAAAATCCTGAATAGTACAGGACCAAAGAGTGATCCCTGTGGAACTCCACTAGATACATTTTCCCAGTTTGACAGTGAAACATTGATAATTGCTCTTTGAATATGGTCTTTCAATCAGCTGTGCACCCACCTGATAGTAATTTCATCTAGACCACAGTTCCCTAGTTTGCTTATGAGACTCTCATGTGAGAATGTGTTAAAAGACTTACTAAGATCAAGATATATCATGTCTACTGCTTCCCCCCTATCCCAATAGGCCAGTAACTCTGCTCCATCCTACCCAGTTCTCACCCCGCTACAGCCCTGTCAGACTGCATACCCCTGCTCCTCCTAACTGCCTGGGTGCCATTGAGGGAGGGCATTGGGAGCACAGGCGAGATAGTGCCCAGCACCACACTGCACTCCAGCAACTGGGAGTAGCAACTGCAGAGATAAGTCTTTGGAGGATGGTGCTTGTGCAGTCCAGTCACATGTTGGATTCATAAGGGGATAAAGCATGCTCAGTGCAGATGGAATCTTTGGAGAATTTAGCTGCCAAAACTCTAACCAGTATCTACTAAGTATTTGCAAATGTCATTTTCTAAAAGCTTATAATTACAGCAAAATTGTGCAGATTTTCATGGAGACAACCAAAGCCATCTCCCTGACACCAGGGTGATCCCTAGCTAAATTTCACATCACTGCTCCAAAGCACGAAGGCACTAGAGCTGCTCAAAAAACAGTTGTGACAACTTTAGCATGTTTTCCCTAATATTAATAGAATCATAGAATATCAGGGTTGGAAGGGACCTCAGGAGGTCATCTAGTCCAACCCCCTGCTCAAAGCACGACCAATCCCCAACTAAATCATCCCAGCCAGAGCTTTGTCAAGCCTGACCTTAAAAACCTCTAAGGAAGGAGATTCCACCACCTCCCTAGGTAACCCATTCCAGTGCTTCACCACCCTCCTAGTGAAAAAGTTTTTCCTAACATTCAACCTAAACCTCCCCCACTGCAACTTGAGACAGAACTCCTTGTTCTGTCATTCTCAGAAACTATTGAAACTTCCCAAAAGTATGCAGCCTAAGGCAGACAATTGGCATTGAAAATTTCAGCCCAAATGGTTAAAGTTTAACAAAGCTATAAGCAACAGAAGACAGTCTTATAATGGGAAGTGTTGGGTAACCTTAACCACAGGCAGCACTTCCAGCCCTGCCTGTAAGGAAATGAGCAAGAAGTCAGTGGGTAATATTAGATGATTTATTCCAGTAAACTCGCACACTGGCCCCATTGCATTGTTTGCAGTCCCTGCTCCTGAGCCCCTTCCTCCCGTTTCCCTTCTGTGTTTGCCCATGTGGCCTGAATATCTGCTGCATTTTCTAATCTGCTGGATTAGGTGAGCCTGATTGCAGTCACAGGACCATGGCTGGGCTGAGTCCATTCCAGTGTAAAGAGTACACAACACACAATCTCAGGGAACGCCCCCAGCACAGATTACCTTCTCAGCAGGAATAGGTGCAGGAGAAGAGGCCGTGCAGGCTCCGCACCCTTCCCCCAGTGCAGCGGTGGTGCTAGGTCATTTTCATAGACTCAGACTTTAAGGCCTGAAGGGACCATCATGATCATCTAGCCTGACCTCCTGCACATTGCAGGCCACAGAACCTCACCCACTCATGAAATAGAGCCTAACCTCTGGCTGAGCTACGGAAGTCCTCAAATTATGATTTAAAGACTTCAAGTTACAGAGAATCCACCATGTACACTAGTTTAAACATGCAAGTGACCCGTGACCTATGCTGCAGAGGAAGGTGATAACCCCCAGGGTCTCTGCCAATCTCATCCATGGTAAAATTCCTTCATGACCCCAAATCTTGTGATCTTTTGGACCCTGAGCACGTCGGCAAGACTCACCAACCAGACACCTGGGAAGGAATTCTCTGAAGTAACTCAGAGCCCTCCCCATCTAGTATCCCATCACCAGCCATTGGATATATTTGCTACGAACAATTGCAGAGGGGCCACTTGCCATTGTAGCCAGTTTCATCATATCATCCCCTCCATAAACTCATCAAGCTCAATCTTTAAGCCAGTTAGGGTTTTCAGCTCCCCCTTCCCCTGCTCTCCTTGGAAGGCTGTTCCAGAACTTCACTCCTCTGATGGTTAGAAAACCATCTAATTTCAAGCCTAAACTTGTTGATGGCCAATTTATATCCATTTATTCTTGTGTCAATGTAACGCTGCCAGACCCCGGTCGTTGGTGGGCCGAATCAAACCTGGAATCTCTGGAGCTTAGTGCATGAGCTAAGGATTGGTCCTGCTTTGAGCAGGGGGTTGGACTAGATGACCTCTTAAGGTCCCTTCCAAACCCTGATATTCTATGATTCTCTGAAAAGCCAACTGGCTGTTAGCTAAGGCTGTAAAGCAGACTCATTAATTGCTCTCTAAGTGGTCTCAGTGCCACTAGATGGGACAGAACACCACACCCATAAGGTTTGTGGGTTTCATCAACATTAGCGCTTAATTTGACTCTTAACTCTTCTCCTTCCCTGGTGTTTATTCCTCTGACATATTTTTAGAGAACAATCACATTTTCCCTCAGCCTTCATTTGGTTAGGCTAAACAAGCCAAGCTCTTTGAGTCTCTTCTTGTAAAGCAGGTTTTCTATTCCTCTGATCATCCTCATAGCCCTTCTCTGCACCTGTCCCAGTTTGAATTAATCTTTCTTAAACATGGGAGACCAGAACTTAGACAGTATTTCAGATGAGGTCTCACCAGTGTCTGGTACAACGATACTAACACTTAATTATCTCTACCGGAACTACCTCACCTGATGCATCTTAGGACTGCATTAGCCTTTTTCATAGCTGCATCACAATGATGGCTCATAGTCATCCTGTGATCAACCAATACACCTAGTCTTTCTCCTCCTCTGTCACTTCCACTCCAACATCCCCAGCTTATAGCAAAAATTCTTTTTGTTAGTCCCTAACTTTACATTATGAAATTTCATCCCATTTCTATTATTCCAGTTTTCAAGGTCATGCAGATCTTCTTGTATGATATACTCGTCCTTCTCCATATTGGCAATACCTCCCAACTTTGTGTCATCCACAAATTTTATTAGCACACTGCCACCATTTGTGCCAAGGTAAGTAATAAAAATATTAAATAAGATTGGTCCCAAGACAAATCCCTGAGGAACTCCACTAATAACCTCCCTCCAGCCTGACAGTTCTCCTTTCAGTATGGCCCGTTGTAGTCTCCCTTTTAACCAGTTCCTTATCCACGTTTCAATTCTCATATTAATCTCCTTCTCCAATTTAACTAATAATTTCCTATGTGGAATTGTATCAAATGCCATACTGAAATCCAGGTAGATTAGATCTACTGCATTTCCTATAACTGATTTTTTTAGACATCTTTTCTTTTAAAATTTGTTCTAAGATCTTGCATACAACCGAGGTCAAACTAACAGGCCTATAGTTTCTCAGATCATCTTTTCCCTTTCTTAAATATAGGAACTATATTAGCAATTCTCCGGTCAGATGGTACCACTCTCAAGGTTACATATTCATTAAAAATTCTTGCTATTGGGCTTGTGATTTTATGTGCCAGTTCCTTTAATACTCTTGGATCGAGATTATCCGAGGCCCCTGATTTAGTCCCTAAGATGTTTGAGTTTGACTTCCACCTCTGATGTGGTAATTTCTATTTCCATATCCTCATTTCCATTAGCCACCCTGCCAATATGCCTAATCTCCTCGTTAACCATATTAAAACTAAAGCAAAGCATTTGTTTAGCTGTTTGGACATACCTAGATTACCTTTGATCTCCTTGTAGGCTTTCTGCTTTCTATTAATCACCTGTCTAAGATGTTTGTTCATCCAGCTTGGTATGCAACCGTTCCCTATGATTTTTTCCCCTCCTTGCTTGGGATGCAGGCTTCAGAAAGCTTTTGCAACTTTGATGAAGTAATTTCAAGCCTCCTCCACATTCAGATCCTTAAGTTCTTCAGCCCAGTCCACTGCCCTAACTAATTCCCTTAATTTTTTAGTTTGCCCTGTTGAAATCAAGGATCTATTTTTTTTGTTCCATTTTGTTTAGCTTATGATCACTCAAGGTTATCCCCTACACCAGTTCTTCTATAAAGTCCTCACTACTCACCAACAGCAAATCTAAAATGGCATCACCACTTGTAGGTTCAGTGACTATTTGGTGAAGACATCTGTCAGCTATCACATCCAGGAAAATCTGGGCCCTATTATTTATTATAGACTTTAAGATCAGAAGGAACCATCATCATAATTTAGTCTGGCCTCTTGTACATTGCAGGCCACACCCACCCACTCCTGTAATAGACCCCTAACCTCTGGCTGAGTTACTGAAGTCATCAAATCATGGTTTAAAGACTTCAAGTTACAGAGAATCACCATTTACACTGGTTTAAACCTGCAAGTGACCCATGCCCCATGCTGCAGAGGAAGGTGAGAACCCTCCAGATCTGCCAATCTGATTCAGGGGAAAGTTCCTTCACAACCCCAAATATGGCAATCAGTTAGACCAGTGGTCCCCAAACTGTGGGGTGTGCCTTTCTTGGGGTGTGTGGAAGAACATTTGGGTGGGTGCAGCAGGGCTCAGGCCAGCCCCCACAGGGAGAGAGTCACCTAGTCCCACTCTGCCCCCAGTTCCACTCTGTCCCCACCCCAGCTCAAGCCCTGTCCTCGGTCCCCAGCTCCTGGCCCCAACTGTGGCTCCACTCCTGGCTCTGACCTTGGCCCCAGATCCCAGCTTCACCCTCAGCTCTGCCTGTCTTCCCCCCCACCCCCTCGGCTCCAAGCCTGGCCTCTGGCCTCAGCCCCTGGCTCCTGAATGTGGCCTGGCTCCACTCCTGACCTCGTCTCTGGCTCCAGTCTTGGCCATGGCTCCACTCCCAGCCATGGCCCCAGCCATAGCTCCGGCCCCGACTGTGGCTCTGGCTCCTGACAGCGGCTCCCAGGAGTGTGAGAAAATTACATTAAGGGTGAGGGGGGCAGAACTTAAAGTTTGGGGACCACTTAATTAGACCCAGAGCATATGGGCAAGATCTACCATCCAGACACCTGGGAAAAAATTCTCTGTAGTAACTGAGCCCTCCCAATTTAGTGTCCTATCACTAACCATTGGAAATATTTGCAGATCGGCTACATGCCATTATAGGCCATCCCATCATACCATCCCCTCCATAAATTTATCAAGCTCAGTCTTGAATCCAGTTAGGTTTCCACTGGAACCTAGCCCCAGTGCTCCCCTTGGAAGGCTGTTCAAGAACTTCACTCCTTCGATGGGTAGAAACCTTCATTTAATTTCAAGCCTTAATTTGTTGCTGGCCAGTTTTTATCCATCTATTAGTAGCATTTGTTCTCCAATCGATATGTGGGAAATTAGTCTCCCATAACCACAAAATTCCCAGTAGTATTTATTTAATTAAAAACATTAAAGAGGTCTCTATTCATATTCAAGTCAGATCCTGGCGGGCGGGGGTGGGGTGTCTGTTGCATATCCCAAGCACTATCCCAGGGGAGTCTCTGGTAGCTTTCTTCCCCAAAGTGCTCTTGACCCACACAGATTCTGTTTTATCCATTCTATCACTTCTAATTTCTTTAGTCTACCACATCATTAATATACAATGCTGCTCCACCATCTTTACCATTTTTTCTGTCTTTCCTGAACAGCACATACCCTTCAATTCCTGTACTCCAGTCATTACTACTATTCCATCATGTTTCTGTTATCCCTATAGTATCTGGTTTCACCCTCAGTAGTTCTAGTTCCCCCATTTTGTTCCCCAGGCTCCTTGCATTGGTTTACAGACATCTTAGTTGCTGGACCCCACTCCCTTGTGAAGTTTCACCCATGCAGAGATTTTTCCCCTCCTCTCTTGGAGAGAGTTTTATCCCTTAAAAGCGTTGCAAGAACAACATCTTTCAATGGAGTGCCTTGGTTTGGTAAAACCCCACTTTCTGTTCCCAACAGGTCAGCTGGATGGACTCCCCCATCCTGGAGATCTGATCCCCAGTTTTCCCTTAAAACCTGATCCACAGGAGAGAGGTCTGGCATTTTAAATGCAGACTTTTCACCCTCCTCCTGGGAAAGATCCTCCCTACAAAAGGTGGGCGGACTCTCTGGCTCCCCCTCACCTTCTGTCTGGGCTTCCCTCTCTGGGCTTCCCTCTGGGTCAGACACTCCTGTGTCCCCCAAAAGGGAAGGTGACCCTGGTCTAGATGTGGGCTCACAGCTACCAGCTATGGCAGACCCTTCACTAGCCAGCAAAATTCCCCCCTTTTCACTCAGGTTGGGCTTGCTTCCAGCTACAGAAATCTTGGGGTCTGTTCCCACCACAGTGGTCCCCAGGACCCCAACTTCCACCTTTGGGACACACACCTCTGTGCACTCCAGGGCAGGCCTTGCCCCGTGCTGGCCTTCAACTTCCTGGCAGTCAGCAGCTGGAGTGGCCCCCCGTTACAAAGTGGTACATTCCCATCCCCCGGGGAGATGATTACAGGACAGGAGCTGGCTTTGTCCAGCCCCTCCCTCTGGGACTTGCCTGGAGTCCCGGGGCTACAGGAACTGGCCACAACCATCCCTGCTCCCAAATCTGCATTCTTTACTGCTACAGAGGAATCTAAGAGACACCCTCCTATTCCCCCAGCAGTCCATTTTACTTCAGCCCCCCAGGAGCTTTTAGCACAAGATTCCTTCTCACTGCTAACCAACCCTGGGACAGATTCTGCCACATTAAAGAAATCATTCCCCAGTAGAAATGGTGCAAAATTGTGTGCCACCGTTGCAACTGTCAGTTCAGCCTCCAAACCACCAGTTTGCACGTGTACTTTAGCTAAAGGTGCAAGGACTTTGTAACCTCCCACCAGTTCTAATTCTGCCATTTTGCCTGGCAACAAATCCTTCTCCTGGATCAGGTGCCTCCTGACCACAGAAATCTCAGCACCTGTGTCTCTCAATCCAAGAAGCACTTTACCATTGATTTTAACAGCATGCATATGCTCATTGCTTGGTTGTGTGGAAGCAAGCTTTACAAATCCTGTGTGGAAAGAGGCAGCAGCTGGGCTCTGAGAAGTAGCAGTTTTTTGTGTTACTTGCTGCTTGTTCCCACTCAGCAAAGGACACTTATTCCTCAGGTGCTCAGTGGACTTACAATGATAGCACCTCTTGGGCTCCTCTGCTTGTACAGGAAATTTGGGACAAGTAACAGGGGAATGGGGAGGTGAACGCCCAGCCTCTTTCCCTCCCCCCCCCCCCGGGATAAAACAGTGATTCTGCTTTCCCCCAACCCTTTACCCCTCTGCCAGTGGTTTGTTTGTTTGCAGCTTGTGCTTGCTCATAAGAGTCTGCATACCCAGCTAATTGACCCACTGCATCCACCTTTTTGTCCCACAAATACTGTTTTACATCATCACTGCACATATTCAGGAATTGTTCCTGAGTAACCAAATCACACATTTCTTCCAAGCTTGTAATGCCTTTCCCCCTCACCCACTTATCTACCAAATCTCTCATTTCATTTACATAAGCCACATTGCTCAATCCAGATCTCCTCTTAAGACTCCTGAATTTAACCCTGTAGGTTTCAGGTGTAACCCAAAACTGTTTCAAACCAGTTCCTTAAATTTACCATAGTTTGAGGCATCATCAATAGGCATCTTATTGAATATGTCCAGAGCTCTGCCAGTCAATTTTGCTATCAATGTGGTCATCTTTTGATCTTCAGGGATGGCATGGAGGGTGCACAGTCTCTTAAAGGTGATGAAATATTCAGCAATATCACTGGATTCCTAATACTGTAGACACAGTTGCTCCAATTTGTGGATTTTTTGGGGAAATGGAACCAGCAGGTGGAGGGTTTTGTCTCTTCAACTCCATAACAGCCAGTTCATGCTTCTGGGCCTCCCTCTGGGCCTCCATAACTCTCTTGTGGGCAGCTTCCTCTGCCTCCATCCTTGCTGTTTCTGCCCCCATAGCTCTCTTGTGGGCAGCCTCCTCTCTCTTCATCAGTCTTTTATGTTCATTTTCTTTCTCCTTTGCTTCCACTCTAGCCAGCTCTAGTTTAGTTGCTGCTTCACTGGTAGTCATTTTCCTGCTTTCTTGTGCTGGGCCACACCCCCTCTGCAGTTCACTGAAACTGGGATGCACTCAGCTCAGGGGATTCTTAATCAACAGAGACTTTCCCAGAGCCCAGTGTTCAGACTTTATTTTGCTTCCTTTTCTGTCCCTACTTCCCTTGCCTGAAATAAGCAAACAGAAAATAACAAACCAGTAACCACTTTGTCTGTTCTCCAGCCACCACATTTAAAACTCACTTAAAATCACTACCAGTATCTCAAAGCAATCAGCTGTGCACAGATCCTGCTGACTACACCACTGTGACAGGTTGGATCATAGAAACCCCCTGATGTGCCAAGACTACTTCTGTCCTGCTTTCCCTGCCAGTTCGGGACCCCAGCACCCTGTTATGCTGAGCCAGACACGCTCGTCTGCTCCAACAAATTACTTGCCCCAAAGCTGTAGACTTAACTGAAGGCAGCTTACAGAAGTGTTCTTGTCTCTAACACTCAGATGCACCACTCCCAATGGGGTCTAAACCCAAATAAATCCATTTTACCCTGTATAAGCTTTATACAGGGTAAACTCATAAATTGTTTGCCCTCTATAACACAGAGAGAGATGCACAGCTGTTTTCCCTCCCACCCACGGTATCAATACATACTGAGTTAATTAATAAGTAAAAAGTGATTTTATTAAATACAGAAAGTAGGATTTAAGTGGTTCCAAGTAGTAATAGACAGAACAAAGTGAACTACCAAGTAAAATAAAATAGAACACACACAAGTCTGTCTAATACAGTAAGGAACTGAATACAGATAAGATCCTCACTGGTTCCAGAATGCTCCCTTTTACAGACTAATCTCCTTTTAGTCTGGGTCCAGCAATCACTCCCACCCCCTTGCAGTCACTGTCCTTTGTTCCAGTTTCTTTCAGGTATCTTTGGGGGTGGAGAGGCCCTCTCTTTAGCCAGCTGAAGACAAAATGGAGGCGTTTCCCACAGTCTTAAATAGACTTTCTCTTGTGGGTGGAGACCCCCTCCTCTTTCCTATGCAAAGTCCAGCTTCAAATGGAGTTTTGGAGTCACCTGGGTAAATCACATGTCCATGCACGACTGAGTTCCTTACCAGCCAACCACATTCCCGGGAAAGCCCAGATGTGGATTGGTGTCTCCAAGTTCATTGTTGGCTTAAGTGTTTCTTGATTGGGCACTTACTGAAAATAGTCTTTTCTCAGGAAGCTGACCAACTGCTTCACTACAGCCTAATTAGAATCAAACAAGTATGCAGCCAATATTCATAACTTTAAATACAAAAATGATACATGCCTACAAATGGGATTAATAGATTCCGTAGATCATAACCTTTACAGAGATCTGTTACATGGCATATGTAGCATACAACATATTCTAGTTATATAACATATTTCCATAAAGCCTTATGGGGGGCACCAACCGTCTCAGCCCTTCTTATAGCACCACCGCCTGAGCCATCTGTTGATCATCATAATCTTGTCTTGCCTTTGTCCTCTAGGGACAGGTAGAATCCCACTGAAGATCACCTAAGCCTCCATTTCTTTATGCGTCTTCCCCAGCCTTCCTTGTTGCACACTGCGTCCTACCAGCCTCTGCAAACTGAAGGGGAAACCCCCCACAAAACCCACACAACACACAGAACCCCCTGTGAAAGGCCAGGAGTAGAAAAGGGCATGAAAGGGCTAGGTTCTGCCCAGCTATTTTGTGGCACTGCTACAGACCATGTGGGCCATATCAATTAGTCAGCGCAGCCCTCAGGGTGGCTGCAATCTGCACCATGGGTTTGGAAGCTCCAGCATGTGGGAGGAGCACATGCCCCCATCTCAGTCCTTGCACTGGGCTCTGCCCTGTCAGGGATGACTGACCCTCAGTGTCAGACTCACTCCACCATTTTAATGCTGATAAACAGATTGAGGCTGTTGCTGCTATTTATATCTGAGGAACAGCTCTCCTTGGAGCAGCTCCTATGCTACAAGGTGCATCCAGGTCCAGCTATTCCCTGCACCCTCACAACACCCTGGTTCCCAGCAGCAATCCGTGCCAGGACCAGGCACAGTCCCAGACTGCAGCTGGGCAGATGAGCAGGGGGAGAGGGCAATGGATGCACCCAGTTTCTGCAGGCAATTTTCTGCTCTGTGCCATGTATTTCCTGAACAGATTTACCACACACCTGCTGGTTTGGATTTTCCTTTTTGTCAGTGTGTGTGGGGAAAAAGACACCTCTATCTCCCAATACAAACCCCAGCTGGCTCTCAAGGAGACTGTTTGGTTATATTTGTATGCATCTCCAGGAGGAGAGTCATATGGTTAGTGGCTAATGCCTTGTCAGGACTTCTAGGTTCTGTTCCTGTCTCTGTCACTGACTTGCAGTGTGCCTTTGGACAGATCACTTCATTGTTCTATGCTTCGATTTCCCCTCTGTAAAAGAGGGTGATAAGGCTTGTGAAGTGTTCTCAGCTTTCCTACATTTTCATTGATGATATGCTGTCACAATTTCAGTCTGTGGTTTTCTCTCCCTCTAGGACCTCGCCAGATGAGGCTTTGCAGTGGCGTGAGTCCCTGGAGAAACTCCTGCAAAATGCTTGTAAGTTCCCTGTGTCCCTGCAGTGAGAATGGAGATACCCTGAGTGTGAAATGTTCTCACTGGCATAAAGCAGTGACCCCTCCCTCGTGATTCCCTTTAACACCAGCCTGCTGGGGGCTTGATAGCTCCAGGGTAGGGTACAGGAGAGGACCCTGCCAATGCTTAGGGCTAGTGTTTCTGCTGATGCCAAAAGGGAGTGGGACTGTCAACAAGCTGGGAAAGGTCCCCATTCCCCCCTGAATGCCCTGCTCTCAGCCTTGCATGAGCTTTCAGCCAGGGAATAGAGACAACTTAGCAGCAGCTATGTAAAGCTGGACAAACTCCCCAAAGTGGATCGCTTCTGTAACTTTGTGCTGTGTGTGTGATGGGTGTGAGAGGAGGTATTCTGTTGCCAGAGAAGTGTGCTGTGGCACAGCAGAGCTGGGGCTAATGTGTGGGGAAGCAAATGGGCCTTGACACGGACGTTTAATTACAGGTGGCTATTCATGCAGTGATGTCAGCATGTTCAGTACTCCGTGCAGTTCTGGTGGGGCTCACTGAACCCCACTGCAGTGATGTAAGTGGTGAGGGATCTGGGGATACAAACAGAGTCTGATGGCTCTTATGACATGCTACTAGAGCAGCAGCAGTAGGGATGGGGAACCTTGGATTTCCCTTTTCCCCCATCTCCAGGCTCACCCACATGGGGTTTCATAGTTCAGAGTCTCAGGGAGTTCTCTTGCCCTGAAGTTGTGCTGGGTTGTCCATGGACAACTCTCCCCATGCCCAGATATCTTGTCCCCAGCAGGCCCCCTTGACCAGGCCTGGCAATTCTTTCCTTGCCCTTTTCTTTGCTGAACAAGGAGCCCATTTCCCTCCCACTCCTCAGTGTCAGATGCAGCCCCAACACACACCCCTGCTCCCTGCCCGAAAAGGTAACATCACTGGCTCCTTCCCACAGATCCCATCACCCTAAGCAGTCTGGATCCTCTGCCTCTGGGGCAGCAGCTCCTTGGTCTTGTTTGAGCCAATCCCCTTCCCCTCCTGCTTCCCCTCGCGTTCTACTCCCAGGTACAGCTAAGAATAGTGAGCAGAGGCCTCTGTCATACCCCTCTGCTGAGTGAAAGGGGCACTGTGACTGTCCCTCATATCTCCGCAAGAGTGCAGTGTGCTGTGCTCTGCAATCCCACCTCACCTCTGCTGGGCACAGGTGAGTTAGTGATTGGATGAGGTAGGTGCATTCTTCCTGATGGTTACTGAGTCAGACATTCCTGGATTCCACAACCAGAAGGGATCACAGTGGTCACTGCCTCTGAACCCCTGGTTACAGCATGTTGTGGCATTGTTTGGACTGGACAACATTATTTTCATGAACAGTTTCTGCTTTCTGCATGAAATTTTAACTTTTTGTCAAAAGAGAAAATGTGGAGGTTTGGGCCAAAATATTTCAATTTTCAGTGTTCAATGAAAATGGGGTGGGGGGGGGGGGGGAATTCAGCAATTTTTTGTCAGCATTTTCCTTTAGGAAGATGGAATTCCAACCATCTGTAAATGACAGCTGAATAGCTGCTCTTTGGAAAAATTGCCTTCTTTAATAATAAATGGAATGCATTTCTAGAAGCTCATAAGTTCTCAGCCCTCTTGGCTATGCACCATGCAATTCTGCTCTTTCCTGTGTCCGTTTGTTCCAGCACCCCCATTCTGTCAGTGCATTCTCTGTGTTTGTTACCTGGGGAGAACAAGTCTGGGACTGGTCACCTAGCAGTCTCTGTGGTAAAGTCTGATGCCCAGATTCAGTGCCATTAACCTCCTGGCTTGTTTCTTTAATTCCCTGGCAGCCGACTGAACTAAATGCCTCTCTCACAAGCTCACTACTTCTGAGAGACTTAAAGGATTTTTTAAGGCTTTAGGCTACTGATTGTAATATATATTTGAAGACCACCTAATCAAAGACTCAGAGTAATAACAAACAAATTTTTAAATACATCAGAAGCAGGAAGACTGCTAAACAACCAGTGGGGTCACTGGATGATTGAGATGCTAAAGGAGCACTCAAGGATGATAAAGCCATTGTGGAGAAACTAAATGAATTCTTTGCATCGATCATCACAGCTGAGGAAGTGAGGGAGATTCCGAAACCTGAGCCATTCTTCTTAGGTGACAAATCTGAAGAACTATCCTAGATTGAGGTATAATTAGAGGAGGTTTTGGAACAAATTGATAAACTAAACAGTAATAAGTCACTAGGACCAGCTGGCATTCACCAAGAGTTCTGAAGGAATTCAAATATGAAATTGCAGAACTACTAACTGTGGTATGTACCCTATCATATAAATCCACTTCTGTACCAGATGACTGGAGGATAGCTAATGTGACACAAATTTTTTAAAAAGGCTCCAGAGGTGATGCTAGCAATTACAGGCTAGCTTCAGTACCTGTCAGACTGGTTGAAACTATACTAAAGAACAGAATTATAAGACCCATAGATGAACATAATTTGTTGGAAAAGAGTTACATGGTTTTTGTAAAGGGAAATCATGCCTCACCAATCTACTAGATTTACTAATACTTCTTTAGGGGGGTCAACAAGCATGTGGACAAGGGTAATCCAGTGGATATAGCGTATTTAGATTTTCAGAAAGCCTTTGACAAGGTCCCTCACCAAAGGCTCATAAGCAAAGTAAGCTGTCATGGGATAAGAGGGAAGGTCCTCTCATGGATCAGTAACTGGTTAAAAGATAGGAAACAAAAGGTAGGAATAAATGGTCAGTTTTCAGAATGAAGAGAGGTAAATAGTGGTGTCCCCCAGGGATCTGTACTGGGACCAGTACTGTTCAACATATTCATATATGATCTGGAAAGAGGGTTAAACAGTGAGGTGGTAAAATTTGTAGATACAGAATTACTCAAGATAGTTAAGTCCAAAACAGACTGCAAAGAGTTACAAAGGGCTCTCACAAATCTGGGCGACAGAATGGTAGACAGAATGGTCTCCCCCAGGCCCAAATAAATCTGTTAGTCTTTAAGGTGCCACCAGACTCCTTGCTGTTTTTGTAGATACAGACTAACATGGCTATCCCCTGATACTTGACAGAATGGTAGATGAAATTCAGTGTTGATAAATGCAAAGTAATGCACATTGAAAAACATAATTAAAACTATACATATAAAAGGATGAAGTCTAAATTAGTTGTTACCACTCAAGAAAGAGATCTTGGAATAATCATAAATAGTTCTCTGAAAATATCTGCTCAATGTGCAGTGGCAGCAAAAAAGCTAACCGAATGTTGGGAATCATTAGGAAGGGGATAGATAATAAGTCAGAAAATATCATATTGCCTCTATATAAACCATGGATACCTTGAATACTGCATGCAGATATGGTCGCCCCATCTCAAAAAAGATATATTGGAATGGGAAAAGATACAAAAAAGGTAACAAAAATGTTTAGGGGTATGGAACAACTTCTGCATGAGGAGAGAATAAGACTGGGACTTTTCAGCTTGGAAAAGAGATGATTAAGGGAGGATATGATAGAGGTCTATAAAATCATGACCAGTGAGGAGAAAGTAAATAAGGAAGTGTTATTTACTCCTTCTCATAACACAAAAACTAGGGCTCACCCAGTGAAATTAATAGGCAGCAGGTTTAAAACAAACAAAAGGAAGTATTTCTTCACACAATGCAGTTAACCTGGGGGACTCTTTGCCAGAGGATGTTATGAAAGCCAAGACTATAATAGGGTTCAAAAGAGAACTAGATATGTTCATGGAGGATAGGTCCATCGATGGCTATTAGCCAGGATGGGCAGGGATGATGTCCCTAACCTATGTTTGCTGAGAATGGGCAAGATGGGTAATCATCACTTGATTACCTGTTCTGTTCATTTCCTCTGAAGCATCTGGCATGGCCATTGTTAGAAGACAAGATACTGAGCTAGATGGACCATTAGTGTGATTCAATATGGCCGTTCTTATGTACTGGTTCTTTACTCTTCCATCCTCCCAGGACCCTGGTCAGTGATGCTGGTTTAGATGACAGGCTTTCTATACAAGCTTGTGGAATGCAATAGAAATGCATTAGTGGGTGAGCTTCATGGCCCTGTCTACAGATCCAGAGAAAATGATCCACGCTGGGTGGATCCATTGAAGTCAGTGACAAAGTTCTCCTGGACTATCATGGGGCCAGTTCAGCCCAGATATTCCCTTATGCTATTTGTAACAGTTTGTCTACACTTGAAACGCTACAGTGGCACATTATATCACTTCAGTGTAGAGACTACCTACGCCAATGGGAGGGGTTCTCCCATTGGCATAGGTAATCCACTGCCCTGAGAGGCAGTAGCTAGAACAATGTAAGAATTCTTCCATCGACCTAGCGCTGTCTACATGGGGACTTAGGGTGTGGATTGTTCACACTCTTGAGCGACATCTTAGGGGCGTGAACAATTGTGGCTGAGGGGGAGTGAGCTGATGGGGTGGGAGAGAGGCAGGGCAATGTCGAGGAAGCATGTGTGGAGCTGGGGGCTCGGAAGAGCTCGCAGTAATCTGCAGAAGGAAAGTGTAGGTGGGTGTCAAGGAGACCTGGGCTCCTTGGGGCCTCCAACTGGCACTTTGGAGACCAGCTTTGGACAAGTTAAGCCGATCTAATTTTCTAGAATAGACTAAATCTCAGCCCATTATCTGGCTGCAGGACAGGAAGCTTTCTGAGTTACTGGTCATTCTGTTGCTTAATGAAGCTCTGCTTCTCTTTCTCCAGGCTTGGTGCTGGAATGGGTGAGTTCAGTAGTCTGGGATTTGGGGTTATGTCAGACACATGTGCCCTGGTTTGTAACACTCATCTCTCTGTTAGCAACAAGAAGAAAATCAAGGAAAGTGTGGGCCCCTTACTGAATGAGGGAGGCAACCTAGTGACCGAGGATGTGGAAAAAGCTAATGTACTCAATGATTTTTTTTTGTGCCTCTGTCTTCACGCACAAGGTCAGCTCCCAGATTGCTGCACTGGGCAGTACAGCATGGGGAGAAGGTGACCACCCCTCTGTGGAGAAAGAAGTGGTTCGGGACTATTTAGAAAAACTGGACGTGCACAAGTCCATGGGGCCGGATGCGCTGCATCCGAGGGTGCTAAAGGAGTTGGCGGGTGAGATTGCAGAGCCATTAGCCATTATTTTTGAAAACTCATGGCGATCGGGGGAGGTCCCAGATGACTGGAAAAAGGCTAATGTAGTGCCCATCTTTAAAAAAGGGAAGAAGGAGGATCCGGGGAACTACAGGCCAGTCAGCCTCACCTCAGTCCCTGGAAAAATCATGGAGCAAGTCCTCAAGGAATCAATTATGAAACATTTAGAGGAGAGGAAAGTGATCAGGAACAGTCAGCATGGATTTATGAAGGGGAAGTCGTGCCTGACTAACCTAATTGCCTTCTATGATGAGATAACTGGGTCTGTGGATGAGGGGAAAGCAGTGGATGTGTTATTCCTTGACTTTAGCAAAGCTTTTGATACGGTCTCCCACAGTATTCTTGCCGCCAAGTTAAAGAAGTATGGGCTGGATGAATGGACTGTAAGGTGGATAGAAAGCTGGCTAGATCGTCGGGCTCAACGGGTAGTGATCAATGGCTCCATGTCTAGTTGGCAGCCGGTTTCAAGCGGAGTGCCCCAAGGGTCGGTCCTGGGGCCGGTTTTGTTTAATATCTTTATTAATGATCTGGAGGATGGTGTGGACTGCACTCTCAGCAAGTTTGCAGATGACACTAAACTAGGAGGCGTGGTAGATATACTAGAGGGTAGGGATCGGATACAGAGGGACCTAGACAAATTAGAGGATTGGGCCGAAAAAAACCTGATGAGGTTCAACAAGGACAAGTGCAGAGTCCTGCACTTAGGACGGAAGAATCCCATGCACTGCTACAGACTAGGGACCGAATGGCTAGGTAGCAGTTCTGCAGAAAAGGACCTAGGGGTAACAGTGGACGAGAAGCTGGATATGAGTCAACAGTGTGCTCTTGTTGCCAAGAAGGCTAACAGAATTTTGGGCTGTATAAGTAGGGGCATTGCCAGCAGATCGAGGAACGTGATCGTTCCCCTTTATTCGACATTGGTGAGGCCTCATCTGGAATACTGTGTCCAGTTTTGGGCCCCACACTACAAGAAGGATGTGGAAAAATTGGAAAGAGTCCAGCGGAGGGCAACAAAAATGATTAGGGGTCTGGAGCACATGACTTATGAGGAGAGGCTGACGGAACTGGGATTGTTTAGTCTCCAGAAGAGAAGAATGAGGGGGGATTTGATAGCAGCCTTCAACTACCTGAAGGGGGGTTCCAAAGAGGATGGAGCTCGGCTGTTCTCAGTGGTGGCAGATGACAGAACAAGGAGCAATGGTCTCAAGTTGCAGTGGGGGAGGTCCAGGTTGGATATCAGGAAAAACTATTTCACTAGGAGGGTGGTGAAACACTGGAATGCGTTACCGAGGGAGGTGGTGGAGTCTCCTTCCTTGGAGGTTTTTAAGGCCCGGCTTGACAAAGCCCTGGCTGGGATGATTTAGCTGGGAATTGGTTCTGCTTTGAGCAGGGGGTTGGACTAGATGACCTCTTGAGGTCCCTTCCAACTCTGATATTCTATGATTCTATGATTCTTGCTGTTTCATTCTTTCTCCAGACAATTCCCAGAGTTCACTTTCTTGGGACTGCTCTCTGGCTAACCCTGCCTTGTGCTCACTAATTAGCATGTGCTTTACTGGTGTCAGGGCAGAGGCTGTCTGGGAGCCAGAAGCCCCTGCTAACTGTTCTCAGGGCTCTGTCAGACTTTGCTGGCTGCTGAGCCCTGCAAAAAGCTCTGAAGGTCTGGGACCTGAGGACACTGAGGGTCTGTCTACACAGCAAAGAAAAACCCATGGCTAACCCATACCAGCCAACTCTGGGCTGCAGGGCTCAGGCTGTGGGGCTATTTCATTGTTATGTAGACTTCCAGGATTGGGCTGGGGCCCTCCCACCTTGCAGGGTCCTAGAGCCCAGGCATCAGCCTGAGCCCAGACACCTACACAGCAATGAAACAGCCCTGCAGCCAGAACCCAAGTCAGCTGTCAGGGGCCAGCCACGGGTGTCTAGTTGCTGTGTAGACAGACCCTCTGTCACTGCACAGCCTCTTTTATTCTTCTTGACTTCACAATGCATTTGCAACTGCTGGAAGCTGCTGACTTTGCAGCCCTCTCGTGAGATGCTTGCCTGTCCTGGCAGGCCTTTCTCCCCAGCCAAGAGGGGAGTTTTGCTGCTGAGATGGCCTGTGGCTCTCAGCACAATACTGCACCTAGGACTCTAACTTGGCCCTGGCGTTCTGCAGGCAGAACCTGTCCAGGGAAGGCAGAGGGGAGCTTTCCTCTGGCCACAGCGGCAGTAGCAGAGGTGGCTCTGTACAGATCTCACACTGCTGTTCTGCCATTATTTATGTACCGATTTTGGTGCCTGCTAACAAATCACTTGTACATACCCCCTTCATAGACACACTGACACTCACACACTTGAGCCTCCCCCATCTGTGCTTTCCTTGTTGTTTTGTGCCAAGTGAAGCCCAAATGACTCGGTGCATTCACACTAGCTACCAGAATCCTTGTGTGCTGTGTCTGCCTGGACAGTGGCCCCAGAGAGATCGTGGCTGAGGGGGAGCAAGTGGGTAGGGTGGGAGACAGCAGGGCAAAGCTGAGGAAGCACATGGGGAGCTGGGGGTTTAGAGGCACTCACAGTAATCTGTAGAAGGAGAGCGTAGGTGGGTGTCAAGGAGACCTGGGCTCCTTGGGTCTCCCACAGGCATTCTTCAAGTGCCTGAATAGGGGCTCTGGTTTGGGAAAGATGTAGCCAGTGCCCCCTTGTGGCCTGAAAAGCTTGAACTGTATGAAAGCTGGGAGCCAGGCTGGCAGACCCAGTGCAGGGGGCAGGAATGGAACACCGGGCACATGGGTGGGGGGAAGCAGGGGAAGGCTGGTTCCCCCAGTCAGTCTTGTCCAGAGCTATGATTTTTACAGTGATGTGGGGTATTTTCCATTTTAAATAATTTAATAGCTATGCAGGATTTTCTGTGCAGTAGCTAAATAGAACAATGGCAGCAATAGGGTCAAGAGGGGGCACAAAACAATCAGAGAAAGCACCAGCCCTTGGCCAGGAGGGAGTGACACCTGCCCATTACAGCCCCTTCCTCTGCCACGTACAGACATTGCACTTTACTTCCTGCAGCTCCAGCCAGGTTTCCAGAGCTGGTTCCCTGTCAGTCCAGATGACCATGGACCCAGCTCCCTTAGCCTCTGGCTGCAATGGGTTATTGTGGAATTTTGTCCTCACAGTGACACCCTTAGTCTGTCCAGGTTCTGAGGGTGCTGCTAGATATTATCACAATGATCCAGACAGCAAATGAACTGGCAAGGAAAGAGTAAAATAACCCCATGTGTGCAGCTAGACTCAACCATGGACCCGGAACACCTGAGCATATTAAAGGAACTGGCACATGAAATTGCAGACCTAATAGTAAGGATTTTAATGACTCTGTAAATTGGGGATTGTTCCCTATGACTGGAGAATTGCTACTATAGTATCTATTTTTTAAGAAAGGGAAAAAAGTGATCCGGGAATCTATAGACCTGTTAGTTTGACCTCAGTTGTATGCAAGGTCTTAGAACAAATTTTGAAAGAGAAAATAGTTAAAGACAGAGAAGTGAATGGTAATTGGGATAAAATAAAACATGGTTTTACAAAAGGAAGGTTGTGCCAAATCTCTTTCTTTGAGAAGATAACTGATTTTTTTAGACAAAGGAAATGCAGTAGATCTAATCTACCTGGATTTCAGTACGGCATTTGCACATAGGAAATTATTAGTTAAATTGGAGAAGAGGAGATTAATATGAGAATTGAAAGGTGAATAAGGAATTGGTTAAAAGGGAGACTACAATAGGTCATACTGAAAGGTGAACTGTCAGGCTGGAGGGAGGTTACTTACTAGTGGTGTTCCTCAGGGATCAGTCTTGGGATCAATCTTATTTAACATTATTACTTATCTTGGCACAAATGGTGGAAGCGTGCTAATAAAATTTGTGGATGACACAAAGTTGGGAAGTATTGCCAATCTAGAGGAGGACCAGAATATCCTACAAGAAGAACTGGATGACCTTAAAAACTGCAGTAATAGAAATGGGATGAAATTTCATAATGCAAAGTGCAAGGTCATGCATTTAGGGATTAACAATAAGAATTTTTGCTATAAACTGTGGATGTTGGATTGGAAGTGACAGAGGAAGAGAAAGACCTAGGTGTATTAGTTGATCACAGGATGACTATGAGCCGTCATTGTGATGCGGCCATGAAAAAGGCTAATGCAGTCCGAGGATGCAGCAGGTGAGGTATTTCCAGTAGAGATAATTAAGTGTTAGTATTGTTGTACAAGGCACTGGTTAGATCTTATCTGGAATAGTGTGTGCAGTTCTGGTCTCCCATGCTTAAGAAAGATGAATTCAAACTAAAACAGGTGCAAAGAAGAGTTACAAAAATTATCAGATAATTATCAGAGGAATGGAAAACCTAATTTGTGAGAGGAGACTCAAAGAGCTTGGCTTGTTTAGACTAAGCAAGCAAAGGCTGACGAGAGATGTGATTGCTTTCTATAAATACATCAGGGAGGGAGAGGAGTTAAGTTCAGTGTTGACACAAGAATAAAGGGTATAAACCAGAGGTTCCCAAAGTGGGCGATACCGCCCCCTGGGGGGCGCTGGAACGATCCAGGAGGGCAGTAGTTGCCTTGGGTGCAATTGGGGGGCGTTGAATAAAAATAAGGGGGCGGTGGAAGCATAAAGAAAGAATATAAGAAAATTTTGAAAAACCGTTCGTACATGTTTCATCTGTTGTGTAACATAGAGTTGAAGTTGTAGTGATTACTTTATTTTCCAAATAAATTCACAAATTATAACCGATCAGGTGTCAAGTCCGCCAACAGCTCTTAACAAGCAAGTGTTGGCAGGCGAGCGTGTCGCGCATTGTCGGGAAGTCCAGCATGCATCGGCAGGAATATGTGCGTGTAATGACTTGTTTACAATACGATACTATAAATAGGCGACATGTATGAAATCTAATTTAGATTGTTTCTTAATTGTGTAAAAAGCAGTTAACAATAGTGCAATAAGTATTTAAAATTTTTTATTCATATTCAATACCTTCGATCTTTACGGATTACGGATCACATACAAAGCAAATTGTATTATTGTTGTTTCAATAAAACGGCAATTTACACGTGAGTATTTTTATACATTTTCTTACATATCTACCGTACGTTTCTGTGTCTCTAGTGCTTACTAATAAAATCGTAGCAGGCTTGTGGCGGTACAGTACTATTTGAAGTGTACAGTCAATATATTTGTCATTTTTTATTACAATATTAACAAAAGCGGGGGAATGAAATCGTAAAAAAACTGTTAACTATTAACATTTATTTATATCTATCGAATCATCTGTGTTAAGTGGTAAATAAGCCGTGTGTTAATAAGGAACAATTATTTAAATAAGGGCAAACTAAGTTAAAACTATTAACTGATTTTTAATTGCATATTGATTATTTTTTAAATTAATTATTTCTTGATAAATTTAGTTTGATATTTGACAATTCAATATCAAATACATATATCTAATGCTGAGCAAAGAACAAAACCCAGTTTATTAGTTTCATTAGTATTTTAGTTTGGTTGTCTTTTGTTGTCTTATGCAAAAACCACTGTATACCTGATGTCGTGGGCGATATTCTAATAACACATCTTTCTTTACTATATTGTAGGACGTAGGCAGAAATATAGATACATAAAAGAACGCAAATTTGTCACTGCATCTTTCTGTTTGTTCGCTTAAAGAAGGTAGATTTCCAGGGGGGCGCTGAGTAATTTTTTTTCTGAAAAGGGGGCGGTAGGCCAAATAAGTTTGGGAACCTCTGGTATAAACTATCCATCAACAAGTTTAGGCATGAAATTAGATGACATTTTCTAGCCATCAGAGGAGTGAAGTTCTGGAACAGCCTCAATATGATGGGGGGCTAATTTAGCTACAAGAAGTTAGGAAAAAGATCTTGGAGTCATTGTGGATAGTTCTCTGAAAATGTCCACGCAGTGTGCAGCGGCGGTCAAAAAAGCAAACAGGATGTTAGGAATCATTAAAAAGGGGATAGAGAATAAGACTGAGAATATATTATTGCCCTTATATAAATTGATGGTACGCCCTCATCTCGAATACTGCGTACAGATGTGATCTCCTCATCTCAAAAAAGATATACTGGCACTAGAAAAGGTTCAGAAAAGGGCAACTAAAATGATTAAGGGTTTGGAACGGGTCCCATATGAGGAGAGATTAAAGAGGCTAGGACTCTTCAGCTTGGAAAAGAGGAGACTAAGGGGGGATATGATAGAGGTATATAAAATCATGAGTGATGTGGAGAAAGTGGATAAGGAAAAGTTATTTACTTATTCCCATAATACAAGAACTAGGGGTCACCAAATGAAATTAATAGGCAGCAGGTTTAAAACAAATAAAAGGAAGTTCTTCACGCAGCGCACAGTCAACTTGTGGAACTCCTTACCTGAGGAGGTTGTGAAGGCTAGGACTATAACAGAGTTTAAAAGAGAACTGGATAAATTCATGGTGGTTAAGTCCATTAATGGCTATTAGCCAGGACGGGTAAGGAATGGTGTCCCTAACCTCTGTCTGGCAGAGGGGGGAGATGGATGGCAGGAGAGAGATCACTTGATCATTGCCTGTTAGGTTCACTCCCTCTGGGGCACCTGGCATTGGCCACTGTCGGTAGACAGGATACTGGGCTAGATGGACCTTTGGTCTGACTCGGTACGGCCTTTCTTATGTTCTCCCCAGGGGAATGGTGGAGGTAAAAAAACTAAATGGAGTCAAGACTGAGCTTGATAAATTTATGAAGGGGGTAGTCTGACGAAACTACCTACAACATGTAGCTGATCTGCAGCATGTAGTAGCAAATGTCTCCAATGGCTGAAGATGGGACACTAGATGGGGAGTGCTCTAAGTTACTACAGAGAATTCTTTTCCAGGTGTTTGGCTGGTGGGTCTAACTGATTGCCATATTTGGGGTCAGGAAGGAATTTCCCCCTGGGTCAGATTGGCAGAGACCTGGGGGGTTAGCCCCTTCTTCTGCAGCATGGGGCATGAGTCACTTGTAGGTTTAAACTAGTGTAAATGGTGGATTCTTTGTAACTCGGAGCCTTTAAACCATGATTTGAGAACTTCACTAACTCAGCCAGAAGTTAGGGGTCTATTACAGGAGTGGGTGAGCGAGGTTCTGTGTCCTGCGATGTGCTGGAGGTCATACGACGGTCCTTTATGGCCTGGAGGACTATGAGTATATGAGCACCACCCAGCTTTGAAAAGGCTTAAAGAGAAAGGGCCGGACAGGAATTGGCTTCTGGGAGAAAAGGTGCATGCACAAGAGCCTGTTGAAAATTTCCAAAGGACTAGTGTATTCACTGAAAAATACCAGTTTGGGTTAAGGAAGGTGAATGGTGTTTGTTTGTTGTGGACAAAAAACAAACAATGCCCAACCCCTCCAAATATTTCATTGCGACATGTTCAAACTATAACACTTCAGTCCCACAGCACTGCCAGCCAGGAGCACGAGGGGACCCCCCACACCCTACAGCACTGCCAGCTAGACACACGAGGGGAACCCCACCCCACAGCATTGCTAGCCAGGCACACGAGCGGACCCCCATCCTACGGCACTGTCAGCCAGGGGCACAAGAGGACCCCCATCCTATGGCACTGTCAGCTAGGCGCACAAGTGGACCACCTGTGCCCCACATCACTGCCAGCCAGGCACACGAGGGGAACCCCTACGCCACCCATAGCACTGCCAGACAGGGGCACGAGGGGAACCCCCACTCCCACCCCACAGCACTGCCAGCCAGGCTCATGAGAGGAATTTTTGACCCCTTCCCACATATTCTTATGTTCTTTTCACTCCTGTACCATCTCTCCCGCCCTCTCCCTGTGAATCAAGCACAGACTTGCACACACAAATGCACTCAAATGCATTCTGGCATATCCATTCTGCTCCCTGTAGCTCCCCCCAAGCCCCGGACTTGGGACATGCAGGAGGGAACTCCAGGAGAGGCCCAGGTTGTTGGTTTGGGCCCTTGCAGAGACAGGAGCCAGATAGGAAATTCAGATCTGGGTTCAGATGTGCCATTTCCCCAGGGCTCAGGGTGTCCCAGAGCAGGAATGCCAAAGTCAAGCACCTGAACAATGCTGGGCTTGTTTGCTGAGGACCTAAACATGTCCATAACTGAAAAGAGCTTGTGTGTGAGGTGAGAGAAGATTGGGTTTGGATTCTGTGATTGTTCACTGTCAAGGCTGCTTCTCCACTTTGAACTTTAGGGTACAAATGTGGGGGCCTGCATGAAGACTTCTAAGCTTAACTACCAGCTTAGATCTGGTCCGCTGCCACCATTCCCAAGTGGATTCCCTTCCCTGGGAAGCCTTGAGAAACTCTTCACCAATTCCCTGGTGAATACAGATCCAAACCCCTTGGATCTAAAAACAAGGAAAAATCAATCAGGTTCTTAAAAAGAAGGCTTTTAATTAAAGAAAAAGGTAAAAATCATCTCTGTAAAATCAGTATGGAAAATAACTTTACAGGGTAATCAAACTTAAAGGGCTCTAGCCTCAGGTTCAAAGTATAGCAAACAAAGATAAACACTCTAGTAAAAGGTACATTTACAAGTTGAGAAAACAAAGGAAAACTAACACGCCTTGCCTGGCTATTTACTTACAAGTTTCAAATAGGAGAGACTTGTTTATAAAGATGTGGAGAACCGGGATTGATGTCTGGTCCCTCTCAGTCCCAAGAGTGAACAACATCCCAAACAAAGAGCACAAACAACAGCCTTCCCCCCACCAAGATTTGAAAGTATCTTGTCCCCTTATTGGTCCTTTGGGTCAGGTGTCAGCCAGGCTACCTGAGCTTCTTAACCCTTTACAGGTAAAAGGATTTTGGAGTCTCTGGCCAGGAGGGATTTTATGGCACTGTACACAGGAGAGCTGTTACCCTTCCCTTTATAGTTATGACATTCACAATGTACAGAGAGCTTGAACTTGAACATCTCTGGGCTCTGTGGTGCTAATTGCATGAAGGAATCACTGTGATCAGACACAGCCTCACAGGTCAGCACAACATGGTCTTTGCTCTGTGCCGTGTCATAACATGGTGATATGTTATGTTATGATATCTCACATTGTCAATGCAAACACCTTGAACAAAGGTTGGGTCTGACAGAGCTGGATGTGCATGGTCTGGGACATCTCCATTTCCCTTCCACTCCCAAACTGCCCCAGCCATGTCAAATTCATTTCTTCCAGCTGATTGTACTGGAAAGTGTGATGTTGAGAGTTTCCCAATTTTCTCTCTGAGCAGATGGGCTTGCCAGCTTCAGGAGCTTCCTTAGATCAGAGTTCAGTGAGGAGAACATTGAGTTCTGGATTGCCTGTGAAGAATACAAGAAAATCAAGTCCCCCACCAAGATGGCTGAGAAGGCCAAGAAAATTTATGAGGAGTTCATCCAGACGGAGGCACCTAAAGAGGTCAGTCCAGTCAGAGGGCGATTGATGTGGAGAGGGATGGATACATGACACAAGTACTGATAGCACCAAAGCAGGTTGCTCACACTGTGCTCACTTAAAAGTCACATGGGCATCTTGTCTAAACCTGAAGAGCCATAGAAAATGTGCAAAAATTGGAGCAGATTCCAACCACCTGGTCTACAATCCAGAGGCATGGCCAATGGAGCCTGCAGCTCCCAGCATGCAATTCTGCATTGGTGCAGAGAGAAGGGTCACTGCGCCCCATGCCTGGTGGCTGCACTTTGGTCACACCAGCTTCCATTCCTCCCTAGAGCTAGTGAACTGGCTTACACTGGTAAGGAACACATGAGAAATGTGCATGTAATTAGATATGTTGTGACACCAGCAACAGCTTTCACTTTACAGTTTACCTGTCTCCAGCAGACCTGTCTTGCTCCATCCACACTGACATCTCACCTGTCTCTCTGACATCTCTCAGGGAAATCTAACACAGCCTAAATAGAGTTCTTCATCTTCCCCCAAGCCCTTCCTTCTCCCCACTGTCACCCCAGACTACATCCCTAGCTTCCCTGTCACTCACATTGGTAATCAGCATGTCACTTTGACCTGGCCTTCACCCAGACCCACCCATCCAAACTGTGTCTAAACCTCACTGCTGTGGCCCCTAGGACACTGGGAAGACCCAGCCTTACCTGCCTATAAAGCTGATCAAAGCTCTCGTCCAAGCCCCTTGCATCTCCTGCCTTGATTATTATGATCTCCTCCTCTTGGACCTCAGGCCTCCAAACTAACACTCATAGCTATTCAAAATGTTGTTGTAGGCCCATCTCCTAACCCACCTACTCCCTCTTTACTTCCCTCCCTTTGTCCTGTCTCCAAGCACAAGGCTTGTCTCCACCTTTCCCCTCCATCTCTTAGCCCCATCCGGGAGATCTCATCATTTCCAGCAGTGCCGGGACAGGTGCAGGAAATCCACTGATCTCCTTCTTGTGGAGAAACCCTATGGCCCAAAGAAAAAAAGAGTGGGAAAAGGCAGGACAGGCGACCTGGGAAGCTGCAGAGGAGATGTCACAGTTGCCCCTCTGATGTCTTATCTCGATGTATATTCCCACACAAACTATGGCAAGATGATGTTAAAGTTGAGAGTTCCTATTGGTAATTTAAGGGAAACAACATTACAGCAATGTCACAATTATCCCCAAACTAAGTATTAATCCATGGCGAAAAGCTATGGTAATGCATAGTTATGGTTGCTTGGTGATATGTTGTCCCATGGCAGAAAGCTCAGTTGCACAAAACTTAAACGTCTGAAAACCAGGAAATGCACAGTTAAGGAATCCCATGCAGCCTTACCTCTGCCCTCTCTCAGCAATATCCAAATATGACCCATTGACACAGATACCTTTCATCTGCCAATCCCACAGTTGATGAAATGTACGAGTGCTTCATCTCCATTTACAACCCGCAGGATTGGTTAGCAGTAGGTTTAGAGACTCTCACCCACAGGATTCCAGCTGACACTCTCGACATACCACCAGGCAACCTTAACCCTGCATCAATGTAGTTTTTTTTCCCCATTTAATTTCCTTTAAAAAACAAACAAACAAACAAAAAAACAGGAAAAGATGTGTGGCTGGTAGGAGTTAGTAGTTATTTAGGCAGTTGTACATATCATGTCCCACAGTTAAGATACTGAACCATCCCCCCAATACACATGCATGTGCATGCACACATACCAGTGGGGTCCCACCAGACCTGCTTTGGCACACTTCCCCAGCCATGTCTCTGTACCCAGCTCTCCACACCACAGGCACGGAATGCATCTCCTTGAAGCCCTCACTCCCTGGTATGCAAACGGCTCTATTGCCATTACCACCCCCCACATAATCTAACTCACATTCAGTGCCTGGAGCAAGGGACAGCTATGGTACAGAGCAATGATATTGGGATGCAAGATCATTGGGATGCACTGGCAGAGCTGTGGAGTGCAGGCAGGTTGTGGTGCAGTGGGATTGGGGTGTAGAGGGGTTAGAATACACTGGCAGGTCTGGGGCAGAAGGGTGGATGGGCTGCAGGAAGGTTAGGATGTACTGGAAAAGTTGGGGATGCAGAGGTTTTGGGGTGCATTGGAAGAGCCAGGGGCACATGGGACTTGGGGTGCACTGGCAGAGCTGCAGAATTGGAATCTATGGGATTTGGGGTGCACCAGCACAGCGGGGAGGTGCAGATGTAGTGGAGTGGACTGACAGAGCTTGGAGTGCAGGGAGTTGGGGTGCACTGACAGCTTGGGGTGCAGGGAGTTGGGGTGTGCTGACAGCTGGGGGGCTGCCAGGCCTCCTTCACTTGAGCCCCCAAGCTCTGTCCCCTATCATACCCTACCATCCATCCCCATTTATTCCATTCTCCTCACTGCAGCCCCAAATCCTTTCCCCACTATTTTCCCCACTCCTCCAACCCCCAATAACCCTCCCCTCCCAGGAAGCAGTCACATGTCTATTCTCTCCCCCCCCCAATAAAACTGCCACCCATGACTCACAAATTGTAGCAACCACCAGCCATTTAGTCCAAAACTCCTTTGGTCATAGGTGGGGGTTGTGATTCACTCAGCCTTAGTTATGTTAATGGAAGGGGGAGTTCACAGCCATCGATAACAATGAGGCTTGTGATTCATCCAGTCATTAGTACCTCACAGCTTATTAATACAAGGCTGTAGAAGAAAACTGTTTTGGGGACATCTGTAATGGGGGAACCCCTAATTCAAATGATCCCAACTTTGGAGCACTAATGCTCCCCTTTACCTTGTTACTGGCACATGTGCCATGTAAAAATGTGTTCAGAGTTTGGGTCCCCCGAGGTTTACTGGGCACCGAGCATTACCTTGGGTAAAACTCGAGAGGTTGAGATCATGTTGAGCCACGTCACATCAATAGTTGGCTCTCTAGCTCTGGGCAAAACCAAAACCCACCTAGAAACTTTTTAAAATTGTTTTTCTAAGGCGCTTATATCTCCAGATCTCTTAGCTACAATGGCTCCAAACTTGGGTCATTAACCCTTCCCGCAGAGGCAAATTGCAAAAGAATCCAGCTACAGCTAAACATGTAGATTTTAGAGCGGTCAGACTTTAAACAGATGTCATGATGGAACCTCAACTATAGTGCCCCCTATGCCACTATAACAAAACCAGGAGAATCAGAGTTAAGGGAAATCTAAACACATTAAGGGAAGAATTACACAGCTCTTATCTAGCACGCTCTGTTAGAGGGCTTTCCCTTCTCCCTCCTACTTTCCTGGTTCTTGTCACGCAGACAGCAAACAGCAAAAGACCAGAAGTCCGAAGTGCAGCCAATGTGATGTTTATTGGGGTTAGTTTCCAAGCAAGCATATTCCAAAGCCCTTCACATCAATCAAGCTTATCTCTGATAGAGTCTGTTCCCCAGTGTTCCGTTCCAAGCTCTGATGCTACAGCCTGTTCCCCATTCCCTATTCCCGTTCCCCTTAGCAAGCATGATTCTAATTTCCCTTCTACTTCCTGTTTGACCCCAGTTTATATAGTAATATTCTCAGCTATACCTTAACCAATCATTTTACTGAAATGTAACTAACCAATCCTAACATATTGTAACATAATACTCTAACCAATTATATCCCACTACCCTAATTAACTTACACCTAGTAAAATTAATTATACAGCAGACAGAAACTATTAGAGAACCAGACAGATTAACAATAGAAAAGTGGGGGCCCCAAAGATAAAACGATACAGAAATGAGGGTTTCACAAGCACAATTATTGATAAGTGATTTCTTGCCAGGCTGGATGCTATCAAACTAAGTTTTCTTTAACCATCTTAAGATCTGTTTCTTTATCTGGTGGTGATGGGCACTCTGAGGACAGGATTGTCTTCCTTAACAGCCCAATATCACCTTATTTCAATGTGATTGGTTTGGGATGTGAAGATGTGACTGTATGCTTCCCAGCTTATGGCTGCCCCTGCTGCTTAGCCAAAGGCCTTAGCCTAAGAACAAGGCCTCAGACTATCATAGTGAGAGAAGGCCCATACATAGGCAGACTGATTTTGATTCTTTGTTTTTTTATACCCTTGTAACTAGCTAAGTGATAAAAATACACCTGAGTTCTTAAAGTATAGGCCTTTACAGGCAGGCCTGAATATCTATATTTTAACACTCTCCATCCCACAGTGCTTTACAAAGCAGGTCAGTAACATTAACCCCATTTTACAGATGGGAAAATGGAGACAGAGAGGGGCAGTAACTTGCCTCAGCAGGTCTAGAACTAGAACCAAAGTATCTTGAGTCATAGTCCAGTGCATTAGCCACCCAGCCACAGTATTGGCCTCTAGGCAGCTTACCAGCTTTAACTCTTCCTTGCAGCAATTCCATGAAATGATGGTAGAACCAGGCTGAAGGCATTTTAGATAATGATTTTTAATGTAGGTTTTGTCCAGGAATTTCCTTAGCTTTGAAAAATTATTTACAATTGCATACACAGATTTTAAAGGAGAACCCCAAATGAGAATACTGGAACAATGCAGTATTGGTAAGGAGATGATGATATTCAGCGTTGACATTAAACCATTTTTCTGTAGTTTAACTTCTAAGGGCAGATTCCCCGGGACACCAAATCAACACAGAGAAGTCAGAGCACACTAGCCAGTTACATAGGAAGTACAGCTGCTTTGTATCACCAGAGTAGGGCAAAGCAGCTGAAGTGCACTGCTGAATGTGCCCCCTAACTTGCAGGTTTAGAGAGCTGTGTCAGTGCGATGGTGCTCTGTGCAGGGGGAGATGGGGAGAGCCCTGCCCTAGTGTTTCTGTGCTGTAAGGCTCCCCTGTGCTCTTGCCTTTCCCGCACTGGTGCCCAAGCTAGCATTCTTGGAACACTTGAAGAGCATGGGTCCAGTTTCCCTCAGACCACTGGGTCATTGTAGCGAATAGGATTGTTACATGCAGATTAGCTGTAGAGGTAAAGTGGTGACTGATAAAGTTACCTCTAATAGCATAATAAGAGTACCAGTTGTAAGAGTTGCCTTTGTCTAATCATAATCATGTTGTATATAATTATTATTAACTAAATCTGATTACAAACAAACAGATTTCTCCAGATGCAGCCTGTGCACAAGATTTCAATCAATTTATCAATATGGAAAGTTTAACATGTCTGTATTATTCCATTATTAACAACATTCTGGACAAAGAAAAGACCAACAAAACGGTAAATTTCTTCAAGGACCCAGTATATATTTATTTTAAATCATAAACTGATGAAAGGGTTTTTGTGTGAATTCCCAGAACATTCCTTCACTCCCAGAGAGTCAGTGCTGCAATTCTGGGGAGGGTACATGCTATTTTTTATACAGAACTAAGAGGCTGAATCCCTTCTTTAGGTACAGAACAAAGCTCCACCTGAACTATGGAGTCAGGACTAGCACCTCCCAGCACCAATGAACCTGGCTTTGATAATTTACCTTGCTGTTTGTGCATCTGTATCTGGATCACGCAATGTGGTTCCAACTCTCTTGCTTAGGGCACCGAGTCCTTGTCCTGTTCACTTCCTATTGTGTCCCCATCACAGGTGAATATCGACCACTGCACCAAAGCTGTGACCATGAAGAACTTGGTGGAGCCATCAGTGAGCAGCTTCACTGAGGCTCAGAAGCGGATCTTTGCCCTGATGGAGAAGGACTCCCTGCCCAGATTTGTGCGGTCAGAGTTTTATCAAGAGTTAATCAAGTAGCAATGTAGCAAGCCTGTGCACTGCATCCCCTGCTAGGCACTCACAGTGAGCCATGCCTCTTTCCAAATCCCACCTTTAGTCTATAGCTGCTTTGC